>NW_027203270.1:33125000-33475000 GCF_024711535.1 Dipodomys merriami | reverse complement strand
AGATCAAACCTCTTATGTCTCTATCTTGGGGTTCATTTCGCTTAGCATCAGGTTATATATTGAAACATAAGTGCATGAATATATATGTGTGGATATATGTGTGTGTGGATATATATGTATATGTGTACGTATATGGTGTGTGAATATTTAGTAGTTGCACCAGGAGTGGGAGGAGTATGATTGAATAGACCCCAGATTTCTTTCCAGCTTACCAAACTCCTCAGTGATCTCAGCTCTTTATGTGTATCTGACTCCACATCATCCGTTCTTTCTGCCCTCACAAAACAAACAGAGATGGAGCAAAGGCTTTGTCGGATGGTTCCTCTTTGAAAGGTATCTGAGGAGATATTGATGGAGCACCACTACATGTCAGACTGGGAGCTAACCTGCATGTTGGAATGAATATGTATAACTGACGGACAAAGAATGCTAATTTTCTAGCTGAGATGACATAGCTAAGGAACCAACAGAACAGAGATTTCAGATCTAGGTAGCTTGGTTTCAAAGTCAAATCCTCTTTTCATTTGTCCACACTGACTCGGGGCATGAAGTAAACTGGAATTCTGCTGCTCTCGTATTCTTCCCCTTTTTAAAGTTTGTATGCTTTGCCTGATTTCAAAATAGTTGCAATAAGTTGACTAAGTTTTCCAAGAAATGTGTATTTCATTTTAATATCTTTACTCTCTCAATACTCTTAAGTGCTATTAAATTAGCTGCTAGGTTACTTTGAAATTCTCCTCCCATGAGACCATGATTACCAGAGCTGGGTCCAAACCAGGTGACAAAGCAGAAAGCTGAATACGTGGGTGTTAATCTTCCAGAGTGGAAGTTCCCAAACGCTCTGTCCTGCCACTCTAAAAGATGGCTTCATTTTAAGAGACAAAGCTCGTTCAGGTGAATACCATTTTACTCCACACCAAATTGTTACTGAATGATAAAGAGATGACCCAAGTGGACCCAGATGGCTGTTTCTGGAAGTTGGCACCATGATGGCTCAGATTTGAGTCTGTGGCAGAGACCAGCTTCTGCAAGGAGCAATCATAAGGGTGGAGCTTTCTAATCTCATATGCTTTCACAGTCAGCTCTCCTCGTACTGATTAATTGCCTGCTACTCCCAAGCATTGTGCAAGGCACTGGAAATGCCACGGTGCCCACATCCACGCTGTCCAGCTGAGAGGTTAGACACACACCTGATCGTAATTCCACATAATATGAACATCCTTCACACTGTTAAAGCTGGTAGAGGTTTCCTGATGAGACAATAGATCATAAAGCTGGGGGAATAAGAGCTGCAACAGAGAAGCTCCAGTTGGGTAACTTGATTATAAAGAAAGAGAACAGTTGAACCTTGCAGAAACGATGGGGAGGGCTTATAAGACAGAGAGGAAGTTCGTAAGAACGAAACACAATCTGAGGATGGTAATGATCTGAGATGGCGAATACAGCCATTTTAAGATGGAAACGAGATAGGGGATAGATCATAGGGGTGAAATGATACTAGATCATGGGGGTGCCTGGATGCCTGCTAGCCCGAGTGGATTTGTTATAGACACGTGAGGAATCCGGCTTCCTTTCCAATCAGGTGCTCCCTGTGATCACCAGTGGGAGGTCACTGAAGGTCGTAAGGACATTGGACAGCTGCTCTCGGCACAGAGCAATCACACCGCATCATATATTTGGGGAAAACATTTTAAAAAGACAGGATGTTCTCTCCATTTCAATTTTCATATGTAACAAAATGGATGGCCTTTTTACACACTATCAATAATGCTTGTGCTGGAGGAGCTTTTAATAGGACAAACATTCATCATTCTAAGGTTACCCGCTCCCCCAAAGCATCAGAGCAGTCTGCTGGTAAAATGGAAAAACCTTGCGCACGAGGCTGCCCTGTGCCTTTTCTTCCAGCTGGTGCGCACTGATAGAGGAGAGTCTGGCAGCAACTGGGGAAAAATAATCATAATTTTTCTGAGGTTTCCTTCCCTCTGAGAGGCCCAGGCCACACAACAGAAAGGGATGGACAAGAGCCATTGATCAAGGTTCTTATCTCCACCCTTGATGCCAAATACTTGTGCCATTTAGCTCTCTTATTTCTTCTTCTTGCAGCTAAACTTTCTGGTCTTTTAAACTAGGGCTAGACTAGATTAGCAATTTTCCCTCCTCATCACAAAACCTATGCTATCCTGATGTTAGACCAAGTCAAAGCAGAAGACAAAATGATCGCAAAGGAAACAATGGTTGCTCAAAGTTCCTGGTAACACATACAGGCCATCAGCCAGCATTCATCACCAATTCCAACATGCCAGCTTCTTTTTGATCATCTTATCCATCAGACTGAAAAAAAAAAATCCTTCCAGTACTAACACAACCTCCTCTGGTACTACAAGGAACTGCGAATCACTTATTCTAATTTAACAAAGATATTGTTAGATAGTGTCAGCCAGACCAAATCAAATATTAAGTGAAGTAAGCCAGGCCAAAGAAAAATAGGTCCCATGGTTTCCCTTATTTGCAATAACTAGTATATGTTTAAGACAAACAGAAAAGCTCAAAAGCTATGGATATATGACCATATAAGATGATGCTAAGCAAAATGAACCCCAAGATAAGGACACAAGAGGTTTTATCTTTCTTGCTGTTATTTTTAATGTATTTATAATGTACCATGTGATTTTTTTGTTTCTTTTGTATTTTCTTCCCCCATGGTATAACCCCTGTTTTCACTGTATTTGATTCTGGTGCCCTGCAGCTTGTATATACATGTTTTTCTAATTTGAGGAGGGGAAGGGAAATAACAAAATGCTGAAATAAGGATACAGATTGACCCATTGTAACAATGAGATGTACAAGACACTGTGTTGAAAATGAACTTTACAACTTTGGCGGGGGGGGGGGGGATGGAGAGGTGGAGAGGTGAGGAGGGAAGGGATGGTAGGAGAAAAAAAAAGGAGGGATAACAATGCTCAATAGGATATAACCTTTCTCATGTAACTGTAACCCCTCTGTACAGTATCTTTACAATAAAAATATACATATTAAAAAAAACACACCAAATGTATTTGATGCTCTGACATGCTTGAAAGCTTTAAATTCTAATTCCCAGTTGATCCACTAGGTGGTGACGGCGGTGTGGAGAAGTTGCTCTGAACAGGCTCCTGTGGTTCCTGTAATCTGCAATAATTGCCCTGTGATCTCTGCATTAATTACACCGAGTTTCAAGTGCAATCTGTTTTCACATCATCTTGGAGACCACCTGGCATGTGCAAGGCCCTATGGGAAAGTTATCCAGCCAGTAGTAGCATAAAGCAGTATTCTTCCTCCTAAGGAGGCAATTGTCTAGTTCTGGAAGACAGAACAAGTATGCAAGAGAAAGAATGAGTCAAAGGAATCCCATAAGGCTATCCAAGAACTCAACATTAAAAAAAGCCATCGAGGAAAAGTGCTATGCAGAACACCAACTGAGTATTCTCTCTCTCTCTCTCTCTCTCTCTCTCTCTCTCTCTCTCTCTCTCTCTCTCTCTCTGTCTCTCTCTCTCTTTCCTTACCTCTTTCCCTCCTCCCCTCTTTGGAAATTTTCATAGCAACAATTGCTTCTTTTCAATGTTTCCTCCCATCCCATTTTCTCCTTGCTTATTTTCAGCACTGTGGAGGAAGAGACCATATTGTCATCATTTGAACAGATGACACGGGGCTTGGTCAAGTATACATGCATGCATGCACCAGCAATTCAAGAAGCAGATATTTGAGTAGATGGTCAGATGAGTGAGCAATGTGATTGGACACAGATGCTGGTAGGTATGGAAGCCGTAATCACAGAAGGCTGGGAGACATCATGCTGTAGGAGCAAAGAAATTGAACCGAAGGATCCAAATTGATCCAGAGGATCAATCCAGAAGGTCTGGTGTGGCAATTGAATGCTCAAGTTGGAGGATTTCTACATTTTGTCCTTCTCAGATACAATCTTTCTAAATAGCTCAGGTTGGCCTTAAACTTGCTATCCTCCTAAACCAGCCTTCTCAGAACTGGGATTACAGTTATGCACCACCACATCCAGTCTGACATTTGTGTGTGTGTGTGTGTGTGTGTGTGTGTGTGTGTGTGTGTGTGTGTGTGTGTGTGTGTGTGTGTGTGTGTGTGTGTGTGTGTGTGATATGATATGTCAAATTACCATGGGTTCTTAAGGAGAATTGTAAAGAGGGAAAGTATGTGATTTTTTAAAAAGTGTGCGTAAGAAAAATTTATCTAGCTGTCTGGTATATGAGTACAGAGTAGAGAGTGGAAACACGAAAGTCAACAATGTATTGTAGTCTAGACTTAGAAACCTCCTTTGATACATAGCTTTTGATCTTTCATTTATTAAGATTTGGTATGGGCAGAGTTTCTGTTTTATCTTGTCCTGGCTACTTGCATCGCCTCCTTCTTCTATTATTCTTTCTTTTGCTTACTCCACTCAGGTCTTGCTTTATCTTTAACAGATCTAGAAGAAGAAGAAAATAAACTCTTAAAGCAACATCTCTTCCTTAAGTCCATCTAGAAATCCATTGTTCTCTAAATGGAATCCTCTATTATTAGATAACTAAATAGCTCCCCTCCACAACCGCCAATTGTTACAGGCAGAAAGAGCATGCTCAGTCAGCCTCCTGATGAGTCATTCGCTCTCACGTTAATCAGTTTCCTTTTGCAACTGGTATTATCTCCCAGGTAGTGTTAAAAATTCTGTACGGAAAGGTATCAGAGACTGTGGCAGATCAGATTTTACTTTTCTTGGAGTCTCCCTCCGGTGTGTCATCATCTTCTCCCCTGATACATAGCTGTTCCTTGGGGCCTATTTTTCTGGTGATGTTCTTAAACACCTTTTGCCCATCTCCTGGATTTAATTTGTTAGATAGAGCTGTTATTTCTTTACAATTTTTCTAGTCAGTTTTTCTGGCTGAAAGGGAAGAGGTAATAGCAGCAGACCTTAGCTTTTGAATCAAACTCTCGGGACCAGAATACTTGCTCTCCATAACTGATTCCCAGTGGAGACATGAGGCCTCTCTGCCCATCCCCCCGCCTATAGAAACCCTCCTGAGTCATACTCCTCTTCTCCGCTTTGCTTCCACAGTAGAAGCAATCCTCTTGCAGTCCCAAGATAAATGATTCTTTAGAGATTATTTATTAAGATGAACGATAATGTTATTATTCTACCGTTATGTTCAACTAGCCTTACAGATATTATTTTGGCTAAGTAGAGCTTTAAGTTTGAAATCGTCCTCTCAAATGTTTTTTTTTTTAATATTATTTTATTTTATTTGAGAACATACTGTACAGAGGGGCTACAATTACATGGGCAGGATAATGCATACATTTCTTACCAAGCATTGCAGCCTCCTCCTTTGTTTACCCTTCACCTCCCTTCCCAGCCTCAAATGTTTTTAATTATCTTTTAAATTTGTTTTGCAGAAAGACAAAGCCATTTGGATTTCCATTTTGTTGTATAATACTTGCCCCTTTTTTCCCAAAGTTTGTAAAATTTTCTGTCTTGATATTTTTTTAATTTTTTATTGTTACTATAAAGGTGATATACTGAAGGGTTACAGCCACATAAGTCTGGTAAAGAGTTATCTTAACATCCTTAAATAATACCTGTGTGTGCATACATTTGCATGTGTGTCTATATGTTTTTCCAGGCATTCATGGATAACCTTTTCTTCTGGAATTTTCTTCAGTACCAGAAACTTACTCTAATTATATTTTTGATGGTTCCTATTCCATTTCATTAATTTGGGCCTTCTAGAATTATTACTATCTAAATATCTTAGAATTTGTTGTCCTCTCCTCTCTGCTCCTTTACTTTCATCTCTTTTCCTCTCTCTCCTCTTTTTTCTCTCTTCTCTCTCCCTTTGTCTCTGTTCCTTCTACTTTGTGAAAATGTCTCCTTCCTTATCTCCTATCTCTTTTAATTGTATTCACAGTTCCCTAAAACATTTTCTTGTTTTCTCTGAATATATCTGTGTAGATCTAAACACACACACACACACACACACACACACACACATGTATGTGTGTGTGTGTGTGTGTGTGTGTGTGTGTGTATGTGTTATGTTTTTATGTACTCCTTTCATCCCTCTAGAAGATTAGTGATGTATTTTACAAGTATTTCCCTCGCTGGGTAATTTCTGTTTCCTGCAATTTCCTTTTCCCCATCTCTCTTTTCTTCTCTGTTGTAATCGCAGCTATCTATAGATTACTCTTTGTAGACCCATAATTGAGAGTGAGCAACTAATCTGATTGGCACCTGAGCTGCTTGTGGGACTTCCCATTGGAGCTTCACTTCAGGAGAAGCAGGTGGGGTGGCTTGAGGGCGGGCCCTTTCCATCACTGTAGCAGACTGACCTCCGGTGACCAGTGCCTTTCAGAACTCATGAATGGCTCACACTGATTGGAAGCTGGACTTCTGACTACCTTCATCAACACAATATGGTAAAATACAGTGCCACCGATGGACTCGGCCTTTTCTTTGGGCTTCCTTCCCTTCCTGCTCCTTGGGAGACGTTACTTAGAATCCAGTCTCTGAGACACCAGGCACCCATGTGCAGAGCCCAACGTAAAGAAGAATACACCACCATGCTTCCTGCACAGCTGGGGCTCCAGTTGAGACTCCCGAAGACTGCATTCATTGTTTTCTCAGTCAGTGACAGGAAGAGCTGAAGAACTGTGGTGCCTACCCCCAGATCTCTCAGATAAAGTCATTATTTTAACTGAAAGTCAATATCATTACCCTCTTCCCAACTGGGGCTGGTCACGTTTCCCAGTCTTTCAAACTCCTACCTAGAGCATAAAGGATTGTTGGCCTGTACACTGGGGTCTAACTGGAAATAATGTGCTAGAGGGTCTTGGCTTTCCGCATTCGTTCAGTCCTTGTAAAAGCAGTTTGCACTGAACAGATATTCACAGGCACACCAATCAATTCTGGTGAAAGCAACTCTTACCAAAGAACGAATCTCTATGCTTCTGCTAGGAAAGCATATGGTCAGAATTTGGGTGTCATGAACTGAAGAAGGGAGCTTGATTTCTAGCTAGTTCCTGGAAAATGTTACAGCTATGAAACGTATTTTAGCCTTCCTCTCTCCCAGTCCTCCTAATTCTAGATGATTCTGGCATTGTCAGAGCTCAAGCTAAGTGGCCTTGCTGTACTATCGGAGTTGTGTTCCAAGGGCAATTTGGGTTCAGGGTTTGATTTTTCTTATTGTACACCCACTGAACTGTGTCTTCTGCTTTCTAGGATCCAGGGTATTATTGGTATGTCTTCTCTACTGTTCTCCCCACACTAATGAATTTAAGACCCCAGGGGAAGGAAAACAAAATCTTCTAATGGTACCTTTGTAAAGGTTCCGTATTAGAAGATTAAAGATAACTAGAAATTTCACGTGTATGTTTGATTTGCCAACCCAACAAAGGTTTTCCAAACATTGTGATTATTATTATTAACAGCTTAAGTGTTTTTAATTTGGAAATAATGATAGATTAATTAGAAGTTTCAAAAAACTATAAGGGGAGTTCTGGTGTAACTCTCACCAGAAAAATACTTTGTATTTTGCATATTTAAAAATATATCCTGTGTTTAAAGTACAATAGGAATTTGACATGAGTACAATCCACACAGTTTTTCAATACTAAGATTACATGGCATGTGTGTGGTGTGTGTGTGTGTGCAAGTGCGCATGTGCACATGTGTGTGCATGTATGTGTGCATATCAGTGCTACAAAAATCAAGACACAAAACTGGCATACCTCCTGCATCAGCAGTAACTAATCTCTTCACCATTTCTATAATTTTCTCACATTAAACATAGTACATCAAAGGACTCATGCTCTATGTCACACTTATTTAGATTGATTTCATTTAAATCCACAATCATTCTCCAGAGACACTGATTGCGTGCACATGTGTGTCTGTGAGTATGTGGGTGAGAATTTAATCCTTGCTATCTGTAGGCTCCCTGAGAGAGCATTCATTTCTGTCTTGAATTCTGTCTCATCTCCATCCCTGAACACACTGGCAAACACTTAGTAGGAATCAAATCAAAATGGTTGGTTTTAAGTGACTGAAAAAACAGACTCTAGTCCTTGATCCCCTTGATTAAGGTAATTTTTGTTTCTAAGTGTTTGGACTGGGGGAGGGGATTACTTAGAAAGGCTTTGATGGAAGGGGGATTTTTCTTCTCACATATAATGAAGTGTGGAGGGACAGAGCACTCTGCAGTGCACCAACATTATTCTCATGTGGCGAAATTCCTCTTTGATGGTTCTTCTCTTTTTTTTTTGTACTATTTTACTTTATATTTTGGATGATCCTTCCTTAAAGCCCCAGGAAGGTAGTTCAAAATTCTAGATATTGTAAGTATCAGCAAGGGATTTTAGATATTTATTTTTTAGGGTAAAATAAAAACCTGTTCCAGCCTTGCTTTTGCTTTACATTTTATAGAACAGAATTAAGCTGCATGATCACTCCCAAACCAGTCAGAAACCTGGAGACAGCACCACTAAGCTTAGCTTACATGATTATAGCTCTTCTGAGACCAAGACAGTGCTCAATTCCTTTGAAGAACATGAAAACAATTATCTCCACCAAAGGAAACCCTAGCAGTGAAGACAAAGACATGAACGTAGTAGGATATTATTAATATAAATAGAACATAAATGTCAATTGCTCTATAAACAGAACAATGTGGTAATAGGATAGCAATGAGAGACTCCACATTTAATGACTAAGTTTATGATCCCAACATTTTGGCTGAACGTCTACTTTTCCAAATCCAGGATCTGCATTTTTCCCCCCTGAGAATTAAATCATCCCTTCTAAACCGTGCTTATGTTAGCGATGCAAATGAAAAGTTGAAACTTTTGATCTTGTATTTCCCTGGCACTTCTCTGAACCTTTTACTCCAAGTTTCCATCCATCGCCCTTCAGTTGCATACAGCCTACTTCCCTTACAAAATGACATTACTCTAGTCATACAGAAGAACTAACAAGATGTTCATGGAATGCACGGAGAGTGAATTGATACAAATATTGCTAAGGGATGTTCAACAGAGACATGCAAACCAGCTCCAGCAATCCCAGAGGCTTTGGAGTCTGCAGTGGATTTTGCATTTCTATTCCTTAGATCTGATTTTCCTCATTATGTAAAGAACAATCACTGAAGTCATCAACTCTGTCTATAGTATGCTTCCTAGACCCTCCATTTCAGTCCAGTTGCATTAATTTGTTTCTTAAATTTATTGCTCTGGAGTCTAATGTGCAGTACTCCTGTCAGCATTAAATTTAATTTACTGCAACAAGGCAAAGGGGTCGCTAGAAAACAGATTTTAATTCCAAGCCATTAAAATGTGTTGTCCTTGATAAACAAGCAAGCAGAATGTATATAGAGTTCTGCAGAATGTGCTCTTTTGGATGTGTTCTTTCTATTTCTTTTAAAAATAATGTTTAGTCTCTTTATTCTGCATATATGAACATTCTAGGAAGGTTGGGCTCTTGAGGCATTTTCTTCTGTGATTTTTTTTTTTTATTTCAGAAGATGAAATAGGAAAGCTAACTCCAGGCCGACTACAGAATTCTGCTGAATTCCTGCTGAGAGTTTCTCACCAGTGGATGATAGCCAAAGACACAAGGCTGACATTTTTTTGTAAGGGCAGATACTTGGGACAGCAGGATTGCTTCATTGTCAGAATGAAAATGGATTTTTAAATCCTTAAAAATTTTAAAGAGCATTGGCTATTTCAGTAACAGGTGCTTAGAAAGAATACCTTTGATATGAAATGTTGTACATAGTCATTATTCTATCATAAAACTTCGTAAGCTCCATGACTTCCTCATTCTTACCTCTGTGTAAGTAGTATGAACATTGGTGCTTATTTAGATATATTTGTGTATGTTTATAACACTTGAATGTAGCAACTTTTGCAATTGCATACAGAACACATAAGGCACATACAACTAGTTATCAGTGAATGATTTAATTGGATTATAGTTTGTCTTTTATTATGTCAGAAAGTCTTAATAGAGATCCACTTTTCATGTACATTATTAACATTAGCCATTTTTAGGGGGGAAGATTTAATTCTCAGAACCAAAGTACAGATCCCAGATGTATAGGCTTAAAGTTCTGCCAAACACTGGGATTACAACCTCTGTGTTCAACAGTAGAGAGGCTCTCAGTATTGTGCTATCCTATTAAAACATCGCTCCATTTGTAGAACAGTTTTATATGTATATTATATTTGTGTCAATAATAGTCCTGGCTTTGTGTTTATGATAAGGACCACCTACTTACTGGTTATTCCTATTCCTGATTTTTGGCTAGTTACATTTGATGATGCCAGTTTTTGTGGTAATCTGCAGTACATTTAGTAAACTACTAATAGAGATTCCCAAGTCTAATTTCTGCATTTACTCCGTGATTACTACCTCTTTTTAGGTTTCATCTTCTAATTTCCAGCTTATTCATTATGGTCTTCTTCTCTCTGTCCTCTTCCTCTGTTCTCTTCTTCCTTCCCTCCCTCCCTCTCCTTGTCCTCCACCTTCTCTCTCTATTTCTCTCTTCCATCTTCTCCTTCTCCTCTCCTTCTACTCCTCCTTCCCTTTCTTCTCCTTTTTTTCTAACTCTTCTTTGTCTTCCCTCACCACATCTCCACTCTTCTATTTCTCATTGGTGGTTCTATTTCAAGATGTCTATCTAATCAACTGTATAGGTGCCATTTTCCTCTATGTAAATTCTTAAACTACAAAAATTAGCTGTCTTATAGTGATAAGTAAGTTGGGTATTAACTTCACATGTTCACGTTTTTCTTCTTGCAATTCTAAATATTACTATTCAAATTCTCTTTCATTCTACAATTAAAAGTGTTGCTGGGATATTTGTGAGTTTTTCTCCTTTTAGATATTTCTGTTCTGCCTACATTAAAAATTATAGTTTTTTGAAGGGGTCTTTTTGCAACTACAATAACTTCATCATGCTATGACAGCTAGATAACAGTGACAGAATCTTTAATCATTTACTCCCTTGGATAGCATTGCATCCTTTCAAGCAGTATATGTAGGAAATGAAAGTTCTCTAGTGTTGCATTCCTGCATATTCTTCTGTTCCAATATAATATTCACTCTCTGTGTGTCCTCCATGGTACTAACAAAGTAACAATTACTCCTACGCTGGAAAGCTTCCCTGTGTTCTTCAAATATTTCTTCCTCCATGATTGTTATTATCCTTACCCTCTATAATGTGTAATTTTTCCAATACCATTTATCGTACTCCGATGTTTTGTCAATATTCAAACTCCGTCTGTCTTTCTGGGGTGTTCTACTATTTGTAAATTATTTTTTACCTTTTTCAGCATATCAAACATTTCTTATTCTTTTTATAGTTTTATTAACTTTTTTATAGCTTTTATTAACTTTTCCTTGGTCACTTCTAATTTTGTCAATGATTAAGATTTTTTGGTTGTTTGAAAGCATATGAGTGGTTATCTAAACTATTTAACTTTAAGTGTACAGTCAAATTATTTTAAAGATAAACAGTTTAGTATTTGCCATTACAATTTACAGTTTACCCTTATAATTTCTGCTTTTCCCTTTCCTATATGACTTTTGCTTGTTTGTCTTCTGAATGAGAGAAATCATTTGTGATCTGCTGTTTTTTCTTCAAGAACCAAGGATACGAAAGTAAATTGTGGCATGTGGCCCTTTGTTTTTTAATTTATTATCTTAATTTACTGGTGTGTTAAAATAAGCATCTCAAAATACTTACTCAAACCAAAATACACTCATTGTGAATGTTCTCTCTCTCTATCTATCTATCTCTATATATTTACATATATGCATATATATCTGAGTAGTCGTATTCAGAGCTCCTGCTTTAGCAGGATGGATCTCAGATCAGTCAGGAAGAAGTCTCATTTCATCTACCTTTCAGTCAAGGAGGGGATGGAGAATGAATTTCTATCATCCATGATAGTTTCTGATGCCACTAAACCTACTTACGTGCATTCAGTTGTTCAATTTTCATCACTGAGAAGCCCCAGAAGTACTAGTGGGAAGGCTTCTCCACCACACCCTTGTCTGATAAAGATATTTTTCTGCATAGTGGTTCCTTTGCCTGCATCAACCAAGAACGTAACCTAAAGATTTACTTCTGAAAACTATATTCTGTATGTATGATTATGAGGATAGCATATGGAATCAGAGGAAAGGTGGCATTGACAATGTCCCCTGGGTATCATTCTGGATCTCACAGTTATACAATAGCAAGGGGAGACTAGGTTGTACCTGTTCTACTGGCTTGCACAAGGATCAAGTGTGCTTGGCGCTTAGAACCATCCTGGTGCACAGAAAGTGTCCGCGGGCTCTCATCACTCTTATGTTACTGTAAGAAGAGAGCCATCATGGTTTACAGTGGTTTACAATACAAGCTACATAAGCCTCAATAGTTAGAGCTCTATAAATACACTTTTGCCATCTATGTGAATTTGAGAGAGAAAGTCACTCACTGAATCTCAGGTACTTTTCGTTGCTTAGGACCTAGCATTTTAGTTAGTTCCTATTATACCTGCTGATGAAGTTTCATTTCCTAATATCTGTTTCCACTATTTAACAGGGCTTGAGAAATAGCAGTTGATGAATATCCTTTTTGCTCTACCTGAAAACCATTCAATTTTATGCTTATTCTAGAAATATGTACTCCCTTTAAAAAAAATCAGTAAGGGTGATCAATCAAAATTAATAGAGCATTAGAGCTGGGTGCCGGTGGCTTACACCTGTAATCTTAGCTATTCAGCAGGCTGAGATCTGATGATTCAAAGTCCAGGCAGGAAAATCCATGAAACTCTTTTTGGGTTTTTTTGTGGGCTGTGGGGCTTGAACTCTGGGCTTGGGCACTGTTCTAGGGTTCTTCAGCTCAAGGCAAGCGTTCTACCACTTGAGCCACAGCGCCACTTCTGGTTTTCTAGTGGTTTATTGGAGATAAGAGTTTCACAGACTTTCTTGCTGGGGCTGGCTTTGTACTGTGATCTTCAGATCTCAGCCTCCTGTGTAGCTAGGACTACAGGCATGTAATTTCATGGGGCCCAGCTCCTTGAGACTCTTATCTCCAATAAATCACTAGAAAACTAGAAGTGGCACTGTGGCTTACATGGTAGAGCACTAGCCTTGAGCTGAAGAGTGCAGGGTCAGCACCCAAACCCAGAGTTCAAGTCCCACAACAAACAAAATAAAATAAAATAAAATAACACTAGAAACTTCATCCACCAGAATTAGTCACCATCAACCATTTAGTGAACGTATTTTCATGCACTTCCATGGATTTACCATATGCTTACCTGCACTGGAAACACTCTGCTGTGTACTCTCTCTTCCCCACACAATACAGTGTGATCTTCCATACAAATAAATGCCTGCTGTTAAATGTACACCTATTATTCAACCATGTAAGTTATAATCTCTTCAGTTTGTTTCCAGATTTTATGGGACTTGTTTTCCTATCATGGATAATGTTTGGATGACTATATTTGTCTGCTGGTAGCCTCAATGAACAATGCAATACTCAGGATATTTTTTTAAAAAAACTTTAAGACAAGTAGTAGAAGGCTTGGAAGGTGGTTCAGTGGTAGAGTGCTTGCCTTGCATCCGTGAGGCCCTAGGTTCGATTCCTCAACACCACATAAGCAGAAAAAGTCAGGAGCAGTGCTGTGGCTCAAGTGGTAGAGCACTAGCCTTGAGCTGAAGAGCTGAGGGACAATGCCCAGGCCCAGAGTTCAGGCCCCACAACCAAATAAATAAATAAAAGGAAAGAACAATTTCACTCTCTCTTTTTTTTCTGGCAGCAATGCCAGAGAAAAGTTCTAAATGTGAAATTCACTTGTCCAGCAACGTCTCACTTTGTTCTGTAAAACATGAGCTCAAAGACTGTCAAGAATAGTGAGTTTCATCACAGGTCAGAAGCTCAGGTTTGGGGAGGTGGGGGTGCGGGGGTGGAGGCAGTGTCTATTAAAATCAGCTGGAAGGAATAGAAAGGAAACTCTCAGAGGTCTGGTACAGAAATCAAAACTAAAAAAAAAAAGGCTACCACTTCCTTTTGTATTTATAAAAATGTCTATTCCTGGACAGTTGAGGAAATTAAAGTGCTGGCCTGCAATGTCTGTGTTAATGAATCCTGACTGTATAGAACTGAATCATTCTTTTTCTACCCAGTGAACTCTTCATAAGACTGTCTTTGTACAGCATATATTTTTCTAGACGCTAGGTCTGTGATCTTTTAGCATTCTGTTTGTCTCATGCAGAACTATCCCTCTTTCCCTGGTACATATTCATCAGGCAGATTGTGCTTACGGGGCAGAATGAGATGCCCTGCTACCATTTTCTGTATGTTAACTATGTAGTCCTGAGAGAGAGTGTGGGTATAGAAATGTTTCAGGAAAAGTGTCATAAAGTAACTATGACGGAAACGTATCAACTCATATCATGAATCTTCTCTATGGATAGACGTTATTGTACATGTCAAGATTTTTCTTTTCCTAATTCTAGTGCCACACTGGATTTTTTTTCTTTTTTACTCAAATCTTCACCAGGAAAAAAATAAGTGTTAAATCATCCAAATAAACTGAAAGTAAATGTCTTCCGCTTGAACTTGTAGTCACTTGCTTGTAACACTGGCAAAAACCTCATTTAGTTCAATGTGATCGAAACATTAGGAGGTGATACACGCAGATCGCAAACATCCTATTTGTTCATGCAGGATTTTATCAGAGGGCAGTAGTAGGTCAAAGGAGAAAGCACCACCTAGTTGAACCCAGTTGCGTAGGCAGGCACAAAGATTTCACATATCTGCAGTTGCCTCTTTTTCCTGTGTATTATGGGTTTCACTCCCATTACAACTAAGTCTCTCTCTTTTTTAAGGTGCCAGCCTGGGAATTGAACTTGGTACCTGACGCTTTGGTTCATTGCCCACAGCCTACAGCTGTACTAGCCACCATGCCTCCAATCCCCATTCCAACTATTCTTAGATCTTCCTGTCAGATATCAGACAAACCTTTATCCACTACTCCCCAATAATACAGCTCTTGGAATATCCACTTTTACAGGAAACCTCAAATGCTTTTCAGAGGAAACATCATAGGTATTGTAGAATTTATACTTAAAATGTATAAAAATATAAAACTATTTGTTCTTCTTTTTTTCTTTTTGGATTGGTCCTGGGACTTGAACTCAGGGACTGAGCGCTATTCCTGAGATTTTTCTCAAGACTAGTGCTCTACCACCTGAACCACAGCTTCACTTCTGGCCTCTTTATAGTTAATTGGAGATAATAATCTCACACACTTTCTTGCACAGGCTGGCTTCAAACTTCAATCCTCCGATTTCAGCCTCTTGAGGAATTACAGCCTCAAGATTAGGAGCACAAATGTGAGCTACTGGTGTCTGGCTTATTTCTTAATCAATTTTCTCTCTATTATTTAACATGTTTTTGGTGAAGTTTCAGGGTGTCATCCCTCAACTTTCCCCCCCATAAGCCCTGTGATTATTGTTATCTGAGTTTTAACAGCACATTCATTTGAAGAAATGTGTGTTCTCTTAAAGCAGAGATAACTATGTGTAATCTCACCCTGACCATTGTCATATTGGCTAAGATGATGACTGAAAGTTTTCTCCACTGTAACATTATTGTCTATCCTATGTAGCATCCTATTCATAAGAAGAGAGTCTTTTGACCTTTTCTGTTTGTCCTAAGCATATAATAGTTATTGCAAATACTAAGCGAAATGAACCTCAAGATAGGGATACAAGTGGTTTTTATCTATCTTGCTGTTATTTTAATGTATTTATAATGTACCACATGATTTTTTTGTACGTTCTTCCCCATGGTATAACCCCTGTTGTCACTGTCTTTTATTCCAGTGCCCTGCATCTTGTATATACATTTTTCTAATTTAGGTAGGGGAAAGAAAATAACAAAAATGTTGAAATAAGGATACAGGTTGACCCATTGTAATAATGAGATGTACAAGACACTACGTTGAAATGAACTTTACAACTTCAGGGGAGGGGATGGAGGAGTTGGGGAGATGGGAGGGAAGGGATGGTAGGGGAAAAACAAAGGAGGATGTAACAATTACCTTACTCATATAATTGCAACCCCTCTGAACAGTAGTTTTACAATAAAAGTTTATACAAAAAAGAAGAGAGTCAAGGGGAAAAAATAAGTCCTGCTTCCTAGACAGAAGTCTAAAGAAGATTTATGGGGCTATATTAAACTCATCATAGTAATTATGGTTTTTAGGAGAGATACCTTGAGGCAATCCCAAATATTTCTCTCTTTTAAAGTTCTGCACACCAATTTTTGCAGGCATCAATTGATAGAACTCAAAGCAATAGTTAGCTGTGTTTTTGTAATGGTGATTTCTATTTGTCATGCATTAATTAATCACATTGTCTCTGTAATGATTTATCCCTTTTTCCCTACTTGCTTATGCATTTGTTCGTTTATTTATATCAGCATGGACTTATCGACACTTTTTTATGCTCACTTTTGTGATTTTTATTTCCTCACATCCAAAAATCATTACAGAATATCAAAGATACCCAAATTGAGGAACATTCATTAAAATATCTAACCACTGATGAGACTGGTAGGGAAAGGAATTGGTTGGGTGGGGAAAATGATGGAAGGGATTACTCTAATCAACATACATTGTACCCATAAATGTGAATTTATGAACTCCTTAAGACTCTGAAGATACACACATGATATATATATATATATATATATATATATATATATATATATGCCAAAATCTTGAAAGAAAAGAAAAGACTAAGTGGCATCACAGATTGGAGAAGACTAAAGAAATACCACAACTAAATGCAAGGTGGCATCCTCTATTGGAGCTTTCCTGAGATAGAAAAGAGCAACCAGAGAAATATTAATACAGTCTGTACTTTTGTTAACAGGATTGCACTGATATTAATGCCTTAGCTTTGATAAATGCATTATGCCTGTGAGATGGTACCATTAAGTGTGGAAGCTGGATGAACATTATATGTGACTTTTCTGCACGATCTTCCTTCCCTCCCTTAGGTAAATCTCAAAGCAAGAAGCTTTAAAGAAATATAGTGATGCAAAAGGAAAAGGACAGTGCTTTTCTTTACTGGGACTTTTAGAAGGCAAATAATCTAAGTGGTACAAACAGAAATATACATGAGAAATATGATATGTTTATCTATCTTCATTATTGTCATTGTTGTTGTTGTTTTGACTACTTAATAGGAACAAAGGACTTTATATGTACAATTTTCTTTGGTCATTCTACTTTAGAACCAGAAGCTTAAGAAACTTAAGCCCATGTGGTTCTGAAGGTTGATGCCAGTTAAAAGGAGGGCATAGGTTTTAAATCTGATCTCAGAAGGGTGCCATCCCTTTCCACGTATATCCTGCCTTCCTGGCGAATGTGTGAGTTGTTAATTTTTATACATCAATTTGTGTACCTTTGTAAATGGCTTCAAATGGCTTTGAGAAGTATGGAAAGTAAGAATTACTAAGCTGCAAATAATCTTCATGCAAGATTGTGCTTTATGTTTGGGGCATGATAACTAAAATAAGATGGGTGTGCCTATTTTTATTCTTCACTCATTCCTACAGTATATAGTCTCCTCCTTAGTTCTCTTTACACACAGTGGTAAAACTATTGCAGCAACATTTTCTGTGTTATCCTCAATGAACCAGAAGCTGGGAACCGAATCTTCAAATAACCACAACTAAGTGACCTTAACGGCTCCAGAGACAGTGAATACATGCAAGCAATGCAATACTTGCGATGAACTTCCCTAGTGACCTTGCAAAGTATCCAGAACAAGCCAGGGAATCTCTATCACATTAGTAACTACATTCCTGGACCCGTGCTTTAATGTGTCTGAAATCATGATGCATCTCGCTGTCATAACATGTGTTTTGTGTGCGTATTTCAATGCCTCCATGCCTTTTAAATTACCTTTTATTTTAAAAATAATTATAAGGGTGGTTATCAAAGGGAGAAAATAAAATCCATGTGTCATCATCCTTCTTTTCATCAGATCATGCCTTTATTTCTCTCAAGATTGTTAGCTAAATAACAAATCCACCACCCCATCCTCACATTTTTGAAAGTATTGTAATCTCATTTCCTTCCATGCAATACTCAGGATATTTTTTAAATCAACTTTAAGACAAGTAGTAGAAGCCTGGGAAGTTGGCTCAGTGGTAGAGTGCTTGCCTTCTATGCACGAGGCCCTGAATTCGATTCCTCAATACCACATAAGCAGAAAAGCTGGAAGTGGGGCTGTGGCTCAAGTGGTAGAGCGCTAGCCTTGAGCTGAAGAGCTGAGGGACAGCTCCTAGGCCCAAAATTCATGACTGACCAAACAAATAAAAATAAAAACTTTGTGTGTGTGTGTGTGTGTGTGTGTGTGTGTGTGTGTGTGTGTAGTAGACTCTGATATCACAAATTCAGAGTTATCCCCAGAACTCCTTCACCACAAGGCCACTGCTGCCAAGAGTCCTGCATTGAGAGAGCTGAGTCCATTTGGGAAGGTTTAAGAGCACAGGACTTCCAGTAAGGAATCTGGCTTGGATCCCAGATGCTCCTTTTTCTGGCCATCTGCTATGAGCAACATAATAACTGATTGAAATCCTGACAATGAGGAGAGTCATAACTGCATGCCTCCTAATTGTTACTAGAATTAAATAAGATAACAAATATGATACGTGAGTGCAGCCCCGGGGACATTATAAGAGCCACATAGTTGTCAACATTATTTAATTGTAACTGGATGTGAGGGAAGTAGGCATACAAACACACATACAAAAAAACTTTAAGTAGATAGGAAGTTACCTCTGGAAACAATTTTTGTAATAAAGCTCAAAAATATCTGAACTCCACAGATATAAAAGAACAAGTTTTAAAAAACTGAATGTATAAATTTTGATTCCTAGTAATGTTTAATGTAAGAATATCAACTTGTGAGCATATTGCCCAGTTGTATGGATTGACTGAAAAATAGAAACTGTTTCTATTATGTTTAATAGTAACAGTGATATAATTACATTTATTCATATCTTACTATGTGCCAGCCACTATTCCAAATAGTTTTCATACAGTACCCCTTTTGTCATACTAAGTGACAGATATTATTATACTTACTTTAAACATGAAGAATTGAGAAGTTAATAACTTGTCCAAGCTGAGAAGTAGGAGAGAAAGACCTCATTTGGCAGTATTGTTCCCTATAGCTTACATTGGAAATGTATTAAATTTACATTGTTGTAGCCTAAAAACATCATACCTTAAACAAGTGATCAAATTAAACATTCATTCTAATAGCCCATATCAGAATTACCCCTTGATAGGATACAATGGGAGAAATGAGCATCATGTCTCGCATAGTTCTGCCAGAGATATATGAATCAAGTCATTACAAAACATTGAAAAAATTATGAACTATTTTACATATGATCTTCCAATTTGTCAATGAAAAAGTAGAATTTGCTTGAATGGAGTCAAAAGAGAAGTGACAGTTAAATACCTGTCTTGATACTCCATAGAATTCTTTTGCCTCATAGACCATTATAGACATATTTATCAACCTTAAATGGGATTAAGGGATTGCTTATGATCATCTAACAATGTTGATTCTGGGAGTTGAGTATAGTTTTATGTAGGAAAATGACCAGGTTTGCATAAAATTCAGCCCAAAATATTATATATATATATATATATATATATATATATATATATATCCAAGGTCCTACATAACTATAATTATGTCAAAATTTTATACAACTAATGTATGTATATTTTAAAAGTCACTAACACTTTTTGAATGGATACAATGAGAAGAATGATTGCTGGTAATGGTTAATTTCATGTGTCAACTTGGCTGTCATAGTGCTCAATATTTTTCTAGATGTTTCTGCAAGGCTATGTTTATATGACATTATTATTTAGATCAGTAAACCTTGAGTAAAATAATAAAGCCCGTATTATGTGGGTGGGCTTCATCCAACAGGAACAGATAAGTTGATATAAATGGATAGGGATAGTCAGACAGATAGATAGATGCATGGATGACAGACAGAAAAGGAGAGAGAGAGAGAGATGATACATGAATGAATACATACAAATATACACTCATAATAGGTGGGTAGATATATATGATCCGTATACATAGGTATATATAAATACATCATCCGTTTCTGCAGAGACACCTAAATAGCATAACTGACTTTTACTCTGAAATTTTCTTAACCAGCACTATTGTGTGAAAACTCATGATCATATTGAATAAGCTTCATACTATTCAGAAGATTAAAAAGTGAAAACTTAATGGGAAATTTCTCATTTATTAATTACTGACACAAGTGTGTCTAAAATGTGGTGAGATCTAAACTTAATATACCTCTGCGCTGCAACCAGCCCATAGAGAGAGCCAGTTAGTGGTTTGGCTCTATGGAAGTCACAAGAGCACCTTCAAGTATCTCAGTAGCTAGTTGGAAATGATAGTTTGTGGCTGGGGTCCAGGCATCACATAATTGCTTTAACCTGAGCAGTTCTGCCTTGTACGTTTTTCTATTAGTTTTCTATATAAGATCTTCTTCGACATAAGGGTCTCAATGTGAATTTTTAAGACCTTAGAAAATTACTACTCTAAAGAACCAATACCAGACCCTTTTAAAGTGGCAAAACATCATTATGGAGATGCTGTGAATCGTTCCCTTGCTCAGCAACACACTCCACAGAACAGCTTTTCATTCTGCCACCATGAACTTCCATGGCCCCGCAGCGGGGCCATCTCCCTTATATTAAAAGAGCTTCATCACAGCCCTTACAGTCTCTTCATCCTGGAAGTGTGGAGTTTTGTTTGTGTGGGGTAAGACTGAATAAAAAGCAAAGATCCATGAATATTTATTGAAAATCTCAATTGTACACTGGTGTCTAGGACATTAAGTTCCCTTGTCTTTGTTCTTTTGAATCTTTTTCTACTGCCCTAATTCATTATCTCACCAGCCGTCACTTAGATTCTTGCCCTATTAACTTGTATAGAGGACTAGAGAGCAACATTCTAGACAATCAATTCCCAAGGAATTTACTTTATTTCAGAGAAAGCATGGAGAATATATTATCTGGAGAAAGAGACTACGATCACATGAAAATCTCAGAATCCTAAAGGAGGCTGGTACTTAGACATCATCATATCAACACTATATTTCAAAGATCAAAGTAATGTCACCAATTTAAAAGTCCCTTAGTAGGACTTTCAGTGTCTATGGGTGTCAGGATACCGGAGAAACAGCAAGAATGTGGAATGCAGAATTTAGTCATCCGAAGGAGGTAAAGTAAACATTAGGACTCCAACTCCATATTTGGGGAGGTTCTATTGGGAAGCTCCATTCTAGAATGAAACTGGAAATGCACTCTAGAAAGAAGGCGGTCCATGATTATAGGAAGGTAAAGATGAAGTCTGTCAGATGGAAATGTACAGGAGCAGTAGAGCTTTGTATAAGTCATTACGGGTGACTTATTCATCAGAGGGATCTGGGTCAGTTCAAGGAATAGACAAGAATATGGAAAGGCATTTGAGAATTCAGAGGTCAAAGCTCACTCAACAAATTTCTTAAACAATCATAGAAGGGATACGTAACTTCAACCAAACTCTTAGAAAACTCCTACACTCAATCTAACTCAACCAGCTAAAGTTGATCCTTTGCTTAGTCGCTAATTCTTCTTTTCTTTATGTTAATTTGCTTTACCATTATTATAGAAGAGATGTACAGAGGGATTACAATTCCATAAGTCAGGTAAGGAGTACATTTCCTTTCATACACTATCTTCTGTTCCTTCTTTCTCTCCCAATCCCTCCACCTGTCTCCAACCACGAGTTGTATAGTTCACTTTCATCAGTGTCCAGTGAGCTCCAATGCGGCACTTTTTCCCCTAGAGTTCTGTATCCTCCCCACACCATCCTGAAGATAAACACTTGAATACACCATACATAAGACAAGATAAAAATCATCAAAATACAAACTAAAAACTTTTTAAAAAAAGGTTTTTTGTTTCCATATCTTGGAGTTCATTTCAATACATATATTAGGAAGAGGTACTTAGACATTGTGTCTTTGTTTCTCCCCTAAGAGTACCCTCTTTTGGTCTCATTGTATAATTTATCATATCCCAGTATATTTTAGATCTAATGTCCGCATATCCGAGAGAACATGCACTGTTTGTCCCTCTGAGCTTGGCTTGCTTCACTTAGCATGATTTGTTCTAGTTCCATCCATTTTCCTGCAAACAACATTATTTTATTCTTTCTAATGGCAGAGCTATAATAACAAAACAGCTTGGTATTGGCACAAAAATAGACCTGGAAAATCAATGGAACAGATTAGAAGACCCAGAAATAAAACCATACACTTGCAGTTATCTGATATTTGCTAAGGGAGCCAAAGATATATTGTGGGAAAAAAAAATAGTGGCTTTAATAGTTGGTGTTGGGAGCACTGGGTATCCATATGCAGAAAACAAAAGTGGATCCCTATTTGTCACCCTGCACTAATATCAATTCAAAGTGCATCAAAGACATCAAAGTCAGACCCAAACTTTGAAATTACTGCAAGAGAGAGTAGGAGAAACATTAAAACGTATAGATTTAGGAAGAAACTTCTTGCAAAGAGTCCCAGGGGCCAACAGATAGAAGAGAGATTTGACAAGTGGGGCCACGTCTAAATAAAAAGTTTCTGCACAGCTAAGGACATAGTTACCAAACTAGAAAGCCAAGAGACTGGGAGATCTTTACCAGCAATATATCAGACCAAAGCCTAATACCACACACACACACACACACACACACACACACACACACACACACACACACACACACACACACACACACACACACACACACACACACACACACAAGGAACTCATAAACTAACCCCCCCCAAACCTAATAAACCAATCACTAAATGGACAAGGGAGGTAAGGAGAGGCTTCTCAGAAGAAGAGGTAAGAATAGCAAAGGAACACATGAGGAAATGTTCATCATCCCTGGCTATAGAGAACATCTTATCCCAGTTAGATTGACCAATATTTCAAATTCAAACAGCAACAAATGTTGGCAAGGATACAAAAGGGAAAAGGAACCCTACTCCACCGTTGGTGGAAATGTAAACTAGTACAACCATTCTGGACATCAGTCTGGAGGTTCCTCAAAAAACTAAGCATAGACCTTCCCTACAACCCAGCTATACCAGTCCTGGGCATCTGCCCTTAGCATAAGGAGCCAAAAGACAATTGCACATCGATGTTTATTGCCACGCTATTCACAATAGCCAAGATATGGAAACTGTCCAGATGCTCCACAATAGATGAGTGGATCCAAAAAATGTGGTACCTATACACAATAGAATTTTACTCAGTGGCTAATTCTAACAGTCGAGAAGAGTGGTAAGAAACAAAGTAGGAGCTACATAGCATCTGATGACTACTTCTTCCTATAGCCCTACTCTACCATTAATATTTTTTATAATTCTTTTTTTTTTGTGAAAATACTGTACAGAGGGGTTACAATTACATGGGTAAGATAGTGAGTACATTTCTTATCAACCATTGTAGCCTCCTCCTTTGTTTACCCTTCCCATCCCTTCCCAGCTCCCCCCCCCCCCCCGTCCCCTCACCCAATCCTCCCCACGCCCTCACCAAAGTTGTAAAGTTCATTTTCAACATAATAACTTGTACTTCTCATTGTTGCAACAAGTCCACCTGTATCCTTATTTAAACAACTTGTTTTTCCCCTTCCCCTCCACAAATTATACCGACATCAAATACAGTGAAAGCAGGATAAATAAGTGGGCAAATGACTTAAAGAGAAACTTCTCTGAAGAAGAAAGAAGGATGACCAATAGACACATGAAGAAATGCTCAACCTCCCTAGCCATAAAAGAAATGCAAATCAAAACAACATTGAGATACCACCTCACCCCAGTTAGAATGGCAAAAATCAAGAACTCTAATAACAACAGATGCTGGAGGGGATGTGGACAGAAGGGAACCTTACTTCATTGTTGGTGGGAGTGTAAACTTGTTCAACCACTTTGGAAAGTAGTATGGAGGTTCCTCAAAAGACTCCCTATGACCCGCAATCCCACTTTTGGGCATTTACCCAAATGTTCACAAACAAGACCGTACTAAAGCTACCAGCACAACTATGTTTATTGCAGCATTATTTACCATAGCTAAGCTATGGAACCAACCCAGATGCCCCTCAGTAGATGAATGGATCAAGAAAATGTGGTATATATACACAATGGAATTCTATGCCTCCATCAGAAAGAATGACATTGCCCCATTTGTGAGGAAATGGAAAGACTTGGAAAACTTTATATTAAGTGAAGTAAGCCAGGCCCAAGGAAACATAGGTCCCATGGTTTCCCTTATTTGCAATATCTAGTATATGTCTGAGTCAAGCAGAAAAGGTCAGATAAGGTGATGTTAGGGAAATGAACCCTAAGATATGTATTCAAATGTTTTTTTCTTTCATGCAGTTGTTTCTAAAGCATTTATAAGATGATTTCTTTGTTGCTTTGTATGTCCTTCCCCCACGGTATAACCCGGTTAATTTTTTTTTGTAGCAAGTCCCAGTTACCAGGACAGGGTCAGATGCCCTCGAAGCATGGATGGACCTCAGCCTTTTTCTGTCTCCAGTTCCTGCCACTGGGACCACATGATCCCTGTAGAAGCTTCCACACAATCTTTACTTCCTAATAGGTACTGCCAGCAGCCTCTGTTTTTCTATTTCGAAAATATTTAATGCTTATCAGTCAGTACACAATCCAATATCCCAGCCTAGTCTCAGCTCATTCCTCCTATTAAGTCTTTCATATGAGTCATGCGAATCACTTCAAGTTTCCCGTTATAAGCATTAAATTTCGCTTTCTAAGCTCGCACATGAAATAAGTGTTTTTCTTCATTGTCCTCTTTAAATCAAAATCACAACTAATTTTTTTTACTGAGGTCAGCAGGTTTCAGAGAAATTCAGACACAGTCACAGGGGATTCTCTCTTCACCCATCCATCCCCTCCTCCAGAACTCTTTAAAATGCAGCACTGAATAAGGTTCAGAGAGGTGCCTCTATTATCTTCCCATTGGTCCCTGGTGGTTGCCATTAGCATATCCTCTCCAAAATCTGCGGGTTTATAGACCTTCAGCTCTCCTGCAGTACCTACTCAACTCCTAGCACTGCTTCTATTTCTGGACACCCCCTACCCCCATCCCCCACCCCCATCCCTTACCATCCCTTTCACTGCAGGGAGACTGCCCTCAGAAAACTTCTTTTAGCACCCAACATTCCGAAATCCTCTGATTAACTGATTGTTTAAGAATCCCCTTAGAAAATGAAAGGAAAGTCAAGCACAGGTAGCTCATGTCTGCAATCCTAGCTGCTAGGAGGCTGAGATCTGAGGATCATGGTTTCAAGCCAGCCCAGGCAGGAAAGTTCATATCTCCAATACTTAAAATCATAAACAAACAAACAGCAAAGCCAGAAATGGAGCTCAAGTGGTAGAGCACTAACCTTGAGCAAGAAAACTCAGGGAGAGTACCCAAGCCCTGAGTTCAAGCCCCAGGACCAGCACAAACAAACAAACAAACAAACAAACAGAAAACTAACTGAAATGAAGAATTGTGGGATGGAGGGAGGAACCTAAATACAAATTAATTCCTCGTTAAGTCACACTCCTTTTACTCTCTATGTTCTTTGTACAAGGGAAATAATCTCTTCTCTTTCTGATGCTTCCCTCTGTCCCCAAGCCAATTCAAATACGCATCCACAGAGAAACCATATTATTATTTTCCTTCCAGAATAGATAGCTGCAAACACTTTATCATGTATTACGGCATACTTATCCTCCCCTTCAGTGTCTGACTATTATCTGTCTTGTGCCATATATGGTTAATTCCACTAAGGTGAGCATTGTACATTATTTTTGCACGCTAAGTATTTAGTAAAATGATCTGGAATACACAATGGAATTTTTTGCCTCCATCAGAAAGAATGACATTGCCCCATTTGTTAGGAAATGAAAAGGCTTGGAAAAAATTTTATTAAGCGAAGTAAGCCAGGCCCAAAGAAACATAGGTTCCATGGTTTCCCTTATTTGCAATATCTAGTATATGTCTGAGTCAAGCAGAAAAGGTCAGATAAGGTGATGTTAGGGAAATGAACCCTAAGATATGTATTCAAATGTTTTTTTTTTCTTTCATGCGATTGTTTCTAACACATTTATAAGATGATTTCTTTGTTGCTTTGTATGTCCCTCCCCCACAGTATAACCCCTGCTTTCACTGTATTTCATGTTGGTATAATTTGTGGAGGGGAAGGGGAAAACAAATCGTTTAAATAGGGATACAGGTGGACCCATTGCAACAATGAGATGTACAAGTCGTTATGTCGAAAACGAACTTTATAACTTTCGTGCAGGGGCGGGGGAAGGGGAAGGGGAAGGGGAGGATTGGGCAGGGGAAGGATGGGAAGGGGAAACAAAGGAGGAGGCTACAATGCTTGATAAGAAATGTACTCATTATCTTGCCCATGTAATTGTAACCCCTCTGTACAGTATTTTCACAATAAAAAATAAATAAAAATTTTTTAAAAATTAAAAAAAAGAAATGTACTCATTATCTTTCCCATGTAATTGTAACTTTTCTGTACAGTATTTTCACAATAAAATAAAATAAAATGATCTGGAAAGTGGTAGATGCTTAATGAATACTAGAAAGAATGAATGGGTGCAGTTAAAAATAAGACATATTTGTTTGATTTGATAGTGAATATGTGTGTATTGAGGACAGTCACATATAAAACACAATCTAATGAAATAGATGTCATTTTTTTTCTAATTCCCTCCAGTCCCTGGAGTATAACTATGCCTCAGCACTCCTACGGAAAGGAGGGTTTTTGTTGTTTTTTTTTTTAGTCTCCTTATTCATTGGTATTTATTGACGAACATTACCCTTTCATGGGGTGGAGGGGGATAAATTCCAAAGCTCTTCCTACTTCTGTTTAATGTGAAGAACAAAATGGCTCTAGCGGCCTATGCTTGTCCTTCAAGAAGGACACATGGACCCAGGTCATTCAAGGCCAAAGCTCACAGAAGTCAAGGGAGAGGCTTACATGAGTATAAGAAACCGGACTTGGCAGAAACATTTGGAATGTGTATTCAGAGAGTAGCACTGCCTCGGAACCTCAGAGCTGAGCCTTGTCCCAGGATCTCTGGAAGAATAGGCTGAGGAAAAAGGGGCTAAGCCAGCATACAGTGGTATCAGTGTCACACAAGCAGAAGCATCTATTGCAGCCAAGCAATTACTCTTTGTAGGCATTAGGAAATTGTGCAAAGACAGAACACATAACAAGACAGCTATGTTGAGATGGAGAGAGAGAGCTTAGGACCCATGGGGGGAAGAACTTCAACATGGAATAATAACAATGGAATGAAATAATCGCATCTGTCATAAAGATTAAAAGCATAAAAACAACTTATGAAAAACTCGTTGCAAAATTGACTATTGATATGTGGTAACTTATGCATGGCTTGGTTTTTTTTGTTTCATTGTTTCATGTTTTACTCAAAAAAATGGTCCTCTGCTCCTAGAGTAGTGACTGCCAGTCTCTCATTAAATAACCAAGTAAATGAATGAAGTTGTTAAAACGACAGTCATTCATTTATCTCTGAAATACTTAATAAGTACCAGTCACAGCCCTGGTTCTGTGGGGAATTCAAAATTAAATGAAACAGCCCATCTCCACAAAGAGCACAGAGTCTAATGGGATTAAAAGGCAGTGGCCATTATGTCTACTTTAAGTAGACAATAAAATAAGAAGTGTCCACTGTCTTAAGAAAGTCTTGCACAAGTAATAAAAGTAATGAAAGATATAGGAAGACCTAGTTAGAGGCTGGATATCAGACATGACTTAATGTAATACATGACATTTTAATTAGGCTCAAAGAAGAAATATCCTAGCCTTCAATATTCAAGTGTTTCATGGCTGCTCTATCAGCAGTGAAGAAGTGGACATAGCACACGTACTCATGCCAAACACGGGGGCAATCACATCTAAATAAATTAATGAATTCATATTGAATAAACAAATAAGTATACAATAGCTGTGGTAAAATAACTACACTAGAGGAAAATACAACAGGGAAAGAAGACTGAAGAGAAGACAGTATTTTATTTATTTATTTATTTTTTGGTCTATCATGGGGCTTGAACTCTGGGCCTGGGCACTGTCCTTCAGCTCTTCAGCTCAAGGCGAGCACTCTACCATTTGAGCCACAGCGTCACGTCAGAGTCTCACAGACTTTCCTGCCCGGGCTGGCTTTGACCTATGATCCTCAGATCTCAGCCTCCTGAGTAGCTAGGATTACAGGGGTGATCTACCGGTGCCCTGCTAGCATTTCTGATCCATAGAAACAGTGCATCAGTAAATGAAGATGGCAAAAGGAAGTGCATGAAAAACTGTTGGACAGCCGGGTGCTGGTGGCTCATGTCTGTAATCCTAGCTATTCAGAAGGCTGAGATCTGAGGACCATGGTTCAAAGCCACCCCAGGCAGAAAAGCCCCTGAGACTCTTATCTGCAATTAACCTCCAGAAAAACAGAAATGGAATTGTGCTTCAAAGTGATGGAACACTAGCTTTGAGCACAGTGCCCAGGCCCCAAGTTCAAACCCATGACCATCACCAACAACAAAAAAGTGGTTGGAAAACAGTGAGTAGTGTAGATGTAGAAAGAATGCAAGGGGCTCAAACTATTTAACTATAATTATGCGTGGAATACCACCTTTAAACAAGCTTTAAACAAGCATCTTCACTAAACAAATGAATAGCAAGAATGAAGGGGTGGCCTTTTTTTAAGATGCATCGTACTTATAACAGGACATATGGACGTGTAACTTTTTTGCACAACTACAAACAGGAGTGTAAACTGGTCCTGTCCAGGATGGAGGCTGCTAGTTTGGTGGAGATGTGATCAAAATACTTTATCTACATTATGAAAATAGAACAATAAAGCAGGTTGGAACTGGTTTGGGAAGGCACAAGGAGCAATGAACCAGAGTGATGGAGGAGGTGTATCTAAGCACAGCATATTGTGTGCATAGGTAGGCATGTCAAAAAAAACTTCCTTGTACAATGAATTAATGCTCATACAGCATAGGGTGGGGAGAAACGAGAAAAGACTACATCTTACAAGTAGCTAGGAAAAGAACATCTCAACTAGGGGAAAGAGCAATAGTAAAGCTATGGAAGCAAGAGAAGGCTGGAATGAAGTGAGTAGTAGGTCAGATGAGGTAGTGCTAGAGACATCATGAACTGGAAGCGATAGAAAGAAAGTTCTAGGTCACAAACTTACAAAACATCTCAGCTTGAATACCATATAGAGAAGATTAGCAAGACCCAGCTAATACATTCTGCCGTACTAACGGCAACATGCAGAGTAGGCCCATCCCTGGCCACTTTTACATACGGAAGCGGTTGCCTTTTACATAAGGAAGGGTCTATCTTCTCTTCTCTAACTGTGCGGGCATCAAGAGACTGTTCTTCCTGAAGTGTGTCTCTTCAATGTCATCTTCATTGAAACTAGCGTTCCTAGAGAGCTTCGTGAGCAGAGTAAGATCCTGGATGAGAGAAAGAGAACATTTAGTGTGGACATCTGCTGACTTCTCTTCGCCATCTTAATGAAGCACAAGATCTGCATTTTCAGAAAGAGTTTGCAGGCAGTGTGTCTGCCCATGTTTATTTTTGGTGATTTCATTATTTATCATCTCCTAGGTTGTCTCTGCTGATCTGGATGACAATAAAATGGTAGTCTGGAGTGGGCCGCTGTGATGCTGAGGAATGACTTAAAATCAATGAGGGGACCATTGGCTTGGTTATTAGGCTAGACTTATTGCCAACATATGGTATCCAGAGGTATCTGAGTCCCTTTATGATGGTTGCAAGAATTCTGCAGTGGGATATCATGGACTTTATTGTCACAAGTGAGTTATGTTAACAGTGCCACGGTTCTGAGTTACAGAGATGGGCTAGCTGGCAACAAGAGGCCCACAGTCACTTTTCATACAGCTCATTTTAGGAAGCATGGGGACATAATCATCCTCTTGCTCATGAAAAGGAGAATCTGATGGGAGATGGGAAGAGCTCATATCTACCCTTTTATGTCTACCTTGGCTTCCAATATCCAAAGTAGGATTCAAACCAGAGAGAGAGCTAGCCATAAAACAGGATGATTTTGGGGGTGGGGAGGGGGAATAAAAACTTACCTGCCCCTGATACCATACCCTAAAAATCAGTGAAATGAAAGTATTCCCAACATTAGGATGCTATATACCTAGGCATTGCTATTTGCAAATTTTTTGCAAAATATGGTGTTGGTGTTGGTGGTAATGGTGGCAGTGGTTGTGGTGATGTGTGTGTATATATGCGTGTGTGCTTGTTTGAAGAATAATTTTTAGTCATCTGATTATCAAAATCAGTCAGCAGGATGTGTGTGTATGTGTGTCAGAGAGAATTACCATTTTAAAGATTTTTTTTTTTTTTTTGTCGGTCGTGGGGCTTGAACTCTGGGCCTGGGCGCTGTCCCTCAGCTCTTCAGCTCAAGGCGAGTGCTCTACCACTTGAGCTACAGCGCCACTTCCGGTTTTCTGGTGGTTTATTGGAGATAGGAGTCTCATGGTCTCTCCTGCCCGGGCTGGCTTTGAACCGCGATCCTCAGATCTCAGCCTCCTGAGTAGCTAGGATTACAGGCGTGAGCCACCAGCGCCCGGCTCATTTTAAAGATATTTTAAAAAAGTAAACTCACCAATCAACAAACAAAGGAGAAAATCTGAGGTCTGTAACACTATAACTCCCAAAGGTGAATAAGAGAAAAGGCATGCATTTTACATGATGCATTTGAATCCAATGCAGAGAGTAAAACAGGTTAGAGAGATAGGATAGTAATGACTTTCCTTGCCTGTATATAAACCTATTGTAGACACAGAGATGCAGCATCCATCCCCATCTAGAAAGATCATCCTTGCAGCCGTGGGGAGTGTTGTCAGCAGGTAGCTTCCAGATGCCAGCTCCTCATGGATCTGCCTTACTTGCAGGAAAAATAAAAATCCTCCTACAAAGATCCTGACCATCCTGGGCCACCAGTTCAAGTTTAATGAATGACACAGAGGTATTTGACTTAATATAGCAAAACTATAATGGCCAATTTTTGCCCCCACATATGGGCTTTGTCAAAGCTAAATCAAAATTTAACATCCTTTTACCAAACATTTCTCTTTTTTAACAGGTCTCAATCTGCAATAAATACCTTTCTCCCCCATTTTCAGTGTCTATTTCCCGTGAACCCAACCTATAGTCAGTGGTACCATGAAAATAAAACAAACAACACAGGTGATAAGATGAGATTTTGGGAGCCAGATCACTCAGGCCTGGATAGAACAAAAATATCACCACTGTTAGTATGTAAAGTACATGCAACCTCTGATACAAAGAGGTGGTCTAATGGCTAAAATGTGCACCAGAGATGATATTAGAATAGAATATGGGTGTAAAAAATAATTAACATTTAAGAGAAGCGATGAATTAAGTGCTATCAGGGTAATCAATACTGCTAGATGCTACTATTAAGCAAGACTGATATGCCACGGAAAGATAATGAACAAATGAAAGCCAATAACAGTCAATTTAAAGTCAGGAGAGAATATATTGTTTCTATACTACCAAACTCTCACCATTCTATCTTTGGAGTATTCAGAAATCTAACCTTTAGATTTACCCTGGACAATAAGGTCCATGTTTAAACATCAAGGAGAGCTAATAATACTCAGTTAGCTCTGTAAGGTTAAGAATACAAAAGCAGTTAGAAAAGCTTAAATGCAGACATCTTTTTATATACTTGGAAAATTTCTGACTGCCCAGGATTTTCTGCACCTGCCAGGTTCATAGAAGCCTTTCAGCTTTCCCCGAGATGAGACGGCACTTTATACCTCAAGAAGAAAGACCATGCCAGATACTTCTCCCACCAGACAAAAGATGCCCCGCCCTCCTTCGGACTGGCTTCTACTAAGAGTTAATTGAGGGCTGGGAATGTAGCTTAGTGGTAGAGTGCTTGCCTAGCATGCATGAAGCCCTGGGTTCGATTCCTCAATACCTCACAAACAGAAAAGGCCAGAAGTGGTGCTGTGACTCAAGTGGTAGGGTGCTAGCCTAAAGCAAAAGAGATTCAGGGACAGTGCCCAGGCCCTGAGTTCAAGCCCCAGGACTAGAAAAACAAACAAACTTTTTATCTTTCTTGCTGTAGTTTTTAATTACTTAAAATGTACTATTTGATTTTTTTGTTTCTTTTGTATGTTCTTCCCCTATGATATAACTCATGTTTTCACTGTACTTGATTCTGGTGCCCTGCATCTATCTTATATATACATTTTTTTAATTTGGGGAGGGGGAAGGAAATAACAAAATGCTGAAATAAGGAGACAGGTTGACCCATTGTAGCAATAAGATGTACAAGACACTATGTTGAAAACAAACTTTACAACTTGGAGGAGGGGAAAGACAGGAATTGGAGAGGAGGAGAGGGGAGGGATGGTAGGGAAGAAACAAAGAAGGAGGTAACAATTCTCAATAGGAAATGTACTCATTACCTTCCTCATGGAACTATAACCCCTCTGTACACTATCTTTACAATAAAAAATATAATTTCTTTAAAAAAGAATTAATTGACAGCACAACCCAACCTGAAACATGGTGCATCCGATACAGGATGAAAGGGTCTAAAAAACCTAGGAGCTACAAATGTAGGCTTGAAATTAAGTGTACTTAAATCAAAGGAGCTAGCAAGTGGTGGAGCGCTTGCCTTGAGCTTAAGAGCTGAGGGACAGCGCCCAGGCCCAGAGTTCAGGCCCCATGATCAGACGCAAAAAAAAAAAAAAAAAAAAAAAAAAACAAGGAGCAAGGACAAACAGTTAAGGGAGAACTTATTGATTTGGGGCACACTCTCTTGAGACACAGGGTTTGCTGATGGCAAGAATCCCAGGAAATGGTATGGTGCATTCACCCATTTCAAAAGTGTTGAATACAGGAGCTACACTTGCATGAAACCCTAGAGATTCAAAATGTCATGTCAGAATTAGTATCATTGACACGACCCAAGTTTGTGGGCAAAAAACTCTATCATGGAACATGTCTACTAGAGACCTTGAAACCATCTCTGAAGTAGATCAAAACAGTGAGCTAAAAGCAATGTAGCATCCTGGGGACAGAGAATGGTTTCAACGAAAAAGAAAAAATGAAAGAAGAAAAATCTAGTGCCACCATTAAATATCTAAGAATGGCAGAGGTGATAGGATCCATCATGTTTCCACTTAATTCACTAATTCACTAGTGCAGACTCTGGAAATTAAAAACGAACAAACAGGTAGAACCTCAAATGATGATTGCAGATCGCTATAATACTATGGACATAGGAAACCTCATGTCCAGCAACCAGTAACAATTTCCTCATAATTCAATGGGACACCATGACAAACATGTTCACATACTCTGTGAAAGAGTATGTGACAGAGAAGAAATTATCATTAGTTTGCATATTTATAACCTATGACAAGATGTTAAAACCCAAGTCTTCTATAGACATAGATAGACAGACAGACGGATAGATAGATAGATAGATAGATAGATAGATAGATAGATAGATAGATAGATAGATAGATTTTTCTTCAGGTATCAAAGCACACTTATTTAAACTATATAAGCATTTACACCCACCCATAAAGATCCATAAACACTCATAGATGACCAACAAACCATTTTTAAATATCACACTAAGTAAGCAGAACTTTGGGTGAATTCTGACAATATTTTAGATGACATTTTTTTACTCAGTAATTCTTAAAATAATAAAGTATTGTTATATTCTAGCACTTGGTAAAGAGAAGAAAACTCTGAAGTTTTCCTTTTAATTAGTACTACAGGCTAAAGTAATAAATTATTCGTAAACTCAGAAATAAATCATTTTAACCGCCGACTAATAGAGGATGAATAAGTGAATACAACCCATTTTTGCTGCATTTACATGTTTCCACTGGAAATAGGAGCTTTAGTTGCTAAAATTTGTTTCTAATAAAAATACGTTAACACTAGACTACACAGTTTATACAGCTTTCAACTTAAAAGTTCTCTTATGAAAGGTAAGAGAAGATAATACAGTACAGAAATAAACTCAAGCAAGGAAAATGAAGATGGCATTTCAAATTTCTGGAGGAAAGATAGATTATTCAGTATTTTGTATCAGAGAAAACAGAAACTTAGAAAAGTAGGTCTGGATCATAGTCTTTAAAGACAATAGAATGACACAAACATTTAAAGGTAAAACACATGTCTACTTTCATAATCAAAAGCTTTTAGTTATTTTATTCACTGATTTGGCAAATATCAAATACCATCAATAATCTTTCCTCAGTAATTGATAGAAATAGTAAATATATCTATATATAGGTATATATGGAATGTATACCTATATACATATACTTGTATATATACCTATATATATGGAAGGATGTAGATGAGTAAATAAAACAATCAATAGACCATAACTGGCATATAGAAAATAATCTATTCCACAAAAACAGAAAGAAAAACACTTCTTCTCAAGTGCAAATTCCAGTTCACCGAGATGCAATTCATTTTGCATCCTAAAACAAAACCTAACAAATATTTTTAATAAAATCATTTAAAGTCTATTCTCAGATAAATAATAGAATTAAGTTAGAAACTTAATAAAAATAATTTCTGAAATAATTCTCAAATATTTTGAAATGGAACAATATACTTCTGAGTAAATAAGTTAACGTAAATTGCAAAGAAACATTTTAAATATTAACTAAATGATGATATAGATGGGACAAATACATGTATATGAGCTACAGATAGATATTTGTAATGGTAAATACCTCTATTGGAAAAGAAAAAAGATCTCAAATCAATAGTATAGATTTCTAGTTTAAGATATTAGAAAAAATAAAAGCAGGGCTGGGAAGGTGGCTCAGTGGTGGAGTGCTTGCCTTGCATGCATGAGGCCCTGGGTTCAATTCCTCAGCACCACATACACAGAAAAAGCCAGGAGTGGCGCTGTGGCTCAAGTGGTAGAGCACAAGCCTTGAGCTGAAGAGCTGAGGGATAGCGCCCAGGCCCAGAGTTCAAGCCCACAACTGACAAAAAAAAATTTAAAAATTAAAAAAAAGCAAATTCAACTCAAAAAAGGAGTAAGAAGAAACTCAGAAATTTAGGTGAAGAAATAAATAAAATTGAAAACAAAATAATTAAACCAAAAGTGAGAGAATTTAACTTGTCTCCAAAGTAATCTGTAAATTGAAAATAGATCAATCAAAATCCCAGAGTGCTTTTTGAAGCTGTCAAGACATCTGTTCCTCAAGGATTCAATAGCTATGTGTCTATGATCAGATAAAATAATATTTTATGAAATGAACTCTAAGAAACAGATTTATTGTTGTTGCTGCTGCTACTGTTGCTGTTGCTGCTGTTGCTGTTTGGTTCTCTTCTTTTTGTCTTGTTTGTTAGTTATTTGCCTTTGGGAGGATAAGAGGGAGGAGAGAAAAAGTAGAACAAAGTGTGAACAAATACAACAGTGGTACTCACTAGACACTGTGTGTAAAAAATGAAATAGATGTCCTGTGGGTGGGAGGGAAAAACTAGGAGAGAGTGAGGGAAGGGGTAACATGGTTCAAAAAGACATATACTCATTACCTGACTTATGTAACAGTCTTGTGTAACCCTTCTTTATGCTACCTCTACAAAAACAATAAAATAGATTTTAAGAAAGGAAGTTGTTTTAAATGTTATGCAAAAATGAAAAACAAGGAATAGTTAATACAAGTTTTATAAGAATCAAGTTGGAGAACAGTGCAATCTCAATGATTAATATAAAGATACATTAATTGAGGCAGTGTGATACCTGAGGCAGGTATCAATAAATTAAAAAAGAAAACTCAGAAATACACCTAAACAAATACAGCCAACTGAGGTATTGTTTGTTTATTTTCTTTTGCCCAGTGAAAACTTTGAAATTCAACAACTTCTTTAATATTTTTATTTCCATCCCTCTAGAAAAAAACTAGTTATAAAAATCATAACTAGATTACTCATTGCAATAAGTTTAAAGATAAATCAATGGTTGGGCTTTTAGGAAGGAGGGAAGGAAAGAAGTAATTTATATTTTTCTTTCCTTAGAACAATGAATAGGTAATAGCCCATTATGTGTGTGAATTACAGCCAAGCTACAAAACATACTGTATAATTTTAGCATTCTACTAGCATTTCCCAATCAATCTCATTGATGTTTTGTTCCAAATAGAAAAAATGGAAGCTAAGCCTTCTTCACTTAAAGAAAATAAAATATCTCATTCTGAGCTTTTTGATGTCTTTTATATGATGCTTTAATGCCACCAGTGTAATTGATTTCTTCCTTTTTCCCCAAAGCGAATGCTCATTCTGGGTTCTAGTATGATGGAATCTGCTTCTTCCAACACTCTGATGGATACAATGAATTTACCACTCCAATTCTTTTTCTTTAAATTTTATTGTCAAGGTGATGTTCAGAGGGGTTACAGTTACATAAGTAAGAAGTGATTACATTTCTTGCCCAACTTATTATTCCTTCCTTTGTTTTTCTCCCTCTTGATGACCAAAAAATGAGCTAGAAAAGACCTGTTGGTTGTTGAAATTCGAGATTTGATATGCTAGTGAACTGTTTTACCTCCTCTACCTCTATCTCCTAGAACAAACAGTAACTATTGTCATAGACACTTAAGTGTTGGCAAAAATCATTTGCAGGCTTACCAAGAAAAATCTAGATAAATATCTGGGAAATAGATCAATTGGAATTGTACATGTGAATATAGGTATAGCTTAAGTGGTATACTGCCATCCATGAGTGGAAACAGCTCAGCAGAAGGCCATACGTTCAAGCCCCAGAATGACAGGTAAAGGGAAAATAAAGCATACAGTAATGTTTAAGAAATCTCCCTAGAAATGTCTTTTAGCTACCCACCTACACAAAAGTCTATAAAACCTTGAGTTATCACTAGAGACAAGCAATGAGTTAGAAACATTTCATTTATTAGTACTTTAAAAGTATATCCTGTCATTAACTTCCTTCACAGAAATAAACACTATGACTCTCCTAGCTTAATTAACAGTCATGCTCAAGGTGCCTAAGCTCATCAGCCCTGGAATGGAGACTTGAACACAGCCTCATCCATCTTCAATTTCCAAGCTTAGCATCTCGTTGAAAAAATTAAAAGTGAGTCCAAGTAATATTCTTTCATGTTTGTCTGGGTCTTAAAAATACAACCACTCAAAAGTGATGTGTCAAATGCTATGGCACTCAATGAACACTATGTTGCAAATGAAGTATACAACTTGTAGATGGGGATGGGAAGGAAAAGTAGGAGAGAGTGAGGGAAAGACATATACTCTTTACCTGACTTATGTAACTGTAACCCTTCTTAACATCACCTTTATAATAACAATAAAAAATTTAAAAAAACACACACACAACCAATGTCTATCCCTTCATTCCACTGCCCCGCCTACCGACAAACACTGTATCTACTCCCACACACAACCAAAGTTCAGGGCCAAAATCATTTGTAATACTTTATTGGACTCCAGTGGGATATAATGGGTCAATACTGAAACACAATGGCCAACAATTAATTCTAGTTTAAAAAGATTCTGTTTCATACACACTGAATTTTGTGAAGGTTTATCTTTTTTCCTATTTGCCACTAATATAATTAAAATGGTCTATAGCAAGCCAATGTGCCTATGGTTAGATGTCAGAGTAGCACAAAATGCATGCTGATCTATTATTGAAAGCGAGAGCTTTCATACATAACTCTTCCCTGAGACATGATTCTTCTAATTTGAGGAGCTGTTGTATATGAGCACAAATTAATTTCTTTGTTGCTTTACCCTTGAATTCCTCATTTTCATTATCTGACTATGGACCTGCTCAAACTTTCATATGCCTTTACCTCCACTGTAAAAGAACTGCTAAATGTGTGTATTTTCTACTGCAAGTCTGAGATGTCTTAGTCACCAACGGAACCCAAGATTTAAAATGTCTATGACTTAAAGTTCCAAGAATGCTCCATAATTTTATAGTGCATTTTTATTATCCTTCCTTGATCTCTGTACATATCCCTCATTTAATTGAATTTCCTTGTATTGCCCCTGTGACCCAGGATAGGTAACTTCACCTTGAATCTTTCCAGCCTATTTCTTCTTAACTTTTTCTTATATCTGCATTGGACTATATCAGGATCAGCCTACCATGCTTAGAAGTATTTTATCCATTCGTTTATTCAATCAATCAACCAGTCAATAAATCCTTAATATCTTTAATAATTAGACAAAACACGGAACATCTATTAGTGTCATTCCCCTTGATAAAGATCACAGATATAAAAATAATGTAGCATATCTTTTGAATGAAATCCCTCATCATTAACCAAGATAAATAGTCTATAGTGGAAAATATATCCATTTCTAAACATTCACCATTAGGAGCCATAAACACAGGGCATTCTGCCTTATGGGATTTTGTTTGTAATGAAATTTTCTTTGCATATGCATCTTTTTCAATTCTATCTCTATTAGTTACAGAAATTGTTAAAGTAGTATTGCTTCAATGGTTTATCTACATTGTTTTTGATCAGTTATGGGGCTTGAACTCAGGGCGTGGGTGGTATCTTTGAGACTCTTTGTGCTCAAGACTAGCACTCTACCACTTGAGCCATAGTGCCACTTCAGCTTTTTGAGTGGTTAACTGGAGATAAGAGTCTCCCAGGAACTTTTTTGCCCAAACTAGCTTTGAACTATGGTCCTCAGATCTCAGCCTCCTGAGAATTACAGGCATGAACCATCGGTGCCTGGCTTAACTACATTTTTATACTATAAGACATATGCCTAGAAGTGGATCCCTGGCCAAGAAATGGAAGGGCTGTTGAGATCTCTCCAAGGGGCCATGGACCTAAGAACACTGTGCAGATTCCAAGCAATTGCTACCTGTAACATTGTAAATGAAATGACTGTACAAATTTTCCTCCAATGCCTGATGACTGAGACCCTAGACAATAGAAGCCTGGAGAATCAAATGGATGGAAGACAAGTTAAAAACATATTGACGCATATTGTCAGACCAAAACCTTAATAGTGCACACCAATTCACAGCTGAATTGTCAAGTAGCAATTGCTTGGAATCTGGAACAGTGTACTTAGGTCTGTGGCCCCTTGGAGAGAGTTCAACAGCCCTTCCATTTCTTGGCCAGTGATTTTATAACTCAGTGACTTTGTGTAGTTATTTGTCATATAGAAAACTTATCCAACCCAAGGATGCTTTCAAAGAGAGGCTGATAGTGGCATTTAAAACTTCAAAAGAACTGAAAACAAGTCTTAATTTCTTGATGATTAGATGTCTTTTCAATGAGCTGTTCATCAGCAAAAAAAAAAAAAAATCTTCGTTGCTTCTTAGACCTAAGAAGACCTAATTATCTCTTTGGCATTTACAAGAATTTCAAAGTCATATTTAGAATTCAGAGTTCTAAGAGACTTGTTTGGTTAGCCATCATCTTTTAAAGTTAACTTGCAAAGCTAAACAACCTTCATGGAATAGTAGAAAGAATGGACTTGTACATCAGATATGGGACATGGACCTGAACCTTGAAAATGTGGAGAAAGTTTCCCTTCAGTGTGCTGGAAAATAAAGAGGAACAATTCTGATGCTGTTTATTTCATCAGATTGAAACATTGTTTTAAAAGAGAATGACATCTTTTAGGCACTCAATTAATTGTGTCAATAGTAAGTAGAGGGGCTAAGAATGTAGCTTAGTGGTAGAGTGCTTGCCTAACTTGCACGAAGCCCTGGGTTCCATTCCTCTGTACCACATAAGCAGAAAAAGCAGAAGTGTTTCTGTGGCTCAAGTAGTAGAGTGTTAGCCTTGAGCAAAAGAAGCTCAAGGACAGTGGTCCGGCCATGAATTTAAGCTCCAGGACTGACAAAAAAAATAGTAAGTAGAGAGCATTGAATTTCAGAAGTGAAGAAGACATCCCAAGATGCCTAGTGTAATGAGTGTTATCAGTGATTTCCAACCTAACTAGAAATGTCCAGATGAACATCTTGTACCTTCCAAAACAATGCCATGAAGATAGAATAATGCTTTTGTGATATTCCTGCCAAAACTCTATATCCTGATAGTAATCATAACGAAAACGCCAATCTGTTGGCTAGCTCTCTCGTAGAGTAACCAGCCAATATATATTTCACAAGTGACAAGGATAGGAAAGATAAAGAAAGATGAGAGGCAGACTAATCACAGACTGAAGATGAGGAAGATGAGATAAATTACCACAAGTGTGTGATCCTGTATTGATCCTGGGAGATCAAAATGGCATTGTGAGACAAATAGACAAAACGTTACTAAGAGGAGTAGGTGAGATAGTTCTGAATCAGTGTTGAGTCCCTGAGTTTCACAACTCTACCATGCTTTCATATATAATGTGGACATTTGTGATGTCTGGGCCCAAGGGAATTCCTGACATTGCTTTTGCAACTTTGAAATTTTTAAAAATACTTTTTGAAATATAAAGTTACCATATCAAAAATAAATGTAAAGCACCAGAGGATTAAAACATACTGAAAAGCTGGAGATGAGTAATATTATGTTTCTTTAAAATATGTTAAACTTACAGGCAATGTGGTGGGCACACCATTAATCCCAGCACAAGGGAGGCTGAGGCAGGAGGTTTGCATGTTTGAGGCCAGTCTGAGCTACATGCTGGATTTCAGGACAGCTTGAACTACATATTTGAGGCCTTGTCTTAAAAACAGTAGAGCGGGCAAAGGAGGGGAGGGGAGAAAGGGGGAGAGATGGGGAGGGGAGAAAGGGGGAGAGACGGGGAGGGAAGATTCTAAAACTCAGACAAGCTTTTCAAATCAGTGTTGTTTTACCTCTGGATCTCAACTGCAATTGCCCTGGAAAATTTTTAACACTTTTAAGCAACCAAATGACTAAAAGAGAGAAGGAGGGTCTATAAATCTCAAAATCAAAGTTGTATTTCCTGAGTGTCTAATGTATGCAAACACTAGGGCTACATGTTATGAAACACAAGGAAGAAGTAGTTTCATTTCTCAGCCAGCTTACTGTCTCAGAAATTCAACAGTACTTCAGATAGCATGATAAACGAAGCAGACATAAGTTATCATGATCAAGTATGAGAAATAAGCAAGAAGAAATAGCTGTCGTTACCTGTCAATGGCTATCATTTTGCTGGAGAGTTTCACAAGAAGGAGAAATTTCCTGTAGCAATACTATTGTTCTTCATCCTAATCGACTGTTCCTCCATCTACCTATAGCCTTGGGCCAAAGCCTTGGGCCACAAGAGTATCACAAAAAGCCATGCAGTTCAACATCACAGACAGCATGACATGTGAAGTGCCAGCACAGATTCAGATGTCCCTGCTATTTACCAGCTGTTTGCCTCTGAGGCCTACTGCATGACCTCATTGGACCTAGATTCTTCATTTGAATAATAAGCATTACTAAACTACAGAGTTGTCAAACGGACAATATGTGCAAAAAGCCAATCAGATAATAAATGCCACCTCAGTTTTATTATTGTGCATTTCTCTTTCTCTTACCCAGCAAAAACAGCCCTTTCACATGAACATGTACATGATCTCCCATCAAGTCCTTTGGTGATTTCTCCAAACTATGCTTTAGGTCAGTCTACTTTCATCTAACACGTCCAAGTCATCAACATCATCTCTTGCCCTTAGGACAATGATTTCATCCTAACCTAGTCTTCTTGCCTTCACAGCTGCAAAGCTATATACACAATCATTCTCCATAGACAGCTTGAGCACCTTCTTAACATAAAACAGATGCCGTGAATCCACTTCAATCAATCAGAAGCAACCAATTTCACTTAGAAGAATGAATTGCAATTTGCTACCATGGCCTAGAATCTTCTGTGGTCTAGGTAATATTACATCTCTGAACTCCTGGTATCAGATAAATATATCTATGTGTATCTCTCTTTCTCTGTGTCTTATCTATTAAGCAATTGATCTATCTATCTATCTATATCTATGAATATTTGTGCCTCTATCACTATCTCTCTCTACCCACTCTCAATCTCTTTCTTCCTGCTTTGTGCACATTCATTGTGCATCACTTAGAAATGTCATCTGTACTGCCCTCAACTTGTAGTCTGTTCCCCCCATCTACTTCCTCAAAGCATGAAGCACTTAAAAATTATATTTGTTAAATGAGTAAATAAAAGGGAGGAGTGTGTGAAGGATGAAGGCTTCAGGTTCGATTTTGGAAGATTCTAACCTCTGTGATAGTCTGAGTAAATTGGAATTGCCACATGTTATAGGGAAATGAAACAAGATAAGCCCAGACCACATTCCCATGCTATTATTATGTCAAATTTATCAGGCTTTCCTACAAAGCAAGCTGAAATTTTAGCAGTGGTATAGTAAAGAAGAGATCAAGGAACAGGCTCAATTAGAGCTAGGAAAGTGATCCATCTTTGGGATAGATTCTTGCAATGCATTCTTTGAAAATCTAATGAAAATACATGCAAGAGGGTTTAGTGCATTATTTAAATCAGTATCCAAGATCTCTCATAGCATTTGATGTGATCAGAAAATGGCTCTGTGCTCGCCCAGGTGATTACAGTTTTTCATGATTCAACGTGGCCTGTCCTTCTAGGGTAGGACAGAAAGATTGCAATTCAAGGTTCAGAGGACAGACACCTGCTATTGACCCAAGACGAGAGAGCCTGAAAAAGCTGGCAAATGGCCAGTGTCCCAGAAAAGCGGATTGCAGATCCAAAAAGACCTTCAGAGCCCACAAGTTGACCAAGCATGAATTTCATGGACTAAGTCAAGGTGGAGACTCCATAAATCCTCAAGTTCAAGCTTATATGTGGATTCAGTGGCTCAGTGAATATGCACCTACCCAGAACAGAAAATGGCTACTGATTATTATAAGAATAAAGGCAAGATAATTGGTAGATCTCAGTCTGAAATTTGCATATTTTTTCCTCTAGAACCTCTTTTGACAAGTCACAAAGATGTTCAAAGAATCCCTTGCTAATCAACCAACCACATGAGGGACAGCTAAAAAAAATCTCTTTCACTCTGGAGAAAATAAACATGGTTTTCATTAGGCTGCTCACTGAAATGTGTGGTTTTGAGTCCCTCTGTGTGTGGACAGTTTCTGAATCTAAGTTGACTTCTAGATTTGTCTCACCTGTGGGTGGAGAAGGAGCTTCTAACACTCCTTTTACCTGGTCAAGGACTCGACCTGAAATTGTCCAGTAGTACTGAATGAATGGCTTAAGGTCTAAGTCAAGTTTCAATCTGAAATGGCTCAGTACTGAATCCATGGCTCAAACTCAGTGAGCTTGCCTACTTCAGGCAAAGGATACCAAGTTTGTGTACTGGGTGAATGACAGCTAAAGATAAAGAACAGATAGGATGTAGGCATAATTTGTTACAGAGCACTGTTAGTCATAGAGAGACATAGATCTATTTGTCATTATTGGAAGTTTGATGAACACGCCAGTACCTGGTTTACTCAACAGAAATGCTTGCACATGCGTTAAGTAAATATACCTGTCTCAACAGCAGGCATGATGGAACTAAATTAACTAGGGAAATGAAGCATATCATTAATACTTCAGCAATTTAACTTCTCTTTTTTTTTGTTTGATTGTTTTTAATGGAAAATGTGCTGTGTCTTCCCTAAAGTTAGGGGGAAATGGACATTGTGAATATCCGGACACAACAAGTCTGTTAAAAAAAAATAGTGAGAGTTCTGATTCTCTTGACTCTTAAGTTTCTTCTCAAAACTAGAGAGGAATTATGTAGCAAAATCTTACATTTACATCCTTGCCCTCAATCTGACTCACCTTAACTTTTATCTCTTCAGAGAAAGAGTAATAGTGTTTGACTAGGAAACAGGCTTTGGGGCTTGGCCATTTACTGTTAAAGTGAAAGAAAAGGACATCTGTATCCAATTTGTCTGTTGTAAGTAGAGATTAAGTCTGAGCATATATCACATTAGCCCAAAGACTCCCCAGCCTTTCCCATGCTTTGAGAAGTAGCAGGATCTGCTAATCAGAAGCCACTGAGAGCACTATGACTACAAACAACTTAAATCTGCTGTTTGTTTATTTCATATCCACAGCGGGGGGAGGGGGAGAAGACTCAGGGTATGACTCATCTAATTGTGTCATGATATGTGAATTGAATATAAAGGCTAATAATTAAAATGCTGTACTAAGTAAAGTCATAGTTCGAAACTTCAGAAAATATCAATGTTTTAGCTTAGCAGTACAAGTCTTTTTGGTGTAAATGGTTTTCATAGGTACTGTTTCCTTTTTCAATATGTCCATCCTCAATAAGATCATAAGAATAGTTAACAAATAAGGAACAATTACAATACACTAGAGATATTACTAAGCATGTTAGATGACATATCTCAATGAATATCACAACCATATCTGATAAGTACTATTTTTATCATATATATGTGTGTGTACATACATATATATATATCCTATATATAAGGCTCATGTAAAAAAGAATTGGTCTCATAGATAAATCACAATATCAGGACTTGGTCATTGGCCTTTTCAAAGCCCAAACTTCAGAAACAAAAACAAAAAGCTTCTAGTCATTATCTTCTAAATAAACTGGAAGAATGTTGCACAATCCCCCAATACTATGTTTAAAAGAATGGATCAATGAATTATTCACAGATGCAATACATTATTTTGTAATTTTGTAATATATTATTGTATAATTTTATATTTTAATTTTATTACTATACTATAATTTTATTGTATATTTTATATTTCATTATTTATTTTGTGTCAATACTGAGGTTTGAACTCAAGGCCTGGGTGCTATCCCTTAGTACATATGCTCCAGGCTGATGCTCTACCGCTTGAGCCACACCTGCACTTCCAGCTTTTGGCTAGTTACCTGGAGATATGATCTCATTAACTTTTCTGCCCAGGCTGGCTAAGAATGAAGATCTTCAGATAACAGCCTCCAAAGTAGCTAGGATTCGCTATTTTATTCCTGAAGTTGCTTCCTTCAAGTGACATTTGTAACCTCCATGCCCTAATTCTACCCTACCAAGGACTCAGACTAACCTAGAACTACCCTGACCTAGCCCCTAGGGAAGAGAAACTTGCCAACCACCAGCTATGAGATTCCAGCTGATTTTTGTTCTACATGCCTTTTTCTCCTGCTTCAGTAACTGACAGTAATTCATGGAGATCCCACACTGCAAATGTCAAAACCCTGAAGACTCTGCCAGCATTTCAGGTCATTTTCAGTTTACAGCAAGGGCAGACAAAACAAGCAGCCAATGACAATGAGCCAATTATAGGTCTCTGACCAAGCAAGGGTGGGTTGGAACCATGTTTAGGACAGTGTGAAGTAAGAGATTTAATGAGAAGTCAAAACAAAACAAAACAAAAAGCCAGCTTTGCTTTCTTTCTCTTTCCTGCCCTCCCTTGACTCAAGACAGGACTGCCTTACTCTGAATGCTCAATCACCATCAGCTGGGTTTTTAATGGGCTGGTTGCTATTCCCCAGGGAAGTACCATTGAACCGGATAGGGAGTCTGTTTACAGATAATAAAGTCAGACAGGGAGGCCCAACCCTACATGGAATCATAATAGATAGTCACTCAAAAGGAGAGAATTAAAATCCCAGTACTCACATCCTTTTGTTTCTTTACTTTGGGGGGTGGGGAAATGGGAGGGGATGAGAGGGAGTTGCTAATGATTGAACATAAGATCTCAACATACTAGGCAAGCACTTTATAACTGAGCTAAACCTCCAGCCCCATAATTCACATCATTAAACCATAGTAATACTGACAGAATCTCTGCTCTACTAATTTTTCAGGTTCCTCAAAGAATGTGGGAAAGCTATAACTGGCAATAGGGTCTTTTGTTTGCACTAGTCGATATTTACCCAACCCACAATTATTGGAGGTTTTGTCCAATGCCCTACATGGGTGCTAGAACCCCTGCCTGGTAGTTAATACATCTATTTGCTTCATTAAGCTAACACTATTTTTCTTTGAAAAAATCCTGATTAATGAAATTGCTAATTGACTTTCCCCACTGAGTTAGTCCCTTCTAATAATTTTCCTTATACACACATACACACACACACACACACACACACACACACACAAACTAGCCCATATTCATAATACTGGGGCTCTTGTTTCAAATAAGTACTCTCTGGCATGCTTCTATTCTTAGAACAGAGCTGCCTGCCTTTCTTTCTTCTGAACACAGCAGATACTAACCCATAGTTCAATAATCAATATGAATGTCCCTAATATTGCTCTTCTGCTCTGGGATATTCACCCCCAGATCCTCAGATAGATAGATAGATAGATAGATAGATAGATAGATAGATAGATAGATAGATAGATAGATAGATAGATAGATAGATAGATAGATAGATAGATAGATAGATAGATAGATAGATGGATGGAGGGAGAGAGAGAGAGAGAGAGAGAGAGAGCAAAGGTGGGTCACGCCTGTAATCTTAACCACTTGGACAGCAAAAATAAGGAAGATCAAGGTTCAAGATCAGCTCAGGTGAAAACACACCTGAACCAGTTAAAAATCTGAAGTTCATGATGCAAGTCTTAACTATGCAAAAGAAAGTAAATAGGAGGACCTAGGTCTAGGGACCTGGGATATAAATTCAAGATCCTATTTAAAAAGCAGTATCTAAATCAAAGAGGGCTTAAAGTGATAGAAGTCTGTCTACCCCTGTGAGTCCCTGAATTCAAACCCAGTACTTAAAAAGGAAAAAATATGGGCTGGGAAGGTGGCTCAGAGGTAGAGCGCTTGCCTTGCATGCCTGAGGCCCTGGGTTCGATTCCTCAGCACCATATAAGCAAAAAGAAAAAAGCCGGAAGTGCCGCTATGGCTCAAGTGGTAGAGCGCTAGCCTTGAGCTGAAGAGCTGAGGGACAGCGCCCGGACCCAGAGTTCAGGCCCCATGACCAGACCCCCCCCCCGCAAAAAAGGGAAAAATATATAAATAAATATATATAATGTAATATATAGTTGCTTTTTTTCTTTGCAGTTAAGGTTTCATATGTAATTACAGTGATGTATTGAAAACTTCTGTTTTTCATTTGTTGAACAAATCTACTCAAAACCGTATAACACTATCATTTCCCTTAACTTTCAGCAGCCTTTGATTCAGGACCTAGGAAACAAAGAACTGTTCACATGTGCTGCTGTTATTACCAATCAGTAATATTTATTATAATTTCCCATAATGTATGCCCTAATGTCCTTGGCAAAACTAGAAATGATCCACTAATGGAAGACGGCTGGCTTCAAACATAATCCTCAGCTTCCTGAGTAGGTAGGATTACAGGCCTGAGTCACCAGGGCCAGCCTATTTGTTGGAGGGGATTTTCAGTGACCTCAATTACAGTTTGATGACAGATGCAAAGTGAATCCACAAAACAATAGTTGCATCTCAATGCTGAGCATACACAAAGCTCAATTCTGGTTTGATAGCAGGTTCTTCTGTGTACTGGTTCCACTGGTCTCCTACTCAGGAAAGAATACAGAGTGCATACTTTAATTGCCTATTCTTCTTTCTCCATTAATGGGTTTCTTGTTCATCAGCAGATCTGCTTGTTTCACTGAGAATCTCAATAAACCTTGACAAGTTTGAAAACTCTGTAACCTAGCATTCAAAATCCCAAACATTTAGGATTCATTGTGGAAGAACCCAAGCTCTGAGCACAGCTGGGTAGCTTAGGAATGTCAACTTCTACATACTTGGATTATCCCTTAGTCAATATTATTGTAAATAACCATAGGGGGTGGGGGAATCCATGACCTACACTTGGCAATTGTAGAAATGAAGCCTGATGCCTAAGTGTTTTTTGTTTGTTTGTTTGTTTCAATTCCTATTTGGCAGGTGGTGTAGCTAGATTCAAAGTCTTTTGCTCAAGTAGATGCAGTTAATCTGATCTTGTTGGGAGGATCTTAAGAATACCCAATGGAAGGAAGAGGCTAATGTGTTCTGCAACTGATCCCAGAAAAAGTGCTGCAGGAAATGTCTAGAAAAAGTGGGGAGAGGGAATCTCAAGGCATCTCATTCCAACAAAGGCAATTCCCCTTCAGGAAAGAAAAATATGGTTTATGTTATCCACTGGTGGATCTGATTTATTCTGGATATTCTGATACAGAAAATATTTCAAAGTCAAGCAACAGTGGCTTATGATGCTATTGTAATCCTAGCTACTCAGGAGGCTGAGATGTGAGGCAGGAAAGTCAATGAGACTCTTAGTTAACCAGCCAAAAGTCAAAAGTTGAGGTGTGGCTTAAATGTTTACTGAAAGCCTTGAGTGAAAATGGCACCCTGGCCTTGAGTTCAAGCCTGAGGAGAAAATGGAGAAAGTGGAAGAGGAGGAGGAGGAAAAGGGGGAGGACAAAAAAGAGGAGAGGGAGGAGGAGGAGGAAGAGCAAGAAGGAGGAGAAGGAGAAGTAAGTGGAGGAAGAGGAGAAGGAGGAGGAAAAGAAGAAGAAGGAAGAGGAGGAGGAGGAGGAAGAGGAGGAGGAGGAGGAAGAGGAGGAGGAGAAGGAAGAGGAAGAGGAGGAGGAGGAAGAGGAAGAGGAGGAAGAGAGGAGGAAGAGGAGGAGGAAGAGGAGGAAGAGAGGAAGAGAAGAGGAAGAGGAAGAGAAGAGGAGGAGGAAGAGGAAGAAGAGAGGAGGAGGAGGAGGAGGAGTTGGAGGAGGAGGAGGAGAGAAAGAGGAGGTGGAAGAAGAGGAGGAGGAGGAGGAGGAGGAGAAGAGGATATTTCAGTCAGTGAATACGAGGCCCTAGCTTCAAGAGAGTTTAAAAGGGATGCCATGCCGGCTGGAGGATACTGGAAAATCAGAAGGCCCCTGCCCTTCAACCTATAAGGTCACAGAGAACACCGGAAGTGCAGTCAAATGAGGTGAGCTTGTGCAATTCCACCAAGAAGGAATGAAGACAGCAGGCAGCGTCCGTGATCACACTCTGAATTTCCAAAAAACTTTTCTTTTTTCCTTGCAGGGCTTTCACAACTTGTAGTTTATTTTATCCACACACCTTTCTTCTGAGACAATGCAGTTAGAAGGTGCGTAAAATTCACAGCCAGCACCTTGCTAAGGAGGAAATGAAGACAACTAAGTGTTCTAAATAATAAGAGACAAATTAAGAAATGGGCCACTGTGCTTTAAAGATTCCTCTAAATTTGACAAACATATCTGATAACATCACAGCCTGGGGTGAATTTCTCATTCATCTTAGATGCGGTTATTCTCCGGTTTTTACTATCAACCTCTGCCTTTCATGCATTTGATCTCTGGTCAGCTTCCATTCACTTTGTTTCTGACCCTGACTCCTGGAAACCCCTTAACTGTGAGATGATGAGACATGAACTTGCCTTTGGCATCTGCTTATGGATTTTTATTCTAAAATTAGACTACATTGATACTTAGAAACAAAGAGGAACAATAGGTATTAGCACTGATCAATTGCTATACTTCCAGGTTATGTTACATCTTATGTTCATCAGTGGATGATGATGATGATGATGGTGATGGTGACAATGATGGTGGTGATGATGATAGGAAAAGGAATCCCAGGGGTAAACAAGCCTTAGAATCAGCTAAACCCCATTCCAATCTGGAACATATCACTTGCTTATTCTGTGGCCTCGGATAGGTTATTTAACCTCCCTGAGCTTCAGTTTCTTCAAGTATACCATAAGTACAAGAGTCCTAGTCTCACACATTAAAGGATATAATGCATAACTCCCTCAACAGCTTGGCAATGATCATTTCCATCATGAAAAAAAATAGTTGGGAAACAATATAGCCAGTAATATGCAGAGAAAATACCATTATAAAAGAAATATATGTCTAAATTATATAATGTAGTGTCCTGTGTGTGTGTGTGCACACGCGTCCGCACATGCACCTGTGTGTGTGTGTGTGTATGTGTGTGTGTGTGTGTGTGTGTGTGTGTGCAGGGTCCAGGGCTTGAACCTAAGGCTTTGAGCTCTCACTAGGTTCACGGCTGGTTGTCTGCCACTTGAGACACACTTCAGGCACGCTTTCTGTGGTTAATGGGAGGTAGAACCTCTTGGACTTTTCTGCCTGGACTGGTTTTAATCCACAATCCCACAGATCTCGGCCTCTGGAGTAGCTAAGATTAGAGGTGTAAGCTGCCAGTGGCAGATCTGGTATGTCCTTTCTAATGGCCTCTTCTATGAAATTCAGGCTTGCTAGGCAACTCTTTTTATATATTCACATAGGCCTATGCATACTATTTGACTTGTTAAATGTATACTGTTAAACGTATACATGAGTGAGAGCATGGATTAGGATAGACATATTTCTCTACACTTGATTTATATATTGTTTTTCATAACAAAAGAGTAGACTTTTATTTATTTAACATAAAAAGTGTATACATGTATATCTACATGCATGTATCTATGTGTGTATATATATACATACATATATACATATATATACATAATCTTGTATATGCATGTGAACTACATATGACTTTGCTCTGCTATGGTACAAAAGAAATCTTCATAATGCATCAAATTTGCTTTTACTGGGTATACTGATAGATCTCAGCTCATTTTATCTGACAGGTAATAGTAAAATGTAAGCATTTTAAAACTCTGGTAATTAGCCAGGTGCTGGTGGTTCACACCTGTAATCCTAACTACAACTAATTCAGCAGCGATACTCACTAGACACTATGTTGAAAACGAGCTATACAACTTACAGGAGGAAGGTGCTCACGGTGGGAGAGGGGGATATTGGGAGAAAATGAGGAAAGAGATGACACTGTTCAAAAAGAAATGTACTCATTACCTGACCTATGTAACTGTAACCCCTCTTTACTATAAAAATAAATTAAATTTCTTTATTTAAAAAACCAGCTGTAGTAGTAGCTCACGCCTGGCATCCTAGCTATTTAGGAGGCTGAGACCGAGAAGGCTGTGGTTCAGACCAACCAGGGATGAAAAGTTCACTAGACTCCATCTCCAAAATAACTGGCAAAAAAAAAGAGCTTGGATAAAATGGTAGAGCACCAGCCTAGCAAGCGTGAAGCTTGAGTTCCAATACTAGTACTACAAAAAGTTAAAAGGTAATTAAAAATTAACTCATTTGTTGAAAACAGACCTAGAAGTATCAGAACCATGTAGCTCCAAGAAGGCCAGACTGGAATTTCATTCCTCCCCTCCTTCCCCCCCCCCCCCGTCTGTCTCTCTTTCTGTCTCTCTGTCTGTCTGTGTCTCTCTGTCTCTGTTTGTCTTTGTATCTTTGTGTCTTTGTGTCTTTGTGTCTTTGTGTCTTTGTGTCTTTGTGTCTTTGTGTCTGTCTGTCTGTCTGTCTGTCTGTCTGTCTGTCTGTCTGTCTGTCTGTCTGTCTGTCTGTCTGTCTGTCTCTCTGTCTCTGTCTCTCTCTCTCTCTCTCTCTCTCTCTCTCTCAGATGCACTGAGCATTGAAGTCAAGATCTCAGCCTTGTTAGGCAGGTGTCCTACCACTTTGGCCACACCTCTTTTCTTGGATTTGGGTGAGCATATTTATGACTTACTTGATACCATAATAGTATGGAACTTGTCAGAGTTGTAATGTGAAGTACTTGGGAATTGGGAAGAATAAATGATATTATACCATTTTTTGGGAAGGGATGGGAAGGGGAAACAAAGGAGGAGGCTACAATGCTTGATAAGAAATGTACTCATTATCTTGCCCATGTAATTGTAACCCCTCTGTACAGTATTTTCACAATAAAAAATAAATAAATAAATAAACAAATAAAAGGCTGAGATCTGAAGATCATGGTTTGAAGCAAGCCTCCGCAGAAAAAGCCCCATGAGACTCTTATTTCCAATTAACCATTCAATAACTGGAAGTGGATCAAAGTGGTAGAGTACTACCCTTGAGCAAAAAAAGAGTTCAGGAATAGTGCCCATGCCCCAAGTTCAAGACCTATGACTGACAAAAATAAATAAATAAATAAATAAATAAATGAAAACTTAATAATTAACTAGGTCCTTGGCCTTCAGTGCCTTCACAGGCAGGAAAATAGATTGCCATCTATAAGATTTTCATTTGTTTGTTTGTTTTGTTTTATTGGTTGTGGGGCTTGAACTCAGGGACTGGGTGCTGTCCCTAAGATCTTTTGCTCAAGCCTAGCACTCTACCACTTTGAGCCACAGCCCCACTTCCACCATAGATTTTTTTATAACTTGTTCTTAGAGTTTTGGAAATTCCCACAAATTTTGTTGTAATGGGGGGCTCCTATTCCCCCATTCTCTCCATACTGAAAGTTTTCAAACATCAGTGTCGTTCTCATTCATGCCAAACCCTTCCACAAAGTTTAGGAGCAGGAATCAGAAGATGAACTGTAAAAGTCCAGATAACTATTCTATTGTCAACCCAAAGCTTCTGAAGAAAACAAAAATGCCCAACTCAAAAGTCCTCACTCCTTTCCTTCTCAAGCAAGCATAAATCAGCATCACTAAGTTTGAGGACATAATCTTTCGTGCATTCCCCAGCCTCTCCAGACAACCCACATTGTTCCTGGAATCATCTCCAGCATAATACTGCCATGAGACTGCAAATACACTTTGAATGGAACCAAAAACATTTCTCCTGCCCAAACAAAGCCGAGGAACTTCGCTTTGTGCACGCTTCAGCCGAAATGCAGCTCCCTATTATGTGAGCAAGTAGGTCACAATCCATCTTCCTTTGGAAGCTTGTGAAGCTCCTCTACAGTTTCTAATGAACTGGCAAGGCCGATTAAGCACTGCATACAATATCTGTAAGGCAACTAACTCAAGGAAGAACACATAGCTGCATGGAATATTCCATCTTTTATAGATGAAGTTTGCCAGGAAGCAAGACTTAGGTTACTTTTCAGCCCTCAGGGGAAGCAGTTCTAAATTCTAAATTCTCTGTCAATAGTGTTGATCTCCCTCTCTACCCCCCACCAACACAAACAACCCTTGGGACTTTTTGCATAACTCAATTCCCAGCTAATATTTACTGAGCATCCAATATGTACTAGGCCCTTTTCGTCCTGTGATTACAATGTGTGTTTACACCATAATAACTGGATGTGCCCATCTGAGTAAGGATTGGATAAAATATATTGGTATTCATGAACTTGCCAGGTCATGCAGCTAAAATGGTGACAGGCTTGAGATCCAAACCAAGTGTGATGTACTTTTCACCCTGTCACAGATTTTATATATTAAGACAGGCTTGTGTTGATGAGGTGACAGACTTCATGGGATAGTGTTTTGAGTGGTTTCCTAAAGTATCTTCAGTGGAAACTGTTCCTCTGCTTTCTTCTGAGTTCCTTTCCCCTACCTCCATGTGACATCTTTCCATCGACCTCAGAGATGGGAAGAGAGGAAGGGAAAAATTGAGACTCACCCTACATGGCTGAGACAGAAAGGGACATCTTGGGAGTCATGGGTGGCTCTGTCCTCCCTGTTCATTCAATCTCTGAGAAGGAATATGAGGGCCCAGCAAGGAGAAGCAGAGTAGCAGTGAGACAAGAGACAATGGCTGACCCTTCCAAGTGCTCTGCTCCCTTTCACCAATCTGCTGTTGGCTTCCATCAACTTTTACACATAGCCTAAATATTTCTGAGTCATTTTTTAGTTAAATTATATAGTTTCTATTGCTTGGAATCAAAAGAATCCTGGTAGACTAGAGAATTCACTGAAGGCACTCCACTATTGGAGACTAAGAGGAGACGATGTAGATTTGTATCAGGATCCTTTTGGTAAGGTTCATATCATTTCAAGTGGAGTTTCAATTTAACTCCATGTCTGTGTACAATGAATCGTGATCAATATCACATCTTTTGTTGTACTTCCTCTCTCTTCCATCCAGCCTATCCCCCCCCCAAAGCTCCTCAAATTCTGGATCCTTTCTGAGGCATTACTTTGTGTGGAGAAAGCATTGTAGGTAAGACAAAGCTAGATGTTAGCTGGAAGCCCCAGACTGTTGAGAACGATTGATGTGTTTATACCCACAGATAATGCTAGTTATCAATAAGATGAACAAAATGCATCAAGGTGGAGGAAATGCAAAAGGGAAAAGGAAAAGGAGCTACATTAACAAGTAGAAAAAAATACAGTGTTGAGCCATAGAAATTAAACACGATTTCCAGAGGGGAAGAGATATTTCATAGCAGATAATACATCAGTAAAAATAATGAGGCGACTGAGAGATGAAAAGAGACATGGAGACCATCTCCGATGCCCAAGGAAACTTTCCCACAAAATTCTAGGTATGGATGTCAGATGGCAATGTGTTAGCAAGTAAGAAAGTAAGTAGGTAAAGAGAAAGTTTAGGTGCTGCAGGTAAATTTCCATTGTCTCAGATTTTTGATGTTACTTGAAATAACAAGAAGGCAGTACCTTATAGAAGTTAAAAAAAAAAAAAACAAGACCTGTTTGCTTTCAGTTCATAGAAAAAGTTGAGGGTACTGTTACCAGATGAGAAAATACAAGTATTTCCCTGCAATATCCTTCTTGAAGCCCCTAGGACAGCCTGATCACTGCCTTACGTGTCCATCTCTCCTTTTATGTACACACTCCCTCTAGAGTTAGGTACTACATATCTCAACATCTTTTACTACAGCCTCCAAGATGCCAGTTCTCATTGAGTAGAGTAGAAATAATGGCTGCAGCTTTTTCCTCTGTGCCTTAAGGAAAATCCTTTGCCCTGGATGTGAGTTCTTTCCTTCTTCCCATGGCTTGGGAAATGTATCTGCTGGTAAACAGCCTAGCCAGCACTCTGAGGAATGGCAGAGCACTAAAAGAGAAGGAAGTTGGAATCATATCAAGGGAGGTTATCTATCTGTTGCCTATTTGATGGTCTAGACTCCTCTGCACTGGTAGGAAAGAATGAAGGGGGAGAAAGCAGAGAACAATACAAAAAAACCCACCATTTTTGCACTTCTGAGTGCATTTGGCTCTATATTTCAGAAACCTAGCCTATATCCTAACATACTACTCCACCAACGAAGAAAACTGAAATTATCGTATGTCCTTTTATTGTCTCTCTCTCTGTTACCACTGAATAAAATGTAAATATGGCAAAAAAACTAGAAAGACTGTCTCATGTGCTAGATCATGCACTAGAAACAAATGTAGCTATTTCTTCTATGTTGAATTTGAAACATCCTCTTTCAGAGAAGACTACTGACAAGCTATTAACAAAAAATATAGAAGTATTCCTAAAATTGGTTTGCAAAGACCATTTAGAGGAAACTAGGCTAGCAAACCTCAAAGATTCCATTTGATTATTGTTTACAGAAGTTGAGTCTTACAAGTGATAGAACTGGACTTTGGTAAGCTAAGGCACAGAGTAATTATATTAACCAAAGAAAAGTTAGGGATAAGACTGACACCAAAGAGAAAGAAGTCAGAGTGTGCTCTCTCTCTCTCTCTCTCTCTCTCTCTCTCTCTCTCTCTCTCTCTCTCTCTCTCTCTCTCTCACACACACACACACACACACACACACACACACACACACACACTCAGATGAGACTGAGTCTTTTTAAGGAAGAACCTGAATATGTACATGTTCTAAACCCCACATGCTTCAATTTTACTTCCCCAGAACACCTTCCTAGATTTGCTTTCTGTTCCTAAATCGAAAAGACTATAGTAGAGCTCACACTGGCATAGTTTGGCTCAGGTCCTCTACCTTCTGTCAACTAATTCTTGGCAGAGGAGAAGACATCTAAGAAGACAGTAACTCATATTTAATTATTTATTCAATAATTTATATTGGAAGTAGGGCATACTACTTGTTCAAGAAGGCTGACTAGAGCCTTTTAGAAAGTTTTATATTGTTTGTTCTGCTTCTCGGAAGACATCTATCAGGAAGCATTCTTCCCTGTTTCCCATAAACGAAGGATTGGCTCCTGGCTCCTAAAAGGAAACATAAAAGAAGCAACAATGCGGGGCGGGGGCGGGTTGGGGGCGACTGAGGGGGGAGGAGGAGGAAAATCTATGCCCTCTTAACATTTCTGCTATTTTTTAGAACAAGACCATAAAGTGACGGTATGGAGGTGAGTCCTTCACTCAGTCACTTGACCATAGTTGCAGTGTAAACTTCTTGTGAGGAAATACCTAAATCCTCACCAGAGGAACACAGGACCTAAATAAGTTGAAATTTCTGGAGACGATGGCTGAAGGAAACATGAACGGCTTGAAGAACAATTGCTGGAAATTTTGAAAACGAAGCAGGTCCTGAAGGCAAATCTACAAAGCTTACAGTCCAAGCTTCACGCAGGAGAGGGCACCTGAGTCTGTGTTTTGTGTCAGGATGCTCAGAAGATCCATCGATAGTCCTGTGATCAGAGCAGGTCTGCAATCACTTGACTCTTAGTATAGTGGGAGAGTTCAAAGGGCATTCCTCCACCCTTTTAAACCAGCTGGGCTTATAGTTAAATCATGACTCTAGATCCCCAATCCCCTCATCTCCTCAACCTCAGAAGGAGTGGGTGCCTGCAGAGTTAAATAAGATAAGAAACTGGAATATTCCAGTCCAGACCATAAAACATAATTGAACACATCTGCCCAGACAGTATAAAATATTGTATCCTGTCTCACACAGATGGGATTATTTAGCCTTCACACAACCTTCAAATAACATGTTGTACACCTTTTCATCAATCCATCATTCAAAGAGGACATCTTTTAGCCTCCTGGGGCTTTCACTGTGACAATGGGTGTGGGCAGGTTAAGGGGAGGTACGTTTTATTACCCAAGTCAAAATCAGCTAGAGCCATAATTTTATAAATTTCATTAGTGAGTATAGTTTCTTAGTTCCAGGTATGATAAAATGCTTTTTTTTTTACTTTGCAAATGTATCACAGCCAAAAGAAGGAATCCCAGGTCCTCTCCACTGGGCACTGGGAACAAATGGTGCCTGGGGAAGAGAGTCTGTGCCAGTGCTGATAAGGAGCTCTACTGGAAAGAACTGTCCTTTCTCCACACAGCACCTGGATGAAAGGTCAGAGAGCAGAGCAGCCTCTGTCTGAGTCCCCTCTCGAGGGAGAGAAGGAGTAGGAGTTCTGTGAAAGCCACCACAAAGACACATCCTTACCTCCTGAACTCGTTCCCTTGTAGGGTCCATTCATTATCATACAAATGGGAATCGAGATTCTGGCCATCTTCAACCTCACTTTGACTTGCAGAACTTCAGGCTCTACCTACCCAGGGTGAACTTGCAGCTGGAGAATCCTCCCACGGAAGATCACAAATATTCCACCATCCGCCAGTAGGCCTCAGCAGTGGTGACCAGATGGTCATGGATCTTAGGTGGAGTAAGAGGTAAGAGGCAATTCACATTCACTGAGAAACAATTTCAGACACCAACTCCAGGAAGGGCTATGGGCTGAGTGCTGGGGAGACAGCAGTAAAGACAGTCTATTAGGTGTGCTCAACAAGTTAGATAGGACAATATGGGGAACCTAGAGGTGGTTCTAAGGAAGGAGTGTAGACGGGGTATGCAATGTGCAAAGAAGTCACTGCATGGAAAATAGTATTCCTGGGAGAGAGTTAAAGAAATGTTTAAACTTAAGTTGGAGAAATGAATGGGTGAGAACTATGGCAGGAAAAAAGATAGAAGAACATTCCCGATGGAAAGAACAGCAATTACAAACTCATGATACATGTCTCAGAAACTCTGGACTACTGTGAAATACGGATACTGGGTCTAACTGATGTCATCTTGGCAACTTGGAGGATGAGGGGGAACTTTACAAAAACTCTTAGGAGATGAAATCCACTCCCCCACCCCCACCCCCACGTGATAGGCACCCTGAACTAGAAGCAGATGGGTAGGGATTTAGACAACAGTTTCCTGGATCTAACAGACCATGAACTCTCGAGACTCTTTGTACCACGAACTCATAAGACTCTTTGAACTCTCGGGCTCCCTGTGACTCTGCCCCCTAACCATGTCCCTAGTTAGGCCCCTGGACCTCTGCCACCATTGGGCTTTGCTTCATGTCTCCTGACTCTCCTCAGGTCACCATGGAGTCCCTCTTCAGCTCTCCAGTAGAGTTGATCTGGTTTGTTGAGATTGTTTTCCTGCTCTTTCTTTACTACCCTCATGGCTCAGTTTTCTAGTATTAAGTGCAGTTGAGGCTGCAAGATTTTGGGGGACACTCATCTGCTTGTGGTTGCTGGCTTTCTAACAAAGACTTCTGATTTAACCTCTCAAAATGTGGCTTCTCCGAACCTTGCAATCAAATTGCTATATAACATCTGTTTGGGCCAGTGTCAATGCCTGCCTTGTAGCCAGGCATTATTACTGACAATGTCCATTCTTCATATTGAAAATGTCCCAGATAAGTTTGGACAATGAGTTATAAAGTCACTTTCATGATTAGTCACAAAGACTCACTTCCCAAAGATGACACATTTAGGACCAAAGTCTGGTGAGCTATGCTAGCAGAGGTGGATTGGATATTGTCTCATTGCAGGCAATGAGGAACCAATGATAAAATGGTAAGCAGGAGGGAGAAAAAAAACCCTCATTTGTGTTTGAAGAAGTTCAATCTGGCAGCCCAGTGGAAGATAGATTACTGGAATGGGAAATACTGGACTCAGAGACAGCAATTAGTTCATTGAGACTCCCAGCTAAGACTCAAAAGAATTATCTTCTCTGTAGCATAGTGTTTTCCAATAGAAATGTAATGCAGAGCACTTCTGTAATTTAAAATATTCTAGTAGCCACATTAATCAAGGTTAGAAGAAATAGATGAAATTAATTTTAATGTGGTTTATGTAACCCAATATATCAAAACTAGTATAACTCTACAATGTAATAAATACTTTAAAAAACATTAGTAAGGTATTTTAACATTTCTTTTTCTTTCTTTCTTGTACTAAGTTGGAGAGAGCTGATTTATGCACACAGGACTTCACTGGTCACAACCATGCTGTGCTAGAAACCACTCTACTATATAACACTTATATAGACAATTCTACACTCAAGAACAGTTAGATGCACAATTAAAACACTATCACAAAACATTTTTCACAGGCATGTAGTATTTCATATAAATTACCAGGAGAGTTATAAAACAACCTTACAGTTTAAACTGTTTTTAACTTTATAGATCAAAACCCAATGTGAAAAAATAGGTATAATAAGAACCTAAAAGCCAAAAGTTTTACCTAGCTGGCCTTGTAGAAGCTAATATACACCACAAGTAGTTCCTAAACATGATCTTTAAGGTCCCTTTGCTCTCTTCCTTTGCCCTGTGAAAGGATTCATAGCTTCCTTTTCTTAGCTCAACTTGTGGGTCATTTGGACTTTCAGGTCTGACCTTTCCGTCTCCTAATTCTACTTATATAAGAATCCAAAGGCCAACAAATAGCACTGCAGGAAGAGGGCTTTCTGGGAAAAAAAGGTATAGATGTGGGAATAGCCTAATATGAATTAGAAAAACAAATTGAGACAAACATATTCACCAGAGATTGAAGATGGTTTATTCTTTGGATCCAGAAAGACCTTACATCCAGTCAGCTTTCCTTTTTCTTTTTTTGGGGCCAGTCCCTGGGCTTGAACCCTGGGATTGGGCACTGTCCCTAAGCTCCATTTTCCTCAAGGCTAGCACTCTACCACTTGAGCCACAATACCACTTTTTCTTTTTTTTGGGGGGGGGGTCCGGTTGTGGGGCCTGAACTCTGGGCCTGGGCGCTGTCCCTCAGCTCTTCAGCTCAAGGCTAGCACTCTACCACTTGAGCCACAGCACCACTTCCGGATTTTTTCTTTTTGCTTATGTGGTGCTGAGGAATTGAACCCAGGGCCTCAGGCATGCAAGGCAAGCGCTGTACCACTGAGCCACCTTCCCAGCCCAATACCACTTTTTCTATGATTAATTGGAGGTAAGAGTTTTGTGGACTTTCCAGCCTGGGCTGGCTTCCGTTCTCCATCCTCAATCTCAGCCTATTGACATTCAGCTTTTCATTACAATTACAAAATACCTAGGATTGTCAATTTATAAAGAGGAAGGGCTTATTTGGACTCACAGTTTTAGAATTTTTGATCCATGTTGGTTGTTGCTGTTATTTCTTGGTGTCTGGTGAAGCAGCATATCATGGAGCAAACCCTTAAGATCCAAATTATAACAAACTCAAATACAAAACTTAGCTTTGCTATCTAATTCTCAGCCTACATGTCAGTCTTTACAGCTGGAAGTTAGACTTCATGATAACCATGATTCAGGCTTGCTAAAAAAAAATCATTATAGTTTCTTCCATAATATTTCTGAAAAATAATACTTAATAAGTAGTAATAGTATTATGGAGAGTAGAACAGAAAGAACATTGGACCAATGATTACATACCTCTCATGGTTGTATGGTTTTACATGGTTCCCTATCAATGCCCTAAAAATACTTCCAGAATTCAATAAAAATATCAAAGATGAGAGACAGCAAACAAACAATAAGAATTAAGCATCCAGGAAAAGCCAAAATAAGTCATAATGAAAATTACTCTAAAAAAGAAAATTAATACTTAAGCATAGAAAATAAACAACTTAAAACATTTCATTCAACATAAAGGCACAATTTTTATGGGTTTGTCATAATTAAGAATTACAGTAAAATAAACAAGCTGAACATGGGGGTCCATGCCTGTAGTCACAGCACTCCAGGAGGAAGCAGAATTGTGAATGGAAACAGACTGAGCTATATAATAAGACCCTGCTTCCCCAATCTCTCCTCCCCCCCAAATATGAATATCAATCATAAAAGAAAATATTAGTAACATATCAAACTCTCAAACATATAGAGGATTAATATACCAACAGGTCAGCCAAGAAAATGACTAAGAGTTCTTATAGGTTAAGTAAATGAAAAGTTAGAGTCTAAAAGAAATCTCTAACTAATCATGCCTTGTCTCCTAGCCTTACACATGCATAGTATCCTGCACTTCCTAGTGACTGACCTTCATTGTGTTTACAATGAATTGATTACCACATGTCTTCTCCATGACTCTGACTACAAGAACTCTTGACAACAGCTACAATGTTGTGAACACAGAACAGCTTTTGATATTTGCAGCTGAATGAAACAATATATTGGAATAGTGGAGGGATGAAAGAGGCCATTTTTAAGGCGTGAGTAAGGACAGTTTGCGCAGAAGGTGAGCTATTTGATTTTGTTCTCAAACACCAAGTGAAATTTTCTGAATAAGGAAAGATGTCAGTTCGCTCACTGGGAATAGCTGATACCTTGATATGAAGAAAAGATAGAAGTGTTAGAAGGCAGCACAGAAGTCTAAGGGATTAAATCCCAAAAAACTAGACTAAGAACTACAGAAGTTTGGCCTATGGGCAATGAAGAAACAAGAGATTCTTCATTATCCTAAGAAAAAAATATTTATGCTTTCAGAAGATCACCCTATGATTGCATAGGGGAAGAAAAGGAATACTGAGGAAAGTATCAAACAAATAGAGGATTAATATTCTTTTTTTATGCACACAAAGGGTTCAGTAAATGTGTAAGTGGACATAACAGGCAAGATGCAGTTAAACCTTTGCAGTCAAATTAAAAAGAAGCCAGGTACTGGAGGCTCACACATGTAATCCTAGCTATTCAGGAGGCTGAGATCTGAGGATCACAATTCAAACCAAGCCTGGGTAGGAAAGTCTATGAGACTCTTATCTATCCAATCACTAGTAATGGCACTGTGGCTCAAATGATAAAGCACTAGCCTTGAGCAGAAGAGCTCAGGGACAGCACCCAGGCCTGAGTAAAAACCTCACGACTGAAACAACCGACAAAAAAAAAAAAAAGTACCTTATTTTCATCTTGCCTTTTCTATGTACAGCTAACTGAATTGATAACGTCAGGCTCAGCATAAATGCTCCAGCCTTTCCAACTTTTCAGGCAAGAACTTAATTGTTATGAGGCAGGAAAGGAGGCAGTTGTGAATAAAGCAGTCCATTGGGGTCAAAATGGATTTCAGCAATGACTGGAAATGGAATTTCATTAAGTCACATGTCAATAGCAGGAACAATTTAACTTAGAATGTCAATTGTTTTACTACTTTTTTAAATCATGTGCTGAAATTACTTAGGTTCTTTACAGCAGTAAGACTAAGAGTTAGGAGAGAAATAAGAGCGTAATAAAGTACTGCACAATTTATCCTCATCCATATTTTATTATGAAAACTCAAAGTATGAGAGAAGATCTTGAAAGGATATCTCATTTCCATCTCTGGTCTTTCAGGAATTTTGGCTGTTTTGTCTCATCACTATAACCATAAGAAACATCGTTTTATTCTGTAAGCATCATTCTGACTTTCTTTTTGTCTGCCTGAGATAAAAGTTTCATCTGCCTAGATATTTCTTATGGATGTGTGTGTAAAGTAGAAAATTATAGCTTGGTCCAGGAGATTTGTTTTGTTTTTGTTTTGTTTTGTCTTGCTTTGTTTTGTTTTGTGGGTCATGGGGCTTGAATTCTGGGCCTGAGTGCTGTCCCTCAGCTCTTCAGCTCAAGGCTAGCACTCTACCACTTGAGCCGCAGCACCACTTCTGGTTTTCTGAGTGGTTAATTGGAGATCAGAGGCTCATGAACTTTCTTGCCCAGGCTGGCTTTGAAATGCAATCCTCAGATTTCAGCCTTCTATATGATGCATGTACATATATAGGGTTATATATATGTATATATAGAGATAGATAGATAGATAGATAGATAGATAGATAGATAGATAGATAGATAGATAGATAGATAGATATCCCTCCATTTTCCCTCCATCTTGTTAGTTGAAAGGTCTATGTGGATTAGCATTTGCCTGCATGAAGAAGGAGCAAGAATTTAAAAAAGAAGGTATCAGCTATTCAAGTCCAAACATCACAGCCTTAACATACTATGCAATCTGTTTCTGTAAATATTCTCTCACCCAGCAGTCATTAAGCTCTCAAAATTACCTGTACCTCAGTTGGCCTCAATTTCTTCATTTATACAGATCTCCAAAAGCCATTCCACTTTTAACATTCTAGGATTTATAAGAAATGATTCAACTAGCAATAAATACACCAAAGATGATAAAGGATGAAAATTTCTAATGATTCGTGGATATGTGGGAGAGACAAAAATCCGGCGCTGTCGGCCTTCCGGCACTAAGTATTAATCATGCTCTTCAAATCATTGGTAAGATATAAGATATGTGCCTCAAACTCTATGAAATGTTCTCCACTGTCACTTTTTCCTCCTCCCTCTTCAAACAACACTACCTCTTAGAAATAAGCCTTGTTTTAAAAAAAAAAACCCTTCTACATTTTGTTTATTTTTAGCCTAGTTAACATGGTTTCATGAGATCTCCTGGGCTTTCTGTTCTCAAGTGCATTGTACATGAAATCTGTGGCACTAGATGCTACCCAGAATTCATGTCATGATACACTTTCAATAAAATATGTGAACTTGTTTCGAGGGAGCAGTGGGGGACAAGAAATTGGAAATGCAAGCCTCACACAGGGTGAGCCACAGGAGAGTGGAGCCTTATGTGTTTTAAATGAAAACCTTTCATCCCTGGAGAAACCTCTCTGTCTCTCCACTTAACACGGGTCTGTTTCCAGGACATAGAATTCATCATCTGTCCTCTTCAGACTCCTGCAGGGCGACAGTGTTGGAAACCCAGCTCCAAAGATGTCTCATTGTTTCAAATATAGTTGCTTTCTCTCATCGCTGCCTTCTTCCTTTTTTTCTTGTTTATTTAATTTCACACACGCTTAGCAGAAAGGATGTTAGTGCCCTTGCTACATCCTTTATTTTCCAACAGAAAGAAATAAGGGAAGGGGAACAGTGGGGACCACAGACTTGTTCTACTTGCGTGTTCCTGTTTTTCTCAGAAGAACAATCCGACCTTTTCTCCCCTGGTGTCTCTCACCAGACCTTTTTAGATTTCTTAAATAAAAGTGAGGATTCCAAACCCCACTCCCCTCTCCACTTCTGTCTCCCTCTCACTCATGTATCAAGGTTCTCGGGGATCATGTGCTTGCATTCATCAGCACTTTCTTTCCTTTTCTTTCTTCCTTCTAATTTGACTCACTGACAGGACATTTCCTCTACCCTCAGCTATTTCTCCCACTTGAAAAAAAAAGCACAAATCACACTGTCTTTCTTCTGTCTGTGCACCTCAGATTCCTGGTTCTAAGGGTAGAAAAGACAGGAAGTAGCTTTCTGTAAGGTTTTTTTTTTATTCTGGTGACCGGATTCTCCTGTTCTTCACTTCCTAGCTAGGAAGTGAACTCAGAAGAAATGAGAGACAGACTCAGTCCCATCCTATATAACATCTGAAAAAAAAATTAGGAAAAAGGAAAGAAACAGGATTTTAGAAACATAAAATAGAAAAGAAATGCTCTTTCCTTAATATTTCTTACCTGGACCCTAAAGAGTAACAGAACATAGAACAGAGAATATGCATCATTGGTATAGGGGTTATTTGGGTGAAGGCAACTGAGAAGCAGATACCAGAAAAGCTCTCTGCACTCCTCTTCTTCTTCTACAAGCACATATGAATTCACAAAGATTTCCTCCTCCTCTCTCTACCAGGAAGTTCTCATGTTTCTCACTATAGACTTTAGATCCTTCTAAGCCTAGATAGAGCACAGGGACATAAGCTACCTGCTCTAAGCACCAGAAAACTCTACAAAGGAAATCGTTACCAACTACCTTTCTGACCTTTGCTTGCCTTCCCACAATTTACTGCCTCTAGAAACTCAGACTCTTTTCTTTTATCTCGTTACTTCTTTAAAAATCTACTCTTCTTTCCTAAAGATGCTATGTAAATTGGGGTTCAAAGCCATCTCTTTGAGATGACTCATTGTTTGGTATATTCTATGAGCATAGAAATGCACAGGTTTAATAAGCACTTGTTTTTCTTCTGTTATCAATCTCTCTTTGGTTATAAGGGTCTCATGTTAGAGCTAAAAGGGATATCAAGTATGTTTTCCTCCTTTATAACTCTTCCAGGAAAGCTAGAAAAGTTTCCTCCATGCTATAGACGTATATCTTCCCAAACTCCACACAATCCCACTGTAGTCATTACTCTGAATGTCAACTCTGATACTCACTCAGCTATTTACGTCTGACAAATTTCCTAAAAGTCAAGGATAAATTCTCTGTCTTTAGAGGGATACGAGAAGCCCTCCACAGCCCTAGTCTTGTCCCTTCCCGTGTACCACCTTACTCTGAAGTTTTAGTTCCCACAGTCTATCCCCAGCCCTGGACTTGTGCTCCACTAGACTGTCAGTGTCTCTGTGTGTCCTCTCTCCCACTGCTCAATGTGCCCTTCTTGATACACACACACACACACACACACACACACACACACACACACACACACACACACACACACACACACACTCATCATCATCATCTCCCTAGTTTTTAAGACTCAAGTCATGCTATGGAACCTTTCTCAACAAGGGAAATTGGAAACTCTCTTTAGAGTCACAGTAAGACTTCCAGCTCCTTAAGAACAAAGACACAGAGCTACCCTTACTGACTCCCCAGGGTCTAGTAACTATTTTTTTCCAAACCTAAAATATACCTATGAATACTTTAACTAAGACCTACACTGGAATTAACTTTAATTTTCTCCACTGATGGATTCGGTCCTGTACTTTATGCCTTCGTTAGGGAAAAGCATCTCTCAGCCGTGTTTGATCATTTTATCTTAAGGGCCACAGGAACCCAGCGGGAGTGCCAGGTCAACAATGACATGTATTATCACATTTTTTAAATTATGCAAATAGCCATCTGTTCAAATTCCACTTTGGGTTCACTTAATGTATGTACTTTAGAATAAAAGGGACACAGGGAAAAACGTGTATTTCACTTTGGACCCATAAAAATCTGAGTGGTACCTGATTCATTTCCCATGATGAAGGGTCTCTATTTTACTGGCGCCTCCTTTCTCTGTGGTCAGAATCCTAAATCTCTTTAATTGCAGTTTAAACACCTGTAGCCAAAGTCTGAATGCCATTCTCATTTAAATTCCATACATTAAAATTCCAAGCATCTCGATTATGTAAATGGTAAAAATGAGAGGCAGAGTTGTTTCTTTAAAGCGTCTGTGACCCCTCCCCCACCCCTACATGATCATCAACATCATCCCCCTGCTCTTAATGATCATTTCTTTTTCGGCCTCCAGGGAAGTGGTTAAGTTTCCTGGATGACCCTGGAAATACATTTTTGGAAGAGAACAAAAAAAGGCTCAAATCTGGCAATGTATTTTCAAGAGAGCAAAGGAAAAGTAAAAAAATAGCTACCATTTGTTCAGCACCTGCTAGGCAGCACAATGCATCCTCGAAGCCAATCTGTTACATGTGTGCCAGCCTCACCACTGCCCTGCAATTTAGTATCATTAAACCCATTTCTCAATTTGGGAAACTGAGGCTAAAGTACATGGCCACCTGCCCTAAGTTATACAGCTAGCAGGTGGTAAAGTGAGAATTCAGAACAGAGGCATTTGAGTCTGTGGGAATTCTTTATCTCATTACAACCTCACAAATGCTGATCACTGACTGCCAGGACACTTTGGGGTGATTTTCTAATAACTTGAATGGGTCCTTACCCCATCGATCACCTCAAATAAAGCTCACAATGGCCAGCACGTTCTATTGATGTACACATGATCCTGTGTGTGTTTACAAGTATATTTTATCACCTCTCTGCAAGGACATGATTTATTCTCCTTTATAGCTGAATAGCAACCCATTGTGTGTCTGTACCACAAGGAAGGCTGCTTAAATGGACAGAGAAGTGAAGACATGTATTTTTAGATCAAAGGAAAGTAACATGCAGGATGAATGATGTTTGCAACCCATGCTGGTCTCAAGAAACATTTACTCATGCTCATCAGGCTGAGGTTGAGAAGAGGCAGACCCTTGCCCAGCAAAAAGTTCCATCTTCTGAAGGGCTTTAGAAGCTCATCTTCCAGCCTGAGAATAGTTTCAGTGATTCAGCCAGGCTTCTCATGAACCCTTCTTCCAGAACTTCTCCATCTGATTCCTACACTTTAACCAAGATGGAATGAAGCTTTACTTTTTAATGTTCTTCATCCTTTCCTGATACCCATTTGTTTCATTTATTGAATGCTATGCTGCCATTCTCTTTCTACTTTCCTTGAGCCACATAATCATCCACTACCAAAACAAATGGACATGCCAATATCTTCACATTTACTACCATGAATTGCATGCTTTAAAAAAAAACAATGTACATCTTTCTACATTCATAGAAGTTGTGTAGCCATGATCTAAATTCGTCTCTTTGCCAATGTGATAACCCTGTGGCAGAATCTAAAACAGAGCAGTCTTGTGTGTTTTATCAGGATATTTGTATTCTATACATCTATAAATGTATAAAGTGAATGCTACAGTCCCGAAGCATGTGCGATCCATGGAAATCATATACATGAGATGGCTTGAGAATGGCTCTCTTCATTCAAGAAACATTGAGTGTTTGTACTCTCGCTTCTGATTGGAAAGCACTTAGACCAGCACAGAGTCCTGAGGCTCCAGCCCAGAACATTGAGTCATGTGGTGACACATTCCATGACATTGGAGATGATGGTAAGCACTAGGGAGTTTTTAAAAGAGTGAAAGTCAAATATAAACAGATGGGTGAGGCGTGCATGAGAGGTGAGGGTTGTGGTGTTGGCCAGAATATTGAAGATGGTAAGGGTTGGGGGATTTAAAAGCTTTCCTTAGAGTATCCAGAATCAAGGAGTACCAGTGTGGAAACTGAGAGAACAGACGAGGGGACTGTGCTTTCGAATCTGAACAATGGAGGAGGAGAGTGATTGAAGATGAAATCAGACGTACAGAGGAATCAGAGAGGCAGGCTTGAGTGAGGACTGGAATGCATGGTCTTCACTTTGGAGGATGTGTTTGCTGACTTCACTTGCCTTTGGAGTTTGTATAAAAGTTCGTTTTTCACAAATTTTCCTTATTTTTGAGCACCCTCCTTGTCTTACTTTAATGTTGATTACTCAAGCGTGGAACCAGGGCTTATTTATCTCTATGCTACTAACACCCACCAGAAAACCTGGAATACAGACATGCTCAGTGAATCTCTCTTGAGTGCATGGTGTAAATATCTTAGCTGATGATCCCAGGAAACTTTGCTTATGATTATAATAATGATTTTTTAACCTCTCAACATTTACAATTTTTCTCAAGGCTACTAGGAAAGATAAGCTTGTGATGCACTTTCTTCAGTTTCTCTCAAGTCACAGATGAAGATGCATATGTAAAGTTACCACTATCAACTTACCCTTATTGCAACATTTAATTAAAGCACATATACTTAGAATTCAGAAGGTTTCACTTTGATGACCAGAAATGCTACTTTCTGAATATGTAACAGTAAATAAATTATATAATCCCTCAAATCTTTTATGTTGCCCTAAATGGCATCAAAATCATGAGATCAAATGAAGTTCTAAAAAAAAATTTGAATGCGTAGGAATGCATTTTGGTAAGAGGAACTTCAATATCTGAATGCTAAATATTTTATTATGACTCTAGCATTAGATAATACTTGAAAGAAAATATGTAGTTCTCTTTAAAACTAGTTACTGGTACGTATAGTCTTTGACAGTGGAATCAGAAATGATGCTGTACTATTTTGGACTCAAAATGAGTAGACTCAGTTCTGCTGCTCTACTAGAAAGCCAAACCATGTAATTGATCCCACATTTTCTGTAACAACTTTATGTATGCTAGAAAGTTCTCAGGATGGCATTTTGCCCAGCTAAGAGGCTATTAAAGATGCACAAGAAAAAAAGAAAGAAAAAAGAAATAACTGCAAACAGTACACACACAAAAATGGGGGAGGGGGAGGAAAGGGGAACTCTTTTTCCATTTCTTGGAGTTCATTTTTGATGAGTATTTTACACAGTCATGTACACATAGCTATTGAGCTATTGTGATCCTCTGCTAAGAATATCCTAGACATATTCTCATCTAGGGAAAGCATGCAGCCTGTGTTTCTTTGGGTCTGGCTTGCTTTGCTTAATATAACTTTTTTCCAACTCTTTCCATTTCCTCACAAATGGGGCAATGTCATTCTTTCTGATGGAAGCATAGAATTCCATTGTGCGTGGATTCCCTGCTGCCATTGTGTTTTATTTCTAGGCACTTTGTCTTGTATGTTAAGTTTATATGATCTAGGGAAGGGAAGGGGAATCATAGGAACAGTGGGACCAAGGATGAACCAATACAACAGCAATATTCACTAGACACTAGTTGGAAATGAAATTTACAACTTGGGGGAAGGGGAGGGGAGGGGATAATGGGAGAAAACGAGGGTGTGGGTGAGTGACACTGTGCAAAAAGAAATACACTCATGACCTTACTTATGTAACTCTAACCCCTCATACAATAACAATAACCCCTCATACAATTGTAAACCCCTTTACAATAAAGTAAAATTAAGAAAAAAACTCTAAGTAAACCTAAAAACTCTAAATAAACTACATAAAACTATTTTTAAAAGATCTGCAAGAAACCATGTCGGATCAATCACACTATCCCACACAACAGGTGACCAACACAAAAACTCAAGTTTTAAAAAGCGGTAGAAATAAGCCGGGTGCCAGTGGCTCAGGCCTGTCATCCTAGCTCCTCAGGAGGCTGAGATCTGAGCATCACAGTTCAAGGCCAGTCCAGGCAGGAAAGTCCGTGAGACTCTTCTCCCTAATGAACCACTAGAAAACCGGAAGTGGTGCTGTGGCTCAAGTGGTAGAGCTCACACCTTGAGCTGAAGAGCTCAGGGACAGCACCCAGGCCCCAAGTTCAAGCCCCACCACTTACCAAAAAAAAAAAGTGATAGAAAAGTTTAGCTTTCCATCTGCATCTGCTGGATAAATTGAGCTCTTTGAGCAATTGTGAACTCCAAAGTGGAAGCTCCACGATCTCCAAGAACTTTTCCAAGTTCCTCCTCCAAGGGCGTGCGGGCTGCAACTGAGAGTTTCCCCGCGGTATTGGCAAGGGAGCTTCCCCCACGGACCCACAGGAATCCCGCCTTCTGACTTCCATCATCTTCTTTCCAACATGGGGTGTATTTATAGAAAGCCATGCAGTGAACTGCTCCCCCACAGAAGATTATATAAACCTACAAAAGAAGCAGAGAGTTACATCCATTTCCCGTGACTAGGTGCTATAACAGATTCAGTTTTAATTGGCCCTGGAGAATCCAAGTCAATTAGACCATGGGCATAATAGGTAGAGGAAGCCGTACTACTTCTCAAGCTTGATTATTTTGTAAAAATAGAAAGAAATAAACGTAAAGTTTGACTAGTCCCACAGCACTGAGATGTGCAAACTCCATTGACTATTATGATATCTCTTTAAGTTACTGTAAAACTAACCAAAAAAGAGAGGTAAGTATTGTCCTGTATGGCAGCTCTGGAATTCTGGCCAAACCAGTTACAAGCCATGAGTATCTCTTTCTCTGTCTCTATCTCTATATCTACACCTACATCTCATATATGTGCATATATATTCCTATATTACCTATATCTAACTACATCTATTTTACTTTCTATATATGTATCACAGTTTCCTAAAGGTACTCTCAACAGCAGAAATAAGTACAAAAATCAAAGCAAAATATTTTGTTTCATAAAAATTTCTTTCTGGTGGCTGAGAGCATGAAGAAGGAAGTGTGCACTCATAAAGATGAGAAGAGTGAATTTAATTGATATTTCCAACAACACAATAACAATAATAGGAAGTTTAATGGAAGTGAAGGTGACAATCTTTTCTATGCAAAAACACCATTCCACGACTCTAAACATGCCTGGCACACATGGAGATCAGAAGAGCTCAGTATGGCTATGAAGAACACATCAGGAGAAAAAGACAAGAGAAAGTGAAGAATGGTGAAATTGGAAAGAGAAAAAGGAAATAAGGTTGAAAGTGCTGACTGAGGCCAGATTGTAAAGAACGTTTTCTGCTGTAGATTTTGAACTCTGTAATACAGAAAATGGAAAACTCCTAAATATTTTAAAGAGATGACATACCAAGGTTGGGAGATGCACAAAAATATTCAGTTAAATATCAATAATGGAACAAGTACATCTCTGGAAGCAGTAAATTATTCTTGATATATCAAAACAATGTTACCTAGACGCTGCAAAAATTACCAAGTTTTTTTATGACTAATTATCCTTTTATTCAGGAAGCACTAAAGTGCTGCTGCACTGTACCAGATGTGTGCAATATAGTGTTGACCAAACAAATTTAGTTCTGGCCTTCATGAAGTTTACATTCATCCAAAAGACAAAACAGCAGACATGTGACAGAGATGGACACAGAGCTTTCTAACATAACAAGCTACGTAGCTTCAGGAACTCACAGGTACCAAGTTACAAAGACTCAGACTGAGTGATCACTGACCTTCTTACTAAATTATTGTGGAAGTTGACATTTTTGATAGCAGAATTGCATTTCCCTTTTAAGCTGTTGCATTTGCCACTGAATGTGGGGTTGAGTGACTCCAACACAAACCATGGCAATAGCTGTGAGGGTTTTCTTTATTTGGGGTTTTTTTTTTGGTCTTCCAAATATTTATAAATTACTGAGAATCATTCTGTTTTACTGCAGAAGAAAAACAGTCAAAACTTTTCTCAGCTGGAATCTTTGAAATGTATGGGTTCCACAATAAAAATGGAAAGATGACTGAGCTAATGTTAGTAATTACCAAGAGAAAGAATCCACTATTGACCTCAGAATACAACAGGATCTATTTCTTTATAACTTTCTGGCTAGTGTTAATCAGAAGTCCTAATTATTGGAAAATTGCAAAAAGAGTTTCTTAAAGTCAAAAATTTTTCTCTAAACACATTAATAATACTATGCCACATCTCTGGATGTTACTGCTAGGCCATTTACTTAGCAGCTTATTTAACTAGTTTTATTTAATAGTTGATAGTTCCAAGAATTTAAATACTCATATTACTGAAGGTGAAGGTTAGCCTCAAAAAAAATAACTTAGCAATCAAATATCGAAAGAGTTCTATATGACTACCTCTCTAAACTGAACCTTTCAATCACCTTTGTAAAAGTAAAACTGGGCTATCTTCACATCTTGATCATAACCTCCTTACCTTAGTTTCCCAAAATTGCTATAATAAAGTGCTACACATTAGATGACATAAATAACACTTAAAAAAAAAGTTGCAGTCTCACAGTTCCCGAAACGAGAAACCCAAGGCTAAGGTATGTTAAGAGTTGGTTCTTCATGAGGGCTGTGAAGAAGAAATGTCTGTGCCTCCTGAATACCTCCTGGTGGTTTACTGATGTTCTTTAGTGTGCCTGGGATGACAGAAATATCACACAGACCTCTGCTTTATCTTCGAATGATGTTTCTCCTAAATGTCATGTCTGTTGTCTGTCTCTCAATTTCCACTTTCTACAAGTACATCAGTTATATTTTATCAAGTCCAATCCTAACTCCCTCATTTTAGACAGTTCAACTCCCTAGTGAGACGACTTTCAACTAAGGTCACATTCTGAGGTCTCAGGGCTTCAGATTTTAACATAGGAATCATGGGGAGACCCAATACAACCCCAAACCAACATGTTCTAAGCTGGAGTAGATTTTCTCTGTCACAACAAAACTTTAGCCTCTTTTCTGTGAAGTATCCATTTATTCTTGTTTAGTCCTCAGATAACATGTGTAATCTTCATTTGTATTTTTGTGTAGTACATGCTTCTATTATAAAAATTAACATACATAGCGAATAATTTTGGGTGTGATGACCCGGTTCAAAACAAATACCCTTTCTTCTAAAGTGACCTCCAGGGCACAGAGATTTGCACTGGTAGCCTGGTACTTTCTGTATGACCCTGTCCCACTGACCATAAAATTTTAATCCCAAAATAGACATGTGATCCAAAAGACCCAGTAAAAAACATTATATTAAGTAAAGTAAGCCAGACCCAAAGAAACATAGGTTGCATGGTTTCTCTCCTTTGTTATGCCTATAAATTTACAAGTAAACACAATGGGTGGTAAGACAAAACAAAAAATACACTTGGACCTGATAAATTATTCAGGACTCTGGACATTCACACAATGAGATCATAGGAGGATATTCTTGGAAGAGGATCACAAAGGCTTAATTGCTATGTGCATATGATCCTATAAAATGACATTTATTGAAATGAACTCCAAGAAATGGAAACAAGAGGGGTTTTGGTTATTTTTTTTCTCCTTTGTCACTGTTTTTGTTTTTGTACCTTCTGTCTTATATGTAAGTTTCTCTGTTTGGGGGAGGATGAGGGGAACACAGAAATGGTGGAACAAAGGATAAAAAATGTAGCAATGATACTCACTAGTCACTATGTTGAAAATGAACTATACAACTTGTTTTGGGGGGGGTGAGTCAGGAAAAAAAACTAGGAAAGAGCAAAGGAAGAGGCAACACTGTTCAAAAAGAAATGTATGTATGCATTACTTGACTTACGTAATTGTAAACCCTCTGTACATCACCCTTACAATGCCAATAAAATAAAGACCCAGTGAGATTTGGAAATTTGGAATGAAAGTATTTGGAAAGTAGGAGCCGTTACAGCATTCATCATTGGATGCAAGGAAAGAAACCAACAGGGGGCAGAATTCAGATGGGCACAGTAAGAGAAAGAGAGGGTAGTATCTGGTGGCAGTGCGGTGACCCACAGTGAGGGGCACCGTGTAGGAGAATGTGATGAGTGTACGTGTGCCTGATCCTGCATCCTTCTGAACAAAATAGCAACATTTCCAGGCAATTCTACAAATTAAACAACTAAATGGAACAAGAGACAGGTAACTAGCAAGAACTACAAATGATGGCATCCATCCCCAATAGAAACAGACGAAGGACTAGGTAACTTCTCAAAAGTTCAGCAAACTGTCCTGAGTTTCCCCCTAGAGGAAAAAAAAAGCACAGGGAACTTAGGATATCAATGCAGAAATGCGGGCCCAAAGCTGGACAAACGAATGATACACTGCTCACACAAGGAGGCAATAAAAAACATGATAATGGGAATTCAAAATATGCTTACTATGGATACAAAGTTCAGTCCAGGCCCCACCATTTAGAGTAACTAATTTTAAGCCTCTATCCCTATCTTGCTCAAGTTTGGATAAAGATTTAGGCAGAATTCCCCTGTCGTGGAAGCAGCTATCAATATGGGAGCAGACACGTGTCAAGAGAAGCAGGAACCAACAGTTTTTGCAATATCCTGTATTTACATAGGCTCATTTGATCAAGTCTATTCACTTGACACAGACACCCACAAATTACACATTTTCCCTATGTTCCTAAGCCTCCCCATTATGTAAAAGTCACCTTTGAAGTTACCCACGGAAGTTGCTACTTTGAGTACTTATTCTAAAGCTCAGGTACTATGCTAGGGATTTTGCATACAGCTGGGAATTTTCTCAACACAACAAGGCAAAAACAAACTATCCTCCTCACCAAAAGAGGTAGGTAATTTCCTCAAGGTTCTAAGACAGGGTGGAGAGGTAAACTGTGACCTACCCAAGTTGTGTCCCCTATGTTATATTCCACTGAGAAATGTTTAAAACGGATCCATTTTTTGATGTGATTTTACTCTGTGAAGGTTTTCATTTAACTAATGGAAATGAGCTCTTTCCTTTTTCATGTTGAAAAACAGTTTTGAAAGGACAGAACAGTGATCAGATATGAGATTTGTGGCCAATGAATCATTTGACCCTGGGAAGTCTTTAGATGTTTTAGGAAAATGACCTTACCTGGAAATAAAATAACTAACTAAATAAATAAGCTTGGAAAGACTAGAATTAGTAATGATAGAAGGGTTGAACTGGAAATATTAACAGAGTTTCTTGGCGGTCTCCCACTTCTAAGGGACTACCCAATAATTTGGAATTAACTTTATATACTTTCCACACTATTTTTTGCCAAAGAACCATAAAAAAGGAAAATACTCCAATGGTTTACCTATCCCAGTAAGTTTGTCAACTTCTACAACTTAAGAAGGTAGCAACTATGATATTTGAAGTTCACAACTGAAAGCTACTTCCATCCTGTTGACCAATGGAAACATGTAAAATGCAAATATCAAATAAGGAAAAGTCTTGCCTTCCACTGGAAAGGAGTTCTCAACACAACTCAACATTGAGAACGGGTTTCTTCATTTTTTTATGGTGAAAGTGGCATTAGTCAACTTGAGTTAAAAAGTAGAGATGAAATTTAATCATGTCCTTTACAAAGGCCTATAAAATGTAGCAATATTACTACAATGTAGCACAGGAAAGAGCTGCTGCAGACCTTATCATGAGGAGGCAATCAGATGTTTCAAGTAGACAGCTGTCACCAAATAACCTATCTCATAGCCTTTGTAGTCTATGTAGGGTCTACTTAGAAGAGAGAGATGGAAGAAGAATAAAATGGGGAGGGATTAAGAGGGCTTCAGCTAGGTAATTTTTCACATAATGGTAGGTGCAGACGGTTAGAACAGTTCACCGAGATTTTGCAGTCTGGCTTCAGATTTATTGCTGGAATTAATTCCTACATTTCTATGAAGGGCATTATACATTCTATTCTAACGATTTTAAATAATAAATTAATTTTAATGTATTTTTTGCTCTAGCTTGAATAGAAAAGATGTAGAGCAATTGACAGACTCTGAGTTTTCAGAATGCCTTTCAACAAGATTAAAAGCATAAGGCATCCCAAGGCAGCTCTTCTAAAAACAGAAAGTGGCCATCTGCTGGGGCTGTAGAGTTATTCTACTCTAAAGTGCTCCCTGGCCCAGCAAAGCAGACACAGCTCAAGGTATACCCCTTGACCAAACGCATCTTTGCACAGAGCCCTGTATTTCAATCAAGAGGTTTCCTGAAGGTATGAGGTATGTTTTATTTCTAAGTCATGGGGCTAATGAAAAGAAAGAAGCTACTGATAATTTTTCTCAAACCTAAAGACTTTTTTAAAGAAAAACAAAAGTTCTATGAACTCACTAGTCATGAGACTTTCTGTGTTTCCTTACAGTTTATCCCAGCTAGCAGACTGTGCTAGGGAAGAAAATTGCCTTGCTCTTCAAAAAGTAAGTGCTATGTTGGGATTTCAGCAGAGAGAGTAATGAAACTATTTTAATTTTGTTTGGAGTTTATGATTCCTTCCAGTTTCTAAATCTTTATGCAACTTTAGTCTTTCTTTGATTGCCTTTCTTTATTGTATTATGCTGGAAACAGCACTGGAGAACCAATTCTTGGGCCAATCTTTCTTCCCCTGATCTTCCTCTCCAATTTCCTGAGAGCAAAGCATAAATAAAACTGGTACACGGCATTTTCACGTGCCAAAGGAAGATGCCCATGATCTTTATTTAAGCCTATTGATATCTGAAAGAGGAGATAACTGAAAACACATGCTGACTCTTAATCAGTCTTAATGATTAATCTTTCCCCACTGGAAATGGCTTTGTGAACACAACACTATGCTTTATTGCTCAATAATTAATTAAAAACTGTGATTTTTTCAGGAAGATATATATGGACAACTCTATTACATGCCATCACTAGCCTTCATTCTGACCCATCTCCATAAAAGCAGAGAGATTCTTTCCCATCCCTGCTGCCCGTATACAGCTCAAAATTACTGTCATTTTTAGGCCATGAAGAGAACTCTGAGAACGCATGTGCTTTCATAATGGAATAAAACAAAAGAAGTTTTGTGCCCTCTCTTTCCTTTAGCCTGGATGCAAATGCAGTATGTGTAACTATTCCAGCCATCTTCAAGGCAAGCATTAAGACACAAGCCAGTGTGCTGAAAAATGATGGAGTTAAAATAGACAAGCAGCCAGCAAAGTCAACTACTTACCTTCATATTTCTGGTTGCTAAAAAAAAAAAATGAACCTGTGCCTCTGTTTAAGCCACTGTTTTTTTGGTTTTATTTCTTGCAATTAATATCATCCCATACGATAGCACATTTGTGTTCCCAATACTTGGTGAACAATTTGTAAGTGGTGATGATTACACTTGCTCTTGGTTAGCATTTCCAACCAACAAAATTGCAGATTTACCATATATTCTCTCATTTAACCTATACTGTAGGGTAGTAAATCAGGAATTGTTGTCTTTAACATCATGTTAAAAGTAAGCCAATTTAAATAACTTGCTCAAACTCATTGGGAGAAAATGTTGCAGACATTAGCCTCCAGTTCCCAACTGAGTAAGTGTGTTCTCATTAGAAGCCCAACTCGTTGCATATGTATTGTGCTTTTAACACTTCCTGAAGAGTTGTCTCTGATTCATTCATTAAAAGATAACATAAAGGAATCAGGGAGAAAAAATCATTGAATCTATAGTCTGGAGTGCACTAAGGCACTATGATAAGCCCTAGAGTTTTGACAACAAACAGCAATGCATGAGCTATTGAATTCATACTGAGAATGTCACAGGCTACTGAGGAAGCCAAGCATGTAAACAAATTATTCCAACTATGATATTTTGTGTGGATAAAGACTGTATGTTCAACTGTAGTAAAGGAATAATAATTGTTCCTATGGGGAGAAATGGAGCTGAAGGTGGACAGAGAAGCTGGAGACAAAGGAAAGATACACAGGACATTCATGCTCTAAGCAGTTTTGCATGTGGTGTATTTGGGAAAGTGGAGCTTTACAAGGTTCCAAAAGCTGATCATGTCTAGGCCATAAATACTCTTGTAGGTCCTGGTGTGCATGTGGGTGATTAAGATCAGCCAAAGGGTTTTAAATATGGCTGCATTATATATAGAATTATATTTTAGAATGTTTCTCTGGCACCAGGCAGTAAACTGGAAGTCGACACGACTGGAGACAGGGGGTGAGTAGGCTGCCAGGGCAATCATCCAATCAAGATGTAATGAGAGCCATAAACTCAAGTAATGTCTGTGGGTGGGACAGGAGGAAGCAGATTGGAAAGATGCTCAGATAATACCTTCTATGGTCTACAGTAGACAACTGGATATAGCCTGAGTGGAAGGTGGTTGGTAAGAAGGGACAAAATAGAATAGTATGCAGGCTTCTGGCTTGGGTTCATTATAGAAAATTCCAGAGCTGAAGTTGAGCAGAGTAGAGGAGAATTTAAAATGTACACATTGTACATATTGACCATGGAGGCCCTTTAGAAGATCCAGACAGAGATGTTCATAAAGAATCTGAAATAAAAATCTATACTTTAGGAAGTGGCGCTGTAGCTCAAGTGGTAGAGCGCTCACCTTGAGCTGAAGAGCTGAGGGACAGTGCCCAGGCCCAGAGTTCAAGCCCCACGACCGACAAAAAAAAATACAAAAAAATACAAAAAAAAATCTATAATCAATACTTCGGTTCTACAGAAATCAGTTCCTGAGTTTGTAAGTGCGTGTGTCTGTGGTTGTTTGCTCAGAAAGAAGAGAGGAGAAAACTTGGAAGGAAACCAGACATTTAAGTGGTGATCAAAGCATGTGATTTGGTGAAGGTAACAGGTAAAAAAATTCCACAGGGTAGGAGAAACACAAGGAAACAAACCAACAAAATTGTTTCCTAAGAGCACTGGGAAAGCTATCGAGAAGTGAAAGGATGGACAGCAATAACCTCAGTGGCAATAGATCACATTATTGAGCTCTTATAAGCAGTATCATTTTTTTCATATTTGTACAGTCAATTATTGTGAAGAGGAGTAGACCTATCTGAAAATCTGTAAGTGGATTTGCTTCTCAAAGAAAGGTGTTTCGGTCTACACTATTCAAATAGTCTATTGGTCCAATCTATAATCCTATCAAATCATCAATGACATTCTTCATAGAACTGAAAAATAAATTCCAAAATTAAGATGGAATCACATACAAAATAACCTGAAAGCAATCTTGAGTAGACAGAACAAAAATTATACATAGTCGTCTTACAAAACAGCATAGTAGAAACATAAGGTCACATAAACCAATGGTCAGGAAGAAAGAAAAAAAAGGCAAGGAGTAAACTCACACAACTCTAATCACAGGTCTTCAGAAATGTAGTAAGAATCCACAAGGGAGAAAAGGTCTCTTCGATGAATGGTACAAAAGTGGGTATCTATCTACATGCAAAGAGTGAAACTAAAACCCTGTTTCTTACCATATAAAAAATCAACTCAAACTGGATGAAAAACCTAAATAAAAGATCCAAAGCAATGAAACTACTAGAAGAAAATGAAGTGGGGGAGTTTCAGGCCATATGGAACAGGCAAGAGCATTTGGGATAAGACCTCAAAAGCACAGGAAACAAAAGCAAAAATAGACAAATAGGATTATGCCAAACAACTGTCTACACCGCAAAGGAAACAATAAGCAGAATTAAGAAAGACCTATAGAAAGGAGAAACATCTGCATGGTACACACCAAACAAAGGATTAATATCCAGAACATACAAAGAATTCAACTCCTTATGTGTTCAAAAACAAATCTGATTTAAAAATGAGAAATAGATTTAAGCAGGTATTTCTCATACAAATGGCTATTAAGTGTATGAATAAATATTCAATATCATTAATCATCAGGAAAATACAAATCAAGACCACAAGGAGATATGTGCAGCTAGAGGATCAATGTTAAAGGGAAAATCAAAGGCTAAATACGATCAGTACTGGCAAGGATGTGGAAAGAATTGTATAATGTTGGTGGGAATATAAATCAGTGCCACCATCATGGGAAAGGAGTGTGGAGTTTCCTCAAAAAAAAAATAAAATAAAAATAGAGCTACCATATGTGCTAGATATCCCACTACAGAGTAGGGATCCAAAGGAAATGAAATCAGTCTGTCAAAGACACATCTGCAGTTCCCTCCCGCGTGCACTGCTGCATCACTCACAACAGCCAAGAAATGGAAGCAACCTTAGTACCAGCAGCTGATGAATGGGAAAAGAATATGCAAGACCTATATAGAGTGGAATACTATTTGGCCACATAAAGGGTGAATCTCTGTCGTATGTGCCAACACAGTTGGGGTTGGAGGTCTGGAAGTTTGTTATGTTCAGTGACAGAAGCCATGTACAGAAAGACAAACCAAGCACAATCTAGCTCATCCATGAAATCTAAAATGGTTGCTTTCCTAGAAGTTGAAAGTTGAATAGTGGTTCCCAGGGGCCAGAGAGGGAAGGGAAGAGGTTGATCAATGGATACTAATTTCCAGTTACATAGGAAAAATAAATTCTGGAGTTCCATTGCTCAATAGGGCTACTGCAATGAATAACAGCACACTATAGATTTAGGCAAATTGAAATGAAAGGATTTCGAATGTTCTGACCACAAAGCCATGAGGAATGTTGGAGGAGTCAGACATACTCACCATGATTTGAAAATTGCTAACACGTACATGTGCTCGATACATCCTGTGGTGTCCGTTGTGCAGGTGTAGGTGTCACTTTTGAAATAAACAAGTAAGAGTAAAAATAGAAGTTTCAGTCAAGTGGTGAGGGTAGAAAGCAGAATGGCGTGGGCTGAGATGTCAGTAGGAGGTGAGGAAGGAGAAGACAGAAGAATCTGTGGATTTTAAAAAAATGAGTTACTGGAAATAGAAAGAGAACATCTCAAGGGTCATTTTTTTTTCAATGTGATGAAGAGTTGAGTCATGGGGAAAGAATGGAGAGAGGAAGATACAAGAAGAAAGAGAGGGTGAGGTGTGGCATTCATGTTCGTGATCAGATGAAATCATAGCTCAAGTGGAGAGAGAATGGGCCCTAACATGGAAGAACCACACATGTTTTTATGAAAATGGTGGGAAGCAATGTGAACAACTGCTGAATCTGATCATGAATGGAGATGGATATGCATGTGAATAACAAGCTCTTAGTGTACAACTAACTGTATCTTCTTGGTTCATTGGGTACCACAGTCTAAAGGAAGTCAGGTTTGTATGGGTTAATTACTTTCCTTTCTAAAGCGGATGTGTTAGCTTTCTTGAATGCTTGTATTCTCTTTCTGGATGTGCTCAAAGCTCAGACTTTAAGAAGAAAAGTCTTATGCTGGCTTCCCTAAAAGTAGAAACTGAGATGAAAGAACTTCACTGTATTTTATTTAGGGAATGATCCCAGGGAGTTACAGAATAGGGAAGAGGAATCAGGAGAGAGAGGGAGAAGGAAGTCAATGAGGAATGCACTAATAAATAAGCCCCTGCTGTGGATAATTGAGGTTCTATTTTTCCTGACAACAGCAGTGGGCTATATCTGTATGTCTGTTCTTTTCCCAAACGCTCTTCCCCTATTCTAGCAATCCACAGGCATCCCTTTTCTCTACTTGTAGGCTGACACATGTTCCCCTCACCAAAGATCCAGACAGAGAATCAAAAGGATGAGGAGTGAGAAAGACTAAGTTTGTCTACAACAAACTCTCTTCTACAAATTGCATGTCTTAGTTGCTCTTTATGTTTTATGTTGTTTTTTATTGTAAAGGTGAGGTGCAGAGTTAGTTACAGATGTTACAGTTAACGTGAGTCGGGTAATGAGTACATTGTTTTTTGAGCAGGGTCACCTCTTCCCTCATTTGCTCCCAGGATTTTCCCTCCTGCCCCCCCACAGCCCCCCACAAGTTCATTTTCAACATAGTGTGTAGAAAGTTTCACTGCTGAATTAGTTCACCCTTTGTCACACCGTGTCTGTGCTTCACCTTCCCTTTCCCAAATCAGATGCTATTTATAGATACTATTTATATGTTTGATATTGAACATGTTGTGTGTAAATGCATGTCTTAACATCATGTACCTTCCTGAGACACGTCTGAGACTTCCTACACTACTGCGGTGATGCTTGTGTACTGCTAGATTAGGGAAGGAATGTCGGCGGGGGGGGGGAGGAGGGGAGGGGGGACATAAGCATAACCCCCTCTTATTTTCAGCCATAGGGATCCAATTCTGAGCCATGTCCTACTATGTTCACCACAAATTACAAAGCAAGTATCCTTTAAATTAGAAAAGATATTTTTTAAAAAATGTATCTGGCCAGCAGAAAACTAGAGATCCGAGTTCTGATGCTGCTACTTACCGTGGCAACCAAGCCCAAGTTGCTCAGCCCCTTGAAGCTTCCTGTTATTTAAAAAGAAAAAAATGAGCATTGCATTTCCTCCTCTATCTATTGAATCAAATTAATGTAAAAGTCTAATGAGATCATGTCCATAAGACTTCCCAGCCATGAGATTAAGGAGGAAAGCATTCAAGCAAGAGCCCAAGAGGCATAGAAGTTATAAAGCCAGCAGGGCTATCAATAGAAGCAGGAAACAGTCTGGACTTCATTGTAGAGTCCACACAGAAAACCACAGAAGTTTCAAGTGGGAGAGCAGCACAATGGGCATATAATTTTGGCAAGAGGACCTTGACAGCTCTGGGGAGAAAAGTTTATCTGACTTTTGTTAAGACAAGTGAAAACGAGAGAGACCAAAGATTAAAGATGTCACCTGAAACATCGCATTGCTGCCATGACTATGCAGCGTCTTCTCTTTGGATGGGTAGAGAAATTGAGGAAAGGATGGGAAAATGCAGGGTGGACATAATAGTCAAGAATCATCCCTAACGTGGGCCAAACAAGCAAATGAGTACTTCCTGACTGGACCACTCCATCTCCAGAGTTCAGCATATAGCCAATGAAGAATGTGTGTGTGTGTGTGTTTGTGTTTGTGTGTGTGTGTGTGTGTGTGTGTGTGTGTGTGTGTGTGTGTGTGTGTGTGTGTGTACAGGGGACCAAGATTACAAGCAAGCAGACTTTGGGGTAAAATAAAGCTCGCATGTTACACTTATAAATGCTTCAGACATCCAAATTCTCTTACTGATTCAGCTCAAATTGAGTATGGTTATTTTTGGCTCTTGCTGAAATGTTTCTTCCTCATGCTTTGTTTTAATATCATACAGACAAATTGCTTTCATTTTGAGGATTAATGTCCCTTTGGATATCTCTTACCCAATAATAGCTGAAAATTAGAATATTTGGCAGGGGGTGGACACAGAGGATTAAATGTGATAGGTAAAGGCTGGAGCAAAGGAGTAGAAGAGGGGAGGTCTATGCACAGGGCTATATATGAAAGTGGAAAATTCCCCAGAACCAGCTGCAAACATCTGTCAGGCAGGTGGATGAGAATATCCTCAGTCCTCTAGCTCATAGTCCTCCATAGGCCACAAGGGGAAATTCTGCACTTGTAACAAGACTGGGTAATCACAGAGTATAGTGGTCATCTCTTGGAGCTTGTTCGAAACAATTCTCAGAAAGCAAGAATTCAGTTAACATCTGGGAAGGGACAACTGACTTGTAATTCAGCTCTGGGATTCCAGGAATCTAGTCCTGATGGTCATTTAGCTCTTGTCGCTGAGAAATGAACAATGTAGCTTCATAGCAGAGAAGGCTGCCGTCTGGGCCATCAGATTCATAGGGGAAAAAAATTTCAAGTTTTCCCTATTCTGGTCTCTGGTCTCTGCTTACAAACTCCCTGGCACAGTGCCTCCGAAGGATTTTTGCTCACAGGTGGTACTGGCTTTCCCAACTCATGGAGAAAGAAGTCTGAAGAAATGAGTGACTAGAAAGACACAAAGAGGGCTTGTCAAACACTTCTCAAAGAGATGGCCTGAAAGATGGCTTCCGTGTCATTTGTGTTTGTTGTTTTCACTCTGTTTTGGTCTTGAAGCCCACCAGCTTGATGGGATGTTGGCATCATAATCACAGTTTACATTACTGTTCTACCAGCCTTCAAGAATGTTAATGACTTTATTGAAGAGTCAAGTCCTGGTAACTCATGCCTGTAATCCTATACACTAGACTCTGATCATTTCCAGAGAATCCATGATCAATACATTTTATGGGCCAATATCTAACTCCTCCAAAAAGCAATGTTAAAACCACCTATATACAATAGTGACTTGCTTAAGTGTAGAAAAGAAAAGTGTCTTATTTAGATACCAACCAATGCAAAGAAGTGGTACATTGCAAAGTGTTACATTGCAAAATGTCCAGGAGAATTACTCAATCATTAAAGAGTGATCTTCGGTTTGAACGTGCTCCCTTTGTCTGAGTTTTGTATACGGAAACCTAAGTGTGTGGCTGCATGTTGGACAAGAACTGTCCACGCTGGAACATTCCTTTTGTTTATCCAAGCATCTGTTTTTATTCTTTTGGGAAAGCACAACCACGAAATCTCTTATGCCAAAGTTTCCTCATGTGGATTGGGTTGGAAGAACCCCACATGTATCAGATTGGCTCTAAATAACTGAAGCCAGTCAATGAACTCCCTAGATACAATGAAGCAAATTGTACCACAGTGGGTGGGAGAAATGATAACCCTTTCCTATCTAACTATAATAAGAAAAAGAGTAGTGTTTCTCTCTATGAAGCAACAGTGATTATCAATTTGTTTGTTTGGGAGTTCTATAATTTAAATAAGCTATTTTAATGTCTAAACAAAGGGAAAACACTGATATGAAGGTAAATAGGTGGCTCTATCCACATCATAGAAACACAGGCATAAGTAGGTAGTCAAGCTGAGCAATCAGAACAGTAGCGATAAGGCAAAAGTTCTACTTAGAGAGACAGATTGCTGTGAATAAATTACCTTCTAGTTCAGAAAAACCACTGAAAATGTGAAAATAAAAAGTTTTTTAAAAAAATTCCAGTGAGGATTTGTATTAGCTTTTTATCCTACTGTAACAAATAAAATGTAATGGCAAAGATAGCACATATTCATCATCCTCTCGTTACATATGTCAGGAGTATGACTGTGGTCTCACCAGGCTAGAAACATTAAGAAGAGCTGTATTATTTCCAGAAGTTCTACAACAGATTCTCAGTTCTTAATTATTCAGGTGTGGCAGGTTAGGGCTATTAGACTAAGGTTTCTATGTCCTGATTCTGTCTCCTATAACACTATTGCTAGATTTTTAACAGAATTTTAATGGAATGCATGGAAGAAATGGAACCACAAGGATAAATGTTTATAAGCAGTAATGTAGTTCACCATCCCCAAATCAAGTAAGCCATTATTTATAACATTTCTATGACATGAAAACAGTCGTCACTACCTAGACTTACTTTGTCTCTGAGGAACATCTGTAGTATTCAGTGTGGCTTGTATAAGAGAGAAGTCATTGGTCCTCCATCTTGCAGCAAAAGTACTATATATTGGCAATGGTGAATATCTTCTACGCTGGGTCATTGAAGTAGATAGTTGAACTCTGGGCTTTGGATGCTCAAGGCTAGCACTCTACCACTTGAGCCATAGCTCCACTTCTGCCTTTTTGTAGTTAATTGGAGATAACAGTCTCAAAGACTTTCCTGCCTGGGCTGGAAATCCTCAGATCTCAGCCTCCTGAGTAGCTAAGATTTCAGGCATGAGCCACCAGCACCAGGTCTAGATAGCCAGTTCTTATTTTCCTCTACCTAACAAATGACCACTTCATCAAAGTCTGGTTATGTCAGGTCAATATACCTTCAAGAAAAATATAAGCACTGTTATCTCCATATTAAGATGTATCTTAAATTTGTTAACTGGGTTAGTATCAAAGCCAGATGCATTATTATAGCTTGATAGCTTGATTTGTTTAAGTTAAAACCTATTCGAAAGTGAATAAAACCATAAAAAGTATGAATGGTAGATCATAGTTCTAGTTCCAATGCCACTAATAGCCATAAATAGTTGGGACTCTTTTTACTCCATGATTTTTCTCATTCAAAATCTGGGAGAAATGAGAGAAAGTATTTTCTTAGATCATTTCCAGTTCTACATGTCACTAGGATAAACTGTTTCATGTATTTAATCCAAAGACTTTTTTGAAATCTCTCTCTTTTTTAAAAAAAGGCTGACATTCCCAATTCAATCAGGGTACTATGGAATGGCTATATTTTAATATTTAAAAATAAGTAATAATGCATGCTATTAGTGATTGGAAATTGCATTCTACTTTTTTTTTCAGGTCATTTTTGAAAAGTTATTCCTCTGACCTTTGAAAAGAAGAAAATGCATATTTCTTCTACAGAGGAGAAAAAAATATAAGTCATTGTCAGTATGCCGTCTAGACTCCAGACTGTCGGAGAGTGTGTCCTGCTTCTCACTTGATTGTATATTTGCAGAAAGGTGATTTAATCTCTTTGTGCTCCAGTTTCCTAACCTTTAAAAATAAGAACAATGATGACTAACTCACAAAACCATGAGATGGAGTGGCAAAGCTCTTACCTCACAGCCTGATATACAACAAACAGCCCTCGCTCAACAAATGTGAATTATTATTATTATCATCATTATTACCTTTTTGGGTTTATTTCTTTAATAGCTGAAGGTTCTACATTGAACTAGTCACAACACCTGTTATCCAATTTGAATCAACTCACAAAGAGATTGGATTTCTGCAAACTCTTAGAGGATTAGCTTCCTCTCATACAAGAATTATTCATCAGTAAGTCTGGATTCTTCCAGCCAATGACACATATCCCCCTGAAATGATAGAAGAAAAGCACATAAATGATGCCATCCTTGTACTTGCAGTGGTAAAATTACTAGATCTAAAATTGTTTTATCTGTATACACTTTAACCCCACATGGAATTTTAAGCAAGACTTGGGTGGCTCCCAGTTGAACTATCTCATCCAAGGTTAAAGAGCATGATTCTATATTAAAAATATGCTCAACAGGTAAGTCCATGATCATCTCAGCTTGAAAAATCACTAACTAAAGAGACATGGAAAAATTTATGAAAATCAGAATTAAGAAAAAAATCTCACCACACACTGAGAAATCTTGAGCCTTCACATTTTTGTGGTGGTTTAGGGTGAAATTCAGGCTGGAGATGTAACCTGGATTTTAACTTCAGAAGAGGTACCACCTGTCCTTCTCTCTAGATGTTAGAATGTCAACCTCACTTTTCAAGTCTGTCACCAGACAGGAATCTAGGTCTTCTTGACAGAAAATGATGTGGTAGTTGATTCGATTAATGGTTACTTTCTGGATCTTTCCTAAGCAAAAGAGATCCCTAACCACCACCACCACCGACAAAAAGCAACTTGATAGTGATTAAAAAAGATGAAGACAACTGATGATGACAATAGTAAGAAATATCTTCATGAGCACTTTTCTATTTGGCAACATTACATAACCCAGTCTCTATAACAACTCAGAGAGAGTTTAAGCTTTATCTTCAGAAACAAAACCAAGACCCACTGAGGTTAGGCAAACAGCCCCGAAGTCACGGCATTATGTATACCTGTGTCTGTCTAAGTGGAGAGACCCTGACATTGACATAATTCTGTGACTTCTGTTGGCTCTATAAAGATGCAGGGAGGGGCCCTCCTCCCCTCCTCAGCACAACCCTGGCGGGTGTGTCTTTCCCTGGGATCCAGGTTCACATTCACCACTTCTGTTTACTTATGAAGGGCTCTGCTCTAGTGATTAAGGACCTAAAGCCGATAATTACCCTGTGATTTGCAAGCAGTGCTGCGGCTGGCATTTCTCGAAGTAGTATTGCCGTATAAATATTACCTGTGTGCTGTGTCAGCTTATTGCCCACCTTGAGAGCAATCTCCCTGTTAGTTTTATGGCACATTAAGTCTTCTTTCGGAATGAATTGGGTTTGTATGAGTAGGATTGGTTACATCAGGATAAAAGAGGAAGCAGCAGGGATGACTGGAAAGCTATAAAACAGAAGCATTAAGGGAAAGGAAGGGAAGGGGAGGAGGAAGCAATGCTTAAGGAGAGATTTAAAATGGTAAACTAATAAGGGATGGGGTGACAGGCTGAGACATTTTTGCTTGGAGCAGAGAGTGTGACTGTTAAAACAGAGGTGTGAGTCCGAGGATGGAATAACACTTAGCACTGCAGGAAGGAAATAATCTGGGGTTGAAGGAGAGAAATGTTAATATTTCTTAAATGTGTACTGTGATTTTTCCCCCCTCTAACTTTAAGCCATCTGCCAGACTCATTCATTTACTGACCTTTAAAGGCCCAGCTGGACATCCCTGGAGTTCTCTCTGTAAGCCCTTCTTATGCTCTGTACACTGGCCAATGTCATCCAGGGCAAGAGAAAGGGACGAAGAAGGACTTAACCACCATATGCCAAGCACTCTCCACTTTACACAGCTGCTAAAACATGATAGCTAACTTTTGTCTGCTAACCCTTTTAACTACCTAAAGCCAGAAAGCAACCTGTATGTCCTGCATATCTTTGGGATGCCTGATGCTAGAATGAAACTCTCCATAAACAATTGCCAGGAACGAAAGGGGCCCTACTGAGCCATGAGTCCATTTATAAAAGAACCAACCAAAGTGGATTTTAGTTCAAATAAAATTTTATTTACCAATTACAGAACCTTGGGAACTTAGAATTTATTCAGAGTCCCGAACTGAAACGCATCTATTGATGTTTCAAACTGATTTGGCTTACAGATAGAAATTTGTAATACTCAATGCACAAAACACAGTAGTTCCCAAGTATACTGCTGGAGGTGAGTGTATCTGTGAGGTATCATTGTATCGGAACTCAATCCTGAGAAACAGAAAAGCCACATTTTTTTTTTTGGGGTCCGGTAATGGGGCCTGAACTCTGGGCCTGGGCACTGTCCCTCAGCTCTTCAGCTCAAGGTGAAAGTTCTACCACTTGAGCCACAGCGCCACTTCCGGCTTTTTTTCTTTTTGCTTATATGGTGCTGAGGAATCAAACCCAGGGCCTCAGGCATGCAAGGCAAGCACTCTACCACTGAGCCACCTTCCCAGCCCAGAAAAGCCACAGTTTGAGGTTGAATTGGGAGTCTTTATTGGAGAGCCAGCATCGGCAAGTGGAATCCTGTCTCAAAGACCCACAGCTAACACTGTTAGTAGTAGTAGTAAAGCCAAGGAAAAGCAGAAAAACAATACCAACAAACCAGAATAACTCCAATGGAGAGCCGAAGTGGGATGCCATGTGACCAGAGGAGAGCCAGGAGCCATGAGACGGGAGCATGGCATGATGGCATCTGAGCTAGTCCAGGCCTAAATAGCATCAGGGACAGAGGACAGGGTTACAGGGAACTGGAGAGACTCATCAGTTAGAGGCACAAGACTGCCAGGTCCAGTAGCCTATCATCCAAGTCCTGGCCTGTACCCTTAGGAATTCAGACACACACATCACCTGGAGGTAGAACTTCCCTGGTTCTACCATGAAGACAAGATGGCGCCAGTTAAACCCAATCCCCTATCATCCACCACATGGCCAAGATGGCACCAGTTAGACCCAGTCTCCTTTTCTCAGTATCAGGCAGTAAAGAGGAAAAATGCAAGGTGGAGTAAAAAGTGTATGAAGAAAAATATGTGTGCTATAGGAATTAGGTGAAATTGAACATGACAACCATACAGGAACAAAGTTAAGACTATTCTTTTGCTTTTTTACTTATTAACACATTCTGAAAGCAATTATTTAATTATTGTTTCTTTGTACTTGTTCCCCTCCTATATTGAGCATACACACACATATCAATAATACACATAGACAAACACATCACACATGTATACACAGAGATAATTATTGCATGCACATACTCACTACACACACACACACACTTTAAAGTTTTAACATGGACAAATAGAAACATGATCACATTAGAAGGTATGGAAAAGCCAAAACGCCAAAACTCATTTAGAAAATTTTAAAATACTTTATATATCTAGGATAAAAAATGTTAAACTCCTCTCCGTATGATGTGCCAACTTGAAGTCTTGGCTAATAGTTCCAGCTGGGTTTTCATTTTTAGCTTCCATTTCAAATAAAAATTATTTTCAGTTTGTTTTTGCTTTTGTTTTTTGTTCACATTCTATGGTCTGTGTTTCAATACTAAGTTAACTAAGCATAGAATAATTCTTATGGCTTTACTAAAGTCAATAAATGCTTTATATTGTGTTTAATGGAAATTAAATATGGAAGAAAATGAATGAAATCATCTGCTAGAGTATTTCAACTGCACAATGCTATAATACATGTAAGTTGTATTAAAATTATCCTTTTTTTTTTTTTTGGTCCAGTCCTGGGGCCTGAACTCTGGGCCTGGGTGCTGTCCCTCAGCTTTTCAGCTCAAGGCTAGCGCTCTACCACTTGAGCCACAGTGCCACTTCTGGCTTTTTTCTTTTTGCTTATGTGGTGCTGAGGAATTGAACCCAGGGCCTCAAGCATGCAAGGCAAGCGCTCTACCACTGAGCCACCTTCCCAGCCCTCTTTTTCTTGTTTTTAAAAGTTACATTTAAAATATAGCTGATGTTTTATTCATTGGTGCATAAATGTTCACATTTTGGAGTCTGATTTTAGAATTATAAAATATCTGGTGTGTGTGTACATGTTTCTAATTGTGGGACTATTTCAAGAGATTAGAGTGGAAGGGGCAGGAAAGGAGAATGTAGGAGGGTGAGCAATACTGAAATGCATTGCATTTGTGAAGAAGGTGGAAAAATAGAGCTCACAACACTGTTGAGTCAGGGGGGTTAGTGGCGAGGTGAGAGCAAGCAAGGGGTCAGGCTGACGGAAGTACTGTATCATTGGCATGTATAAAATACCCTGGCAAAACAGCTTTGGACAATTAGAAAACACTAACAAATGAATGACCGGAAGATAGGGCAGGTCCTGTACTAGTTTGTGGGCACTGGCCGGAAGGGGAGGGCAGCGAGGGTGAAGGAGAATGAATACAGCCAAAATACTTCATGTACATGTGTAACAATGGAACAATGAAGTTTGGTGAATTTGATTTGGAAGGGGAAGAAGGAGATGAGGGAGAGGGACAGAGAGGCTGAATGCTATCAGAGTACAGTGGATGTGTACATGGACATGTTGAAATGAAAGCCCTTTGAACAACCAACTGATGCTGATAAAAAAAAATGGGGGGGGGCAGGCACTGGTGGCTCATGCCCATAATCCTAGCTACTCAGGAGCTGAGATCTGAGGATCATGGTTCAAAGCCAGCCTGGGCAGGAAAGTCTGTGAGACTCTGATCTCCAATTAACCACCAGAAAACTGGAAGTGGCACTGTGGTTCAAGTGGTAGAGTGCTAGTCTTGAGCTGAAGAACTCAGCGAGAGTGCCCAAGCCCAGAGTTCAAGCTCTATGAGCAAGAAAAAAAAATGTGGAGGAACCAAACAACTGAACAATTTCCCATTTATTGTTTCTTACCTTGAATTCTTCCAAACCAGGATATGACTTTTCACCTACACCCTCCTTTTCTTCATGTATTTCTCTTAAATAGCATGGCACAGAACTTTGCATTTTATCCAGTCAATAGGTTTGATGCTGTAATTTCAGGATGGCTCACCTCTCTGCATAGAATTCCCGCAGTGATAAATCTCCTTAAATAATTCAAAGTATCTTTTTCAGCTCAAGTGCAGTATGATGCAACCAAAGGGAAGACTCTGGCTGCATACTCTTAAAAAGTAATTATGTCCCAATTTGGTTAAACAGGTATACTGAAGAACCCTACCTAAGGGACACTGGTCAGAAACTTTGGAGAATCTTCAGAGTGCACTCCACATGAGTGAAGGGTCATCACAGCATGAAAAATCACTAGCCAAAGGATAATGGAAAAAGAATCATTAATAAAATAAAATCATGCTCTATGTATTTGAATGATTTAAAACTGGAAGTGTCCAAAGTTACTTTTTCTCTGTGCAGAGTGAAGAGTGAATAACAAGAATTTAAGATATTGAAAACAAATTTAGAAAAAGGTTTCTATTCTATCTTCTTTCTTAATAACATAATAGGGGAAGGCAATAGGGTAGCATGGTATTCAGATACACCCTCTACTTTTCTCACATTTTGTTGTATTTTGTCCCTATTTTCTACCTTTACCCCATCTTTACCTGTGATTGTTTTCCCGTCTGTATTTCATAACTTATACAGGGGTTGTTATAATAAACCGAGGCTCTTGTTCAGACCATAGTTTCTTGGAATTTTTTGAAAAGAGGAGAAAATGCACATTGAAATGACAACAGCATGTTCACATGATCTGATTACACAATCGAAGATACTACCCTTATTCCTATGCAACTGAATTTCAACTTACCAGGCCAAATATCTCAGTATTTTTTGCTGTCAATCAGTGGAAGGATAACATGTGATTCAATCATTATGAATCTCTCTTTTTCCTGCTGAACAAACATTTGCTGACTGCTTAGATTCATCTTTTGGCTGTAGGAACTCAAAACCCCATCAAACATGTCGTAGTGTATAATAACTAAATTGAATGTCTTTCCTCAGCTACTCCATCATTAGCAAAGCAAATTTTGTTTATGGAATCTGTTTTTATTAGGGTCAGGTCATCAAAACAGAGCTCTTTGTAAGCTCTAAATGGCATTTCATTGAGTACATTCTTAATAGAATTTTCTACACTTTTCCTATGGTGAATATTTGCCTTACCAGTTCCTATGAAACAAAGTCTCTTGCAATGTCACTAATGGGTTCAGAATACCTGTCAGTAAATAATGATTGTGTTTATTCTTAGAGACATAGTACAAATTCAGTGGATAGATCTTGAGAGAACAATTAATTTAATTCTATCATTTGTATAGATACACAGACTGAGGAGCCCAGATATGGGAAATTTCTTACTTCAGGCCACATGCTGAATTTCAAGGCTCATAGTATTATCTTGACAGCTACAGTGGCTGTCCTAGGATATCATTGGTAGGATTTTTTTACATTTAAATTTTTTTCTTGAACTTGTTATTTCTCCCTTTATAAAACAGGTACTTCACATTCCATGGTGAAATCCATAGCTCAGCTGAGCACCGTGGCTCATGCCTGTCATTCTAGCTACTCAGGAGGCTGAGATCTAAGGATCAAGGTTCAAAGCAAGCCCAGGTAGGAAAGTCCATGAGACTCTTATCTCCAATTAACCACCAGAAAACGTGAAGTGGCACTGTGGTTCAAAAGGTCATTAGTACATGCCCTTTCATACTGTGATTTCTCTTCTCCCACTCTCTCCCATCCCCTCCCTCCCACCTCCACCTGGGAATTGTAGAGTTCACTTTCATCACAATGTTCAGTGAACTGCACTGCTGCACTTACCACCCTTTCACCCTTGAGTGCTGTGCCCCTATCCCCCACCTCCCAAAGAGAGACTTACATAAAGAAAACAGAACAATCAACAATTAAAGAGAGAGAGAGAAAGAGAGAGAGAGAGAGAGAGAGAGAGAGAGAGAGAGAGAGAGAGAGAGAGAGAGAGAGAGAGAGAGAGAGAGAGAGAGAGAGAGAGAGAGAGAGACAGCCGGGCGCCAGTGGCTCAGACCTGTAATCCTAACTACTCAGGAGGCTGAGATCTGAGGATCACAGTTTAAAGCCAGCCCGGACAGGAAAGTCCATGAGACTCTTATCTCCAATAAGCCACTAGAAAAACTGGAAGTGTCCTGTGGCTCAAGTGGTAGAGTGCTCGCACTGAGCTGAAGAGTGCAGGGACAGCACCCAAGCCCAGAGTTCAAGCCCCACTGACAAGAAGAAAGGAAGAAAGGAAAAAAGAAAGAAAGAAAGAAAGAAAGAAAGAAAGAAAGAAAGAAAGAAAGAAAGAAAGAAAGAAAGAAAGAAAGAAAGGAAGGAAGGAAGGAAGGAAGGAAGGAAGGAAGGAAGGAAGGAAGGAAGAAAGAAAGAAAGAAAGAAAGAAAGAAAGGAGGAAAGAAAGACTTTTCTATAAAGACTTTTCTATATTTGGAGTTCATGTATATATAGAGAGAGTATATAAATATATTATGTATAATATACATATATATATATATACAGAGAGGGAGAGATGCAAGAAGGAAAGAGAGATAGATAGAGAGAGAGGGGGGGGGCACATAGGCATGACACATTTGTGTTTCTCCCCTAAGAGCATGCTCTTTTGGCCTCACTGTGTGTGAATGTCTAGAATCCGTGGATAGCCCCATGCATTTTAGATCTAACTTCCATGTATCAGAGAAAACATGTGCACTGTGTGTCTCTCTCAGCTTGTCTTACCTCACTTAATATGATTTGTTCTACATCCATCCATTTCTCTGCAAATTACATAATATTATTCTTTCTAATGGCTATGTAAAATTCCATTGTGTATAGGTACCACAGTTTTTAGCTCCACTCATCTACTGTAAGGCATCTGGGCTGTTTCTATATCTTGGCTATTGTGGATAGCAGCAATGAACATAGATGTGCAGGTGTCTTTATGATATCCTGGTTCATGATGCTCTGGGTAGATGCCTAGGAGTGGTATGGTTAGGTCATAAGGGACACCTATGTTTAGTCTTTTTTTGTTTGTTTGCTTTTGTCAGCTATGGGGCTTGAACTCTGATCTGGGTGCTGTCCCTCAGCTCTTCAGCTCAAGAATAGCACTCTACCACTTGAGCCACAGCGCCACTTCTGGTTTTCTGGTGGTTTGTCTTTTTTTTTTTTTTTTAATTGTAGATCAGAGTCTCCTGGACTTTCCTGACCCAGCTGGCTTTGAACTACGATCCTCAAATCTCAGCCTCCTAAATAGCTAGGATTACAGGCATGAGCTACCAATTCCTGGCTATATTTAGCTTTTTGATGTACCTTCACACTGTTGTACAAAGTAGTTGTACTAGTTTTGAAAGTAGCCCTTCATAATCATTGGGATTTCTTGGATGATTGCTGTAATGTTTCCTTTAGTATCTCTAATTTTGTTGGTTTGAATCTCTTTTCTTCATCAGTCTAACAAGGCTTTCAATTTTATCAATTTTTTTCAAAAAATTGTTGATTTTTTTATTTTGTTGATTTTATGTATAGGTTTTTTAGAACTCTATTTCATTAATTTCTGTCCTAATCTTTGCTATCTCCCTCCATTAGGTGTTTTGGGTTTGGTTTGTACTTGTTTTTCTAGCAACTTTAGTTGCATCATGAGGTTATTTACTAAGCTGTCTCTGTTTTCTCTATGTGTATGTTTAGAGCTATGAACTTACCTCTCAGCACTGCTTTTGCTATATCCCAGAGGTTCTGATGTGATGTGTCCTCATTCTCATTGAATTGTAAGAACTTTCTAATTTCCTTCTTTATTTCTTGGATGACTCTCATGTTATTCAGTAGTGTGTTCCGTCTCCATGTGTTTGAATGTTTTCTGCAGTATGTTTTGTTGTTAATAACTAGTTTAATTCCATTGTGGTCAGATAGCATGCCAAGAGTTATCTCTATTCTTTATATTTGTTTAGGCTTATTGTGTGTTGTATGATATGAGCAATTTTCAAGAATGTTTCCTGGGCTGCTGAGAAGAATGTGAAACTGGGTCATTGCTGGGTGAAATACTCTGTAGACATCTATTAAGTCCATTTGGGTTAGGGTGTCATTTAATTCAGAGGCTCCTGTTTATCTTTTATTTGATTGACCTGTCTTTTGGTGACAATGGAGATTTGCAGTCTCTCATTATCAATGTATTGGTGTCTGTCATGTTCTGTAAGTCCAAACATGTCTGTTTAATGTATTTAGGTGCTCCATTGTTTGGTGCATAAATATTAACTGCTGTTATTTTGTCTTCATGTATCACTCCCTTTATTACTATGTAATAACCTTCCATGTCTCTTTGTACTGATTTTAATGAAAGGGATATTTTATCAGAAAACCACATGGCTAATCCTGCTATCTTGCAAGATGTGTTTGCATGAAAGCCACTTTGATATATCTTAAAATAGATTGTGACTATAATATTATTGTTTTGTTTGACATGACCTTTTGAAAATGTATATTCCAAACAATAATTCATACTTTACATTGAGAAATGAATTACTTTAAAAAACACTTTTCTGAAGTCCTTCATTTGAAAAAAAAATTTTTGAACTGACAAATTCTGATGTGTATGAATGAAAAAGAAAGATACAAAATAGCTATACTAAAAGCATCAAACTACTTTATGATCTCACCTTTGTGTAACTTTCACCAATCCCCCATATAACAAGAACTTAAATATCTCATTTTAACTATTTCATAACATGTTTCTTACAACCAATGAGTGCCTCAGTTTCACTGATGCATAATGGTAGACTGGAGATGTTCAGTTTCTTGGCACAGAGTTAAATAGCAAATATCAGACAGAATGCAGAGCACATCCTAAGCCTCAATTCTAGGTTGATAACTACATCATTTTATCTCTGTTCTTCAATAGTGAAAATGCCACCATTGCCAGAATTCCAGACCCAGCAAAGGTACACAGAAGAAATAATTCTGGGAGGTTTGGTGTTTTTTTAAAAAAAAAATTTTCCTCAAGTTGTGCTGTATAGAAAGCTTTTGATTCATCTTCTTCATTGGGTTGCTCCAGCTATAAAGCACAATAAAAATGTCCAAAATGATTCTCTTCTCCTGTAATGAGGGGCCTTTACTTGCCTGCATGTGGAAGGCAGTGATGGATTTTCAATATACTTTATAAACTGTCACACTCTTATTATTTTGTTTTCCAAAATGTATTTACATTCCATGGCTTTATTTTAAGGTTGGGTTATTAACTCACACATTTATTCTAAAGTTAATTGAATTTTTATTACTCATGATAAAATTGGTGTTTTGCATTTTGCACAATATATCTCTGCTGTGAGCTTTCATAAGGTATAATAATACGAGAATCAGAGACTAGGGCAGTCAATTATTAATGAATAGTGTAATTATATTAATGTGTATCTGTAACAAATAAGAGGTCAACTTGGCTTCTCTCAATTATCCCATCATATTCTAGAATTTACTGCCCTTTTCTTGACTGTTCTGAGGTTACAATAGATGATGTGATATTGAGAGATCAGCCAACATAAGTGTGTGTACATGCACACACATATGTCATATATTAATGCATGGATTCATACATATATACATATATAGATAAAATACACACATGAGTTTACAGGTACGAATATATGCCTAATAAGTGGTTATGCGCACAGATACATATAAACAATTTATATACACAGATGTATACACTCAAATATGTGTATGTGCACATGTAGAAAGTGTTTTGCATTGGCTTCCTCATTACATTCACTTCTTAGAAACTCCATAAGGTAGAAAGACTCAGGATTTCTCTCTTTCTTTCAAAGATGAAGAAAACTAAGACCCAGAGATTCTAATCAATTTGCAGATTTTCACACAGTAAGTGGCAGGGCCAGAACTCAATCCCTGATCTCACTGATTGCAAAGTCTATAGAACCTCCCATGCTCAAGAAGTAACAGTAATAATATCCATTCATGTAAAGGTTATTCGATACCAGGTAACCCATATGCAGTATCTCATTTATTCCTCAAAATAGCCCACTGGACATGTATTAATATATCCCTTACAGAAAAAAAGAAAATAAACAAAATATAGCAATTAGCAATGAAATCTTAGGCTGGAAAAACCTTTTAAAGAACTTGCAGGTGTAACTTTTTAAATGACAGAAAAATCTTCTAGTTCCTATTTCAGTTCACCTTCATCTTGTTTTTCCTCTCAGATAAGAATAAGAAAAGAGACTTGAATAGTGAATGCCATATGATTGTTTACTTAAAATAGAAATATCTGCTAGTGTAACTGTGTGTTTTCCTTCCCTGCCCTTATCCCCATTCAGCTGATTAAAGGTCATTGTATTGGCCAGGGAAGGAGAGGCCCCGAATAGAATGCATAAGTATCATAATTTGGTATACATTAAGTGTCTGGCAAAGGATATTCATTTAAAATCTTGGTTGACATCATTGAGGAAATACATGTTGCATTTTCCAATTGCAATTCCATATAGATTTAGATGAATTAATCATCATTGAGCACTTATACCATGTTAAAAGCTTTTTTATGTACCCTATTCCATTATCATTGTCTCAGCCATCTTTATGAAAAGAGATTCCATTCTGTTTTCACAAAAGAAAAGTTTCTCGTTCACTGTGTCAATAGAAATCCCAGAGCTGGGGAATGGTAGACTTCTAATTGAAAGGCCAGTTTTCTGATTCAAGATATAGTGCTTTTTAAAAGAAAATCTATGTATTCTTTACACAATATGAGCTTGGTACATCTTAGGTTCAAGGTGACTCACCCATGCCATCAAAATTTGTTCAATTGTAACAGTTAATAATAGGTATTCCTTCACTGAGTTCCCATCATCATCTCAGTATCTATAAGGGAGCGATATAGCTTTTCATTCCTTCTCCAGGGTCAGCTCCCTAGGCTATAAAATGTCTCTTGTCTTTGTGCACTGACTTTGTTAGCAGGAAGGCTCTAAGGACGTGTAGTTGAGGTGACAGCTTCAGGTGTATCAGCCATTTTAATCCCTATTCTGATTACAAGGAGGTCATCACGATGGACTATCAACGAAAAAGCCAAGTCCAGGAGATGACAAAATTGAAGGAAAGAACAGAGAGTATGATATAGTTCGCTCATTTTCACAGAGTAGCAAGAGCTTAACATGAAAGAAGTTTTTTTTGGAAAATCAAATACCTATGAAATTATGGGTTAGGTAGCAAACTGCTGGTGAATGAGAGAAAAAGAACTCCTTCAATCTCATCAAGTACTGTGAAAAGCAGATGAGGAAGAGCACTTCACCTACAAAATCCTAGACTATTAAGCCAAGGAAATTCTACAAGAGGATTATTCTCCCTCCATCTAAGTCCTGTCATTGTTGGAATTAAGATATCATTCCCCTATCATTTCTTTTACATCCAGTCCTGCCATACTCTGCTCTGTGAGGCTGATTCTGACTCTGCTAAATATTTGTCTTTTGATTCCTTGCTCTTGGTGAGATTTTTGTCAACAAGGCATATTAGAAAGAGATGCAAATACAGAAAGGGGGAAAATGACTTGATCCATTCATTTTTGCATCTAGATTTTGGCAAGAGTCTCCTCAGCAAGAATTATTTACTTAAAACAATTTTGGGTTCCACTTTCTGGTCCTATTCTGCATCAAGTAGCCGCTGACATTGTCCTGAGAAGTTGGAGTTGCAGTGTTTCCTTCAATCTCCAAAGGAATCAGCACCAATGGCAAATCTTCCACAAGTCTCTCGATCATAGGTCCTAGACAGTCAAAAAGTCTTTCTGGAGACTTCCAGCTTTGGACACTGACATCTTTTGTTGTTGTCTCTCCAGACATAATGGAGGTAGCTGTTTCGTAGAGTTATTCTCTTTCCTAACATGTTTTCTTTTGGCTTCTTCATACTCCAATGACTGTTTAACCAATAATCTAGATTAAATCTCTTCAGAAAAATAACTGTTGGTGTTTGTGTTCCTAGAGTAATCTGAAATACATTCTTTATGTAAATGGGTCCATTGAGGGTCGAAAGTCCCCTTCTTGTAGGTACCATCATTTTAAGTTTGTCCATTACTTCTCTACTTAGATATGGTGTACCTAGGCTGACACAAGGTTGCACCCTGCTGGTAGACAAAGTAAAAGCTGGTAGATAAGTGTGAGCACAGGCTGTTTTGACAGTTCAGGATCTCAGAAACGTTATAGGTTGTGCTTCCTTATACCCATGAGCCTTATCCAAAATTTGTATCACTGGGTTTTATGGCCCTTTTCACCCAACAGCCCTCTTTCAGAATCATTGTAATCAGAGTGTAGTCAACTTAATTTTTATTTGAAAACCTGGTGGAATTCCTCAAAGTCCACAACAAGTTTTGGGACGTAACAGCCATTTCCTGCTTGTAAAGAAACCATATGTGCTCCCTTGTTTACTGAACATTATATTAAGCTAAATACAAGACTCTCCAAATCATTGTGGTAACAGCTCTAAAATTACCTAGCACTGCTTTCTGAAATGTGCTTGTACTTAGGGAGGAAATGGAGTTCATTCTGCTCATATTCTTTCCAATAGGAAAATGTAGTAAAAAGGTCAGCAATGCCAGTTTGTTTTCTGCTTCATGGCAGGAAAAGTGAGAAATAGCCATTAGAGATTCCTGATTTGGTATGAGAAACATTGGTGGTCTCAAAATGTAGAGACTGCAAATGGTATTTTCATAACTGGGCATTTAAATATGAATATCTGAATTGTTCAGGCATACTCCTTAAAAGAATCAGTTTTCCTAAAGAACCATTAAGTTATAAGAGATCAGATCAAATATATTTTTGCTTGCAGTAGTTATTTCTTTCACCCTTTCAAGAGTAAATTCAACACAAGGTAATGTCAACTCATAAGAGCCTTAAAAATGATATAAGACATTTTGAGCATTTACCTTAGCAAAATGAGAGTCATCACTCAGTGTTAAGTGTATGTGACATTAACAGCAAGTTGGTGTACTGCAGTACAAAAAAAACCCTCTTTATATTTTTGTAAGAATAGCCATAGTCATGTAACTTCTTTGGGTCTCAACTGTCATTTGCTTTGTCATAGGGTTTTATCTACGTATATCTCCCCTATTCTGCCTGGCAGGAGAGTCTTTCTGTTTTAATGAGTTTCTCTCCTCTGCCTAGCAGCAATCAGAGAACAAACTGAGAATTTTGAGGGTTTCCTGCCACGGTAACTCAACTCTTGCTTCATTGAATCCTCAGAGTAGTATCTGGAAGAAAATCTGTGTTGCTGAAGTTGGAGACAAATTTGGAGATCACATTTTTAGAAAAAAAAAAGTAGCTATATTTCTACAACAGGATCATATTCTCTATCTTGATTTCGACAGTGGTTTTCTTTTAAAACCTGAAAGCTTCACCACCCTTACTTATCGAAATCTACAGTGCTTCAAATGAAAACAAAAAGCTCTTATTACCCATGAGCATTGAATGATTGGTATTGGTAGGTTGAGCATGGGGATTGTCTACCTTTCCCTAAAGTAGACTTCAGTAGTAGATGATGCATACTTTTGTGGCTCAGCTGTTGCAATGTGCTTCCTGGTAACAAAACAGAAAAGATGGTTTGGGTGGAAGGTTTTAAATAGTCAACAAATAATTTGGAAAACGAGATTCAAGTTTGAAGTCTCCCTCTGCTTCTGTCTCTTTGAATTGGACATATCAAGGGATTTCACTTGAGTTTCTAGTATCTTACCTAAGGGTATTGAGTGATATTAGAAGTGAATGATAATGACAATTTGCCTTGTGAAGGTGAAAATGTGTTTGTGACTTTAAGTATCACTATTCCACAATACTGTGAAATATGTGAAATTTATGTAATCACCTAATACCAATTTTAAAAAAAGAAGAAAAGAAAAGTGAGAGAAGGGGTGGGTTAGGAGTGATGGGTGACAATGTTATCAGACACTTTGTATTCATATACTGTTTTGTAGAATGGGAACTTCTTTGTACGACCACTTAAAGATAATAAATTTTTTAAAAGAAGTAAATGTGCACTAATGCAAAATCGGAATGTTCTGTAAACAATCTACCATCAAATCGATGGCAAAAAATACAAGAAATTTGGGTCTGTTTAAATTAAAAATTAGCCTATTTGATTTTTCACCATTTACAAGGCCTACAATTTTTATTTTTTATGACAAACAGGTCTTTTGTAACATCTGACTTCAGGAATGTAGATACTGGCGAGAAGAAAAGTTTTTAACTGACTTCCAAAATAAAACCCAAATGTTTGACCAAAATGCCACAATCTTAGTATGCATAATATCTTGGTCATTTTTAGTCACCAATCTTGGAATGGAAACTAAGACAAAGAATTTTTAGAAATAAAACCCCTGAAATCTTATTTTAAAGAAGGTCCATTTTTTAGATATAATAATGCTGGTGCAAACTAACCTACTATCAATTCTATTGTCATGTTTGTTCTTGGTGGTACGTGCGCATGTTGGCATCTGACAACCTTTGTTGAAAAAAAAACATTCTATTCAGGAAATACTTTAATATCTCCACTTGGTAGACTTACTTATGGAGAAGAAAGTCACTTACCAATGCCTCTAATAATATATAAATGACTCACTATTGAAAAATATAAAGTCCATTACTATACAGATTGAAAAGAAGCAAGCTCTTTCATTTTCAATGATTTCACAAAAGGAGGCATTGATCTACACAAGGCATTCTTCATGCCACCTAAAGCTACCTGTGGGAGACAGAAAAATTCCCTGTGGAAGATGTCCACATCCCAATCTCTAAGGCATTGAAATGTGTTTTCTTGCATGGAAAAGGAAATTTACAAATGTCATTTGTTGTTATTACATTCGGACCTATTGAAAGCAATCCCAGATAATTTCTTTGTGTAATCACAACAAATCTCAGGTGGGAAGGAGCAAACCACAGACGCAGAGGGGGGTGTAAGGAAGTAACGAGGAAAGCAGAGGTGGAAGTGAAGCAATTTTGGGGGCATAAACCAAGGAATATAAACAGCCTCTGGGGGCCTGGACAAGGCAAAGAGCAGCCTACCCTGTGGGCTACAAAACAATGTGGGCACTCCTTTCCCATCCCTCATGGAGTCCCTTTCCAGTTCCTTGCTGCTCTAAGCACACAATCGCTATTCACCTTTCAGTCTGTACATTAGTACGTTTTCTCTATGATATAACAGCAACCTGTTTAAAATATATATATATATAGCTCGTGCCAAAGTTAGGGCGCCTAACAGTTTGTGTTACTTTTTGTGGGACCATTAGGGCTAGGGAAGTGTTAGTTTTCCTGTAGGGGTTAGGGTTAAGGTGAGGAAAAGGAAGATTTTGGGGGGGGGAAACGGCAACGTCTATTACAAAGGACAATTGGGGTTAAAGATGGAATGATGGAAAGGTAGAGTATTTTTGGATATATTAGCTATGGGGTATAATAAAGGCTAGGGTTGGGGTTAGGTCTCTGGACAGAGTTAGGGTTACTGCTCAGAAAATGATCAAGTTTAGGGTGAACCAGAAAGTAAATTTTTGAGTTAATAGTGCAACCAAAGTTAGAATTTGTGTAAAATAGAGCATTCATGTTAATTTAATGATTCAGTTATAATTATGACTAGGGTTATCATTAGTGTTCTGCTTATGGTTAAGGTTAGGAAAAAGAAAGTCTTCAAAGTCTCTTATAAATAGTATCCTCCCCTTCCTCCTCCTCCTCCTCCTCCTCCTCCTCCCTCTCCCTCTCCCCCTCCTCCTCCTCCTCCTCCTCCCCCTCCCCTCCTCTTCTACTACTGGGCTTGAACTAGCATCTCATGCTCTTGCATTGCACTTTTGCCCAAAGCCATTCTCTACCACTGGAGCCACAGCTCTACTTCTGTCACTTTTGTGTGTCCAATATGGTTTGAATTTTGATCTTCAGGAAGTGGTACTATGACTCAAATGAGAAAGCGTTTACCTTGGGCAAAAAGCTCCGGGTCAGTGCTCAGGCTCTGAGTTCAAGCCCCATGACTGACACATGCCCACACTCCCAAACACACAAAACACCCTAATTGTCAATTTTCATCTTCAAATCTTAGCCTCCTGGGAATCTAGGATTATAGGTGTGACCCATTAGTGCCCAGTACCTCTTAGCTTTTTTATCTGCTCCTTTTAATGTGTAAGGACATAGGGGAAAAAATGGTTCTTAGCAAACACTGAAGGCAGAAATGCAGACATCTCAATCTTGGATTCTCAGAACTGTAAGAAAGAAATTTCTATTATTTTTACAAATTACCACCTCTAGTGTGTGTTTGTTGCTAGAAACTAAATCCAGCATGTCTTGCATGCTTAGCAGGTGTTCTTCCAGTTAGATACATCTCCAGCCATAATTTAGTTTTTAAGATAGAATTCATTTTTAAGGTAGAATTACCTGGCCTCGAACTTGTGCTCTTCCTGTTCCCATTTACCTAGAAAGCCGTGCCCAAACATGAAAGGCTGTGGGATTTTGTTACAGCAACACACATGGACTAAAACAGGAAGGAAGTTACAATGATAAAATGATACAATTAATGCAATTGGAGCAATAATTTGTCCCACAGATACTGATCAATACATTCATAATGTTTTAATTAACTCATCCTCTCAAAAAGATTTTTAAAAACAGCGCAGAGGATAGATTAAAATTACTAGAGTGCTAAAGACAATTGGGCAGGCTGAAGAGGAGGAAATGAATTACTACTTTCTTGGTATTGTTCTTCGAAGAAAATGTATGATCTCTGCTTTTGGGAAGTAAGGATAATGCAATTTTCAATTACATCTGCACCTCATCCCAGCATTTTACCACAATGCTGGGTATATAAGACACTCAATGCCTTTTCAGAATTCATTAATACAGTAATCGAAAAGGTCCATCTATGTCATTAAAAAAAATCAGGCAACCCTGACTGACACCTTGCTTAGACTTTCGGAGAGAGCAGCCAAGAAGAGTATGGAAGGCAGGTCGCTGTCCGTGGTGCTGAACGCCCGCTAGGCTACATCTGTTCGTGTCTACTTTCAAGGCAGGAAGAGAGAGAGAGAGAGAAAAAAAAAAACACGCCTCCATATGTTTCCCAAATAGGCTAATTCTCACTATTTCTGATTCTTCTGAACGTTTTCAAGTCTCCATGTCTTCCCCGCTGAGCCTCAAAGTTCTCTACGGACGAAGCCTGGATTCATTTCATCCGAGCCTACATTTTTAATGTGATGGCCACCTGGAGGTCCCTTGGCTGCCTTCATCCCAGAGAATAAATCCTTGGGCCACACCTCCTCATCAAAGCGTGGGCGAGTCTGCTGGCGGTCCTCCTTCCCTCCAGCCCCCAGCCCCAGGCAGCGGGGACTCCATCCAAAGCTCGGAGCTCACAGCAGTCAGCACAGCTCAGTCCGCTTGGAGGAAACTGCTACTCAAATCTCCTCCCTCCTTGGAGGCTCTTTCTCCCCTCCCTTATTACTCAGTAAGAAAAACTCTCCCAGATACTTGGGGGGACGGGGACGGGGAGCCTGTGAAGTCCGTGCAAGAATCAGGGAGCAGGGTCGTGTAAACTCCGTGGCACCCATGCCAGTCTTCCCCTGGGCGCCCTGCAGACCAACTTCCTTCCTCCCCTACCCTTTCCGCCCTCAGGAGACCACGTCTCCTATTCAAATGGCTTCTGAACTTCCACAGGTTAAAGGTTCCAAACAATTCCCCACGGCTTGTGTGCGTGTATGTGTGTGTGTGTCCATCCGCGCGTGTGCAAAATCGCCCAACGTCAAATCGGCACAAATGAGAAATCCAAAGTCTTTCCAGGGATTCCTTCCACTCTGGTCCTTTTCTTCAGCACCACCCCCCTCCTCCCCCCCCCCCAAAATAGAAGAGGTAGGTGTGAGGCTTTTTTTCCTTGCAAGCCACCACTGTCGAGATCGAAGCTCACGGAACCGATTGAGATTGGTTTTTGTTTTGTCTTGTTTTGTTGTTTTCCCCCCAGTCCCTCCAGTGGTTCCCAGCCCTTCCAGGCCAGCGCAGTACCAGCCACAGCGTATCTTTCCACTTCCATTTCGCCGGCGGCCACCTTTTGCAATCAGGCACCAAGTCTTTGGCTTGAGACCCAGCCCACCCTTCCCCTCCCTCCCCGCCTCCCCTGGCATCCTGGTGTGGACCACCCCTTCCCCTCCCCGGGGCTCCCGCTGTGCTTGGGTGGTGGGTGGGGCTCGGGCCGTCCTCTCCCCCCCCTCCTCCACACTCCCTGCCCTCTTCCCATGGGGGTGGCCTCGGAGAGAGAGAGCCCCGCGCGCAGGGCTTGGAGAGGGGAAGGCGGTGCGGCGCGCGCACGCGGGCTGGGGAAATCTTTCGTGGACGCTGCGGAGCGCCGCCGCCGCCGCCGCCGCCGGCCGAAAGCATCCTGGGGCACCAACCAAAAAAAACACAAAAAAAACATAAAACAAAACAACGCCTGCCGAGCGCTAGAGCTGCCTGAAAGAAACACCGAGGGGCCGAAGGAGGAAAAAAAAAACCAAGAAGGGAAACCCGTTCCCCGCTCCCCCTGCCTCCCCCGCTCCCCATCTCCTCCCCTCTGAGGTCCGCGTTTCCAATCGCCTCCGATCCTCCCCGAGCTACTTAAGACGCGCAGCCGCTGCGGTTGGCATCCGGACTTTTCGAATAATAATAATAATAACCCCTGTGTGTCTCTCCCCCCCCCCCGTCCCCCGCTTTTGGAAGAGGGGAGGTGAGGGACTTGCCAGACAAGAGTTGCACTTCTGCAGAGAACTCTGGGGTAAGTAGTGTCCTGGCACTGAAGCAGGAAGGGGAATGAGGTGGTGATGGGGGGGGGGGACGAGAGATGGGGGGAGGAACAGGAAATGAATGATGCAAATAACAAATAAAATCCGCAGCAGAGAGCGCGCGCTGCGTAGCTCTCCCTGCAGGAGTCCCGCGCCCAAGTTCTTTGAGAGAGAGAGAGAGAGAGAGAGAGAGAGAGAGAGAGAGAGACAGAGACAGAGACAGAGAGACAGAGACAGAGACAGACAGAAAGACAGAGAGACAGAGAGACAGAGAGACAGAGACAGAGAGAGACAGAGAGAGACAGAGACACAGAGAGAGACTCTCAAAGATTCTGGAGGAGACCCGAAGGTAGCCGAGGAGGCGGGGGGGGGGGGCAGCCCGCAGCGGCCGCCCCGGCCGAGCCACCCCCATCCCCACCCCTCCTTACCCCTGAGCAGGGACGGCGGCCTGAAGCTCTCAAGCCAGCCCAGCCATCCCCTTCCTCCTGAAGGCAGGGTTAGACTTCTCCCCGGCCTGCCCAGACCGGTGCCTCCGCCTCCCCTCCCCCTCCCACCCAGCCCTACCCGGGGTGTCCGGCCGCCCAGGCTGACGCTGGGATTCCTGGAGGCGGCTAGGATGTTCACCGGGCCCAGCCTCCCACCTCCTCCCTCCTCCTCCTCCTCCTCCTCCTCCTCCCTCTCTCGCCCCCCACCTGCCCACCTCTCTCTCCTCCCTTCCTCCCTTTCCTCCTCCTCCCCTTCCTCTCTCCTCCCCCTCCTCCTCTTCCTCCTCCTCCTCTCTGGCTCGGGAAGCGTCGGGATCCGTAGGCAAGGAAATAACGACCCCTGCAGTTGCATTGCGGGAAAAGGGAAAAAAAAAAATCCCGGCGCCGCCGCTAGTTGCGGGCGATGGAAGCGAGGCCACTGGAGGTTCCGGGGAGCCCAGGAAAATAACCGAGCAGCAGACAGCACGCGCGCGGGCGAACGCGGGGAGCGCGCCCTCCCCTTCCTCTCCCCGCCCCTCCCCAGCGGGGCCCCGCCGGGCTCGGCGTCGGGGCAGCGCGCGCCGCGCTCCCCGCCCCCCACCCCCCCAGCCCAGCCCCGCGCCCCGCGCCCCGCGCCCGCCCCTCCCTCCCCAGCTCCGAGGCGCCGCGGGGCTGCGCGCGCGGACGCGGGGAGCCGGGAGGGTCGGCGGCCCGCGCGTGCTCGGGCGGTAACCTCTCGCTTCTCTTCTTCTCTTCCTCTCTCCCTGTCCGTGTCCGTGTGTGTGTGTGTGTGTGCGTGTGTGTGTGTGCACGGCGTGCCTGCTCCTCCTTCCCGCGCCACCCCCAGAAGCCAGGAGGAGAACGCCTCAACCTCCCCCCCCCCAACCCTCTCCTCCTCCTCCAGCCGAGCCCAGCCGCAGCCAAACCCCCGGACCATGCCCCGGTGAGGGGGGGGCGGACTTCGAAGGCAACTTGTCACCGACAGCCAGAGCCTTCAACTCCCGCGGGTCTCCGGGAACACCCCCCCCCACAGCACGGCACCAGCCCGGCGGGGGGGGCGATCGTCTATGTCTTCTTGGGGCGCCAGGCGGATCGGGGTCCCGGTGGTACTGGCAGAGTCCGGCTCCGGTGGTGGTGGCTTCAGGTGGCTGCTGCCTTCGCCACCACCTCCTCCTCCGCTGTTAGCGCCGTCTCCTCCGCCGCCGCGGCCGCTGCTTCTTCGTCTTCTGCTGCTGCTGCTGCTGCCCGGAGCCGAGGCGCGCGAGCCCGGCGACCTCGGAGGCGGAGAGGCACCGGACATGTGTCAGCACATCTGGGGCGCACAACCGTCGAGCCCGAGGGGAGATTTGCTGGAACACTTCGAACTGCGATATTGATCTCGCGGGGAAGGCGTCGGTCCCCGGTCCCCGGCTGGCTGTCGGGTGGGGAGAGTGTGCGCTCGCTTGGGAGTGTGTGTGTGTATGTGTGTGTAGTGTGTGTGCGCGCGCGTGCGTGTATGTGTGTGTGCGTGTGTGTGTGTGTGTGTGGTGTGTGCCGGGTCGGGCTCCCCCCCCTACTCCTTCCCCCTTGTTTTCCCGTCGAGTGATGCACTTGGAATGAGAATCAGAGGATGGAAATAGTCTGGGAGGTGCTTTTTCTTCTTCAAGCCAATTTCATCGTCTGCATATCAGGTATGGGACATGCTGGAGGCTCGGGCGGGTCGGGTTGTGTTGAATGTTTGGAACAATCCGTGTGTGTGTGTGTGTGTGTGTGTGTCGGGGGAAAGGAGGGGGGTTGTTGTGGGTTGGTATAGGGCTAGAAGTAAGGGATGCTACACACTCGGTTTCTGTGTGATGTGTTTAGAATGGAAAAAAAAAACTAAACCCAAGGTGTGTGTGTGTGTGTGTGTGTGTGTGTGTGTGTGTGTGTGTGTGTGTGTGTGTGGTGTTGGAGTCTTGGAAGGGAGAAAGCAGAAGAAATGGGGGCATGAAAAAAAAAAAGGAAGAGGCAGATGGGTGTTGATTTTCAACTGCTTCTGGCTGAGAACTCTGGCGCCGAAATCTGAGCCTTGGCAACCTCCACCTCCCCATTCCCATCCCCACCCCCTCTCCCCACCCCCCCCCCCCCATTCCCTGGCTTTCAAAGTTCCCAAACTCCTGGTGCTTTCTGAGATAGCAAAAAGGACGCAGATCCTTGCCCTGGCCTCTAGGCACTTTCAAGGGGGGGAGGGGGAGGGGAGGGAGGGAGGGGAAGATGCCGGATTGGGGAGTACCAGCTGGGACTTAAGAGAGATGTAGGAGCCCTCCATGCTTTCCTCAAACCCAGTTAGGATGCACTAGCATGGTTGGGGGAGAAAAAAAATGATGGCAATGACTCCATCCCCCAAATAACCGGGAAAGACCATAGGAAAACAACCGAGTAGTAGCACCAATACCACTTTAAATCTTGGTCCTTCTTAGTTCCCAGTGGCAAAGATGTGCTGGCTCAGAGACTCTGGTCTCGGTGCTACTTGAGCTTAGCCTGTGGTTTTTAGAAGCGAATGAGAACCCAAGGTGTCTTGTCGAGGTGAATGAGGTAGAGCTTGCGTGTAGTGTGCCAAGGTATGCGTTGGGAGGCATTCTGATTTCTGAGCAGAGTCCTTGTTGGTGCAGGAAATTGAGCATGGGAGGCGCAGTGAGGAAAAGCCCCAGGACCTGCAGCAGTATTCCCCAGTCCCGTGGCTCCTCCCACTGAGCAGAGCCCTCCCCATCTGGCTTCACACCTGCCATTTAAGTATCCAGAGTGAAGCCTATTCACAGTGCTCCCTTCCTTCTGCATTCCCTCTGCAGAATTGGGGACTGAGCCAACTTCCCATGAAGTCACCAGAGGAGAAGCGCAGGAACCTTGCTCCTGTGAGCAGACATGTTTGAGCAGCATTGGAATTGAAGGGAAGGTTTTCTGCCTCTCTTTTCAGTTCTGCCAAAACTCCATCTCATAAGCTAAATGTGATTCTGGATATTCAAAAAACAAGACAAGACAAAAAAAAAAAACTTTTGGGACCCTTCACCTGAGCCCAGATCTAAATAAACATCATTGTTTAGTTTCAGTTCTTGCCTCATAAGGCAGGAATTTTTAAAAAAAAAATCTGTTACCAGAAATCAACATTTGGATCTTGGCCACCTAAGAAAGGTGCTTCTGTAATACTTTAGTGAGTTATATTGTTCACCTGGCAGACAAGAAAAGATGTCCTGGGGTCATCCTAACTCCTCTAGTGGGAACTCTCGAAGTCACCTGTAAGGGTTTGTATTAGTCATCTATCTATGACACTGTTCACACCTTTCCCTTCTTTCTCTTGTTCTAGAATTGTTCATTAGGTATAAACTAGCCCTTCTCTTTGTCTCTCCACCACCATAAATAATGATCAAATCAGACAAGCCATCTGAGTTCCTGTAAGACTGACAAAGGGCTCTGGATTTCCCCCAGCATCCTCTTTTTCCCTAGCCCATACTGGGTATTTTGTCAGGTAGTGATGTAGGCAAACAAGCTGAAAGTCTCTCCTTAGCTCCCAACAGGCCATGAGTGGATTATCTATCATAGTTGTATTTGATTTGGTGTCTTGGCAACTAAATTATTCAAATAGAAACATTAGGAGGAGGTTATATCCAACCCAGGAGGAGTGCTGTGGAGTATGTGGCTTTTCACAGGTATTTACCCAATAATCATCATTGCTATGTAATGAGAGGATAACAGTGTAAGCAAAATTGCAAGCTATTAGCTACACACAGAAAACTAGGTTAGCATTCCCAGTGCCTAGTGGGGAATCTGCATTAATTTGCACTTGATGAAGATATGTAGCCAATGATGAAATGTTATGTACTTCATATTTACATATCCAAAAACTTAATTTCAAAGGGACCATTCTTTTTCCGTGGCAAAGGTGGTCTCTTCCTCTTTTACACAGAGCTACTCATTCAGTGATGCCCTTGCATGTCAGAGATATGATTAGTAATATAATCATGATTCATAATTGCCACAGACTGTGGGAATCTGGATTCCTTTTCCTACTCCTCTGACAGCTTTAGGATGGATAGGGATGCAGTGCATTAAGGTTGAATAATTATGCCTCAGAGAGAAGTTGGTGGGTTTTTCATCTCTGTATCTATGATTTGCAGTTTTAATTTACTCAACGGCTGAGCTTTACCAAAAGAAGCATAAACCTACGAGCATAGAATCTACTATATAAGTTTAAAATATTATTTTTAAAAAGCTCTTCTTCACCATCATGGCATGAGTTATTCTGACCAATAAATGGGTGCTAATTCCTGTTGAATTACTAGACACGGATGATGGGTGCATTGGTAGTGTGGTCTTAATCACAGATGAATATAAAGCTGAGGGAGGCAGCAAGAATCTGCAGTGTAAACATTTTGCAAACCGGAAATGTTGGTTGGAGTTTGGACCTATGGAGGGAATTCTATTTGCTTTTAGGATCACTGTGGAGCATGGGAGCTTGGTGTTTCCTTAACCAAAGGTGGTAACCCTACCTTCCTTTCAATCTTATCTAAAAGTATACCCAGGAATTTTCTCCCTGTGTCTATTTAGATCTATTGCTTAAAGTACAGATAGTGGTATTTGGTATACTTGATGGCTCTGTAATTGTAATTTGGTTGGCGAATGGGATCGGAGGTCTGCCTGGCCAGGATTAGGTAGCTGGTGAGAAAGTAGCATGTGTGTGTTCCATCTGAAAGATCATATGTATTTGGGCTACTTAATGACAACACAGCAAGACTACAGAGGAAATGTCATGGTCTGGAGATTCTTCTGTCTCCATATTAAACAGAGCTCTCATTTTACTGGAAAGAGAGAGAGAGAAAGAGAGAGAGAGAGAGAGAGACAGAGACAGAGAGAGAAACAGAGAGAGACAGAGACAGAGATAGACAGAGAGACAGAGAGTGTTTGTAAGAGCTGATGCTCTACAAAAGCAGCTCAGATCAGTGAGAATGAATGCTTAGCAGCACAAGAGAGGGGGAAGAGGGCAGAGGGAGGGAGGAAGAGAGAGAATCTCCTGATCAAAGACAGCTGCCTGACATAATTCCTGCAGTGTACTCCATTTCTCTTCATATGTAACTCTACCTGCTTGTGAGTTTATTTATAATAGTAGCAACAATAATTTGAGTTATGCCACATTTGAATATATTTTGAATATATTTCAGATATTTTAATGTGTCTCCTCTTAGAATTTGTGGGATACTTTTATTGACTAGACAGAGGTTTTGTCTGAAGGATTCACAGTCAAGTGTAACTGAGTAAAAATTCACTATCATTTGTGTTTTGGCTCAGGAATTTTCTTTTTCTTCTGGTCCTAGGGCTTGAATTCATGGCCTGGGCACTGTCCCTGAGACTCTTTGTACTCAAGGCTAGAGCTCTATCACTTGAGCAACAGCACAACTTCTGGCTTTTTTGATATAGTCCATTGGAGATAAGAGTCTCACAGACTTTTCTTCCTGGACTGTCTTTGAACCACAATCCTCAGATCTCAGCCTCCTGAGTAGTTAGGATGACAGGTGTGAGCTACTGGTACCCAGTTGGTTCAGAAATTTTTCTCCCCAAATGTAGTTATTTTATTAATTAATTAATTTTGATGTCTCTAATTGAAAAAAAAATCAGTTGAGTTCAACGGATGTACATATTAAAAGAATTTGAGAATGGAAGTCTAAGGTGATGATAGTATAAAGCTAGATAAGGGAGTACGTGAGTTGTACACATAACTGTCCATCATACAGGTGAAACTGTGACCCAGAACCCTGGGACCAGCATCTTCTATTAACAAAGAACATTTAGTTCATTTTTTTCTGAATCCAAAAGTGAAAATGGCTTAATTTCAGTTCCTTCATGTGTATGCATTCACACATCTGTTATCTGGATTAAATTAGATAATACAGGTAGAGATTTTTTTTTTTTTGCTTAACAGTGTCTAGGCATAGTAAGTATTCAATAATATCAACTGTATTTATTTCCTCCAATCTGATTTAGTTTTGGTTCATGGTAGAATAGAGCTTTACATTATCCCATAACAGCTAGTCTAAACCCAAATAGCAAGGCCTGGAGGTATTGCTCAAGTGGGAAAATCTTGATTAGCAAGCACGAAGCCCTGACTTTAACACCCTCAGTACTGCCAAAGAAAAGCAAGAAGAATCACAAGCACAAATAGGTCTTAGAACATTGAGCGTGAACTCTGCTTTAAAAGGGGGCTTTGGCTTAAAGTTTTGAAATGCTCATTGATTTTCCTTCTTAAGTTATAACAGTAGCATTAGACTTTGGTGTATTATTATGAAATTCATCCCATTTTATCCTTATGAATTTTGAGATGAATCTTGGAAAGTTTAATAAGTCATCATGTAGCCATGTCATTACCCAGAGGATTAAATTTCTTCAACCTGCTTGAATAGAATAAATTTCAAAGTTTATTCAAGTTAGCAAACTGCATATTGAGTCCTTATGCGGGAAACAGAACACCCCATTGAACAAAACACTAGCCCCACCCAAAGAGACTACTTATCTGATTGTCTCATTAGCCATAAGGTTTTTTTTCCCTGACAAATGATTAATGAAAACATAAATTAGATAACTTCTAATACCACAGAAACTTCAATATGTACAAATCAGTATGAAGTTTCCAGTTGCCAAACTTTGGTTATAGAAATAGGCCTCAAGTACCACAGTACAACATTGATCCTAATTTAAAAAGAAGAAAATCTCAAGAAAACAACAAAAACAAACCCTCAATTCTCTTAAGTCTATTTTCTTTATAGCATGTGAGGAAAACTTTTTGTTCTTCATTTCATCTTATCTTGGTCAGTTTCTAAAACAGTGTCAATCAAAATGGGCAAAGTTAATGACTCAAGGAAACTAGTCCTGGGAAGAAGGTAAAATTCAGGAACTTCTGTAATGAGGTGTAAGCCTTTCACCCCCAACTTTTGGTAGGCTTGCATTGTTTGAATTTTGGAAATTAACTGTACATGTTAAGTAACAAAAATATCCTAGATTAAAACTGTCACCTGTTTATTTTTTATGTGACAGCTTACAGTCCCAGGCACATGAGCATCATCTTAGATGAAATTTTCCAGACAGTGAGTCAAGAGTCTCCCAAGTAATATAAAATATCAGGATAGAGGAGAGAAAGTCAGGGTGGAGAAACATTGCCAAGAGGAGGAGGAGGAGGAGGAGGAGGGGTTGGGGAGGAGGAGGAGGAAGAAGAAGAAGAAGAAGGAGAAGAGGAAGAGGAAAAAAGAAGGAGAAGGATTTGTTCAGCATCTGAAGAAGCCAGTATCTGACGCAACATCATATGACCTTAATGAATCGTTACATAGTTGGGCCTGGGGTTTAGGTCAGAAAGAGAGACAGGTACCATAAATGTGTATGGTAGCAAGCCACTCTAGAAAGACTTTAGGTAGCAGAAGAGGTACCCTGTAGTTGATTTCTACCTTAATTACGTTTATGACACGGACAATCTCAATATCACTGAGTCTCACTTGCCTTCTCTGTAAAGTGGAAATTACATTTCCTTTGCCTGATTTTATAGAATTGTTGCCAAGAGAGCATCAGAACCTGATTCTGAACATTCTTCGTACTCTGCAAATGCAAAGGATCAGTGCCTTTATTAGAATATATGATGATCTAGGTTCAAGATGTGCTTATAAAAGCAAAGTTGAGAAACATACACGTAATTCAGACTAAAGTAAAATATATGAACAGTGCCCAGTTGCTAGGACATAACTAGGAAAATTGTAATGCTAGAGCATGATAGAAACAAAAGCTTAATTTTTTAATACAGACCATATAACTCTCTACACAGGAGAATCTATACATGAAAAGAAAACAAGGGGATATTAGATTGATGTCAGATCTTGGGATAAAAGAGCTGGAAAAGAGTAAACATACAGAGAAGGAAAATGACTGAGTAGATGTAGGGTGAACCTGAAACATAAGGTTCACTGCAGAAGATACTGGAACATTGGAATGGAACCTTTTAGGAAGGTAGTGAAGGATTAAGGTGTCCTAATATGGGCCTGTTCTTGTCTTCTTAAACCATGGATCTTTGCACTGAATTAGTAGATTGAACTGTTTAGTACTGGTTTGCAATTCTGACATAATATCTGGTCTTAATTGGTGCTAAACGTCTCCAACCACTGCTGTATTTGGCATAGACTTTGCTTATTTGGGATCACACACAGTTGTTTTGTCTGGTGGGGGCAGCTTTCTAATCTGCAGTCTATATTCTGGAGATGATAACCCAAAAGATTGTTATTTCTTCGGGGTGATTAGGAAGGTAACAAAACATTATTTGTAAAATGTACATAATCTAGAATACTTTAAGACTACTGGTTAAATTATATATATATATATATATATTATATGATTGTAAGCATATTTATACAATATATGACAATCAGCAGATATATATACTATATATAAAAATAAGCATATATGTATTATATTAAAACATATATAACAGAAAATATACATTATATAAACATTATATATTAGAAAAACATATAGGAGTAAGCGTGGGATGTAGAATCAAGACAATCCCATATGAGGATTGTAATTTTGAATTAAATGAAGTAATGTAGTTCCTAATAGGGCTTTAGATTGACCATCTGCAAAATAAGGATTGGAGAAAAATGTTAGATCTATAGATCTATAGATCCATGATATTAGATCTATCATAGTGCTTGGCATGTAGTGATTGCTCAGTGAACTGAAGCTACTCCCATAAAATTATCATTATCTCTTCATCATCATCATCATCATCATCATCATCATCATCATCTTTGTGGTCATAATTGACACCAGTAATAACAATTGTTGTTGACTCTTGGACTAGTTCTTATACATGTCAATTGATCAGTCCCATAACTATGTGCTAAGCACTGCAATCACAAAAGTGCACAACACCTGGTTCTTAGGCTTGATAAGATAGGGCATAGTGTGTGATAGAGATGTGCAAAAATATATGCTGGGGGGTACAAAGGAGTGATAAATTGAACCATTTGGGGGCAGATGCCAGCTGAGAAGAGAAAGATTTATACAGAGGAAAACATTTGAACCTAGGCCAAGGATACGTGAAGACTGCAAAAATACCAGTGCAGGAATGGGGAGAAACCATGAAACAAGAATAAAGTGTTTGAAAATGATAAGCTATGACAACACAGAATGTGGGGATGGATGGCGAAAGGGGCATATGGAAGAGATGGGCTGGAGTGGATGGCTGGACTCAGTAACTAAAATGATGGCCTAGAACCATTTCAAGGTACTTTGAAGCCAAGATGAGAAGTTTACACTTTAGCTTTTGGTTATGAGAAGCTATGGGCGGGGGATGGCCAAAGAAAATGATATAATTAAGTTTGTTTGCCATTTAGTAAGACACTTTCAGAATTTAATTATAAGAAGCTATAGAAAGCCAACTCTTTTCCTTCTTTTCATAGCAACATTTATTTCCTTTCTTTTTTCCTTCCTTTCTTTCTTTTCATCTTTTTCTTTTTCTTTTTTCCTTCCTTCCTTCCTTCCTTCCTTCCTTCCTTTCTTTCTTTCTTTCTTTCTTTCTTTCTTTCTTTCTTTCTTTCTTTCTTTCTTTCTTTCTTTCTATATTTATCTTTCCCTTCCTCCTTCCTTATTTCCCTCCCTCTTTCTTTCTTTCTTTTTGTAGTACTGAGGTTTGAATTTGTGCTTGCTAGTCAAGTGAACCACAGTTCCAGCTTTTTTATTCATTGGTTATTTTGGACAGATTCCATCTTTTTTTTTTTCCTTTTCCCCTTAAGCTTTTGCCTGGACTGTGATTCTCCTATTTTATGTTTTCTACCCTAACTGGGATGACAAGTTCATACCACCACAACTAGCATCTCTCAACCAAATGGGGTCTCATAAACATTTTTCCTGGACTTAACTGGAAATGTCATTCTCCTGATCTCAGCATCCCACATAGCAGGAATGACAGGGTGCATACCACCATGCCCAACTATTTGGCTGAGATATGGTGTCATGAACTTCTAGCCTAGGCTGGCCTTGAACTGCCATCTTCCTGATTTCAGTGTATCAAATTGCAAGGATTATAGGTGGGAGTAAACGTACCCAACTGCCAGCATTTCACAAAATTCATTTCTTAAAAAAATAAAAATCCTGGCCTACCAGATAAATACAGCCATAGTGGAATGAGCATATTCTGAATGACAGGCTGGAATTCAGCCATAGTGGAACAAGCATATTCTGAATGACAGGCTGGATGAGAGGAGTCATTTTTAGCTTGCCTTTGGTCCTCACTTTGATCTTTGAGATTTGTACTTTCATTTTAACAAAATGTAAGGGTCTTCAACTTTGTACTTTAATGATGATGATGATGATGAAGGCATCAAGAGAGATAAATGTGCCAAGTGTGCTTTGTATCATGTAGATTAATCATTGACCAAGTATTGTACAACATGACACAGATGCTTGGAGTGGTACAGAGCATTTTTAGCACTTGTAGCTGTAATGCTCTGCACAACTATTACTACAATAGATTTTATCTTCATTTGGGAGATTGTGCTTATGGTGTGCCAAATGACATACCCACAGTACCCTCTCAATGGTCCAGTTAAGATAGTCAGAACGTAGAGACTGCTATGAAATATTTCCCTTTGTCTACATGATCATTGAACATTGAACAAGGGTGCCCAGCACTGGGGGAGGGGGCGGGGAGCGCCACAAACATGAATTAGACATTGAACTTTCTTCTCAAGAGCTCATAATCTATTGTGCAAACAGTTCATAATCTATTGAGATGCCAGTATTTGTCTACAATCACAAAGGCAATAAAGTGTAAGGAGTATGATAATGAACCTTGAGAGAGAGTATGTGTAAAGAGAAGGGAGGATGAGCATCTTACTCATTTTGGGAACAGGAAGGGTGAAGAAAGGAAAGGAAGGGTCTTAGAGGATACTTGGGCTGCATTTTGAAGGATGCTAAAGTGTTGTCAGAAAGTTCTGGGATGATAAACTAGGAGGAGTGTGTTGGGGAGAGATAATGCTAGGCATTAACATCTGCAAAGGCACAGAGACTTGATGACACATGGTGAACTTGGTGGACAGTCAAGTTGGTAGCAGCTAGGAAGTGGAGGGCAATGGACGAGGCAGAGATGGAAGAGTTTTTAGGAGTTGTGATTCCAGTGACAACTTGCATCTAATATCAATAAAAACTGCCTTGTGTCTCTCTGAGCAAGAAAAGACTCCTGTTAAGGCCTAAAAAGGCATGGAGTTTATATCCTTCTCTTAGTCACGAAACAGTGGGGAGAAGTTTTGGGCTCTGCTCCAGCTGTGCTTTATTTAGCCAAGCTCACTGGTCATTTGTTGTCTCTGGTTCCAGGTGGCTTCCCAGAAGCTTTGGGGAAGAACTTGAATATAGATCACAGAGTTCGTTTATTGCTAGATATTTCTACTCTAGGAAAAGGCTAGAAACCTATTGGCTGACTCTTTGTTTTGCAACATGTCAATTATTGGTTTTTATATATGTGTGTGTATATACGTATATGTATATGTATATGTATATGTATATATATATATATATATATATAATTTCATTGTTCATCTCAGGCAACCTTAAACAACTTTAAAGATCTTCCAACATGTTGGATGAAGGTCTGTCTTCTGGTAATAAGCAATGGTTTGGGATTACCTTTTCAACAAAGTCATAATCACTCTTTATTAGCAAGATTGGGCTGATGATGGCATAGTAAGTGTTTAGGTTCCATTACATTGACATTAAGGTGCTACCAAGCTGGCAATGAATTAATTCTTGGTGGTTTATGAAGGAGACAGCCTACAAATACCTTTGCCTCCCGATCTGGGAGAGATGACATTATTTTTTTCTTTTTCAGAGTAAAAGCAGAATTAATCTTTTAACTTTGTCCAATACTTTATGCCCAGTGGCTAAAGGGGCTGGCAGAAGGAAATGAAGCCTGTGACTTTCGGGTGAGCTTTCCCGAGCCAAGTCTTACTGTCTTGCTGGCTTTGCAGCACATTTGGCAGCAGTAGCAGAGTTGGGATAAACACATTTACTGAAGGATATGAGTCAACACATTTCCCTTCCGCTTCCCTCTCCCCACCTCACACACATACTCAAGCTACCTTTTACCCTCAAGAAAAACAATCCTGATGGCAGCACTGGCTGGTGGAGGATAGGCCTGTCCTTCTTTATGAGGGTAGAATAATAATTAATACTCCATAGGACTCTTGAAAGGAAAGCAATGAAGTAACACAGATATGTTTTTTTCTTGAGTGTTTAATGTGTTTATCCATTCATAGCACAAATGCTAATGAAGGATTGTTCTCTTCTGAGAGGAGTTTTGTATGAAGGAGATGAAAAAATGTGAACAAAGCAATGATGATCCTTGTCTTTGTTTCATATATATATATAAAATATAGTTACATAAATGTATAGGTATATCATATGTACATGGCATACATAAGTATTGTAGTTTTTCTATTGGCCATCCCAGCACTTGGCAGTTTGAAGATGATCAATAATGAATGACTAAACTAATATACGGATAACAAGGGGCTATTTAGAAAATGTATTAGCTTCCAAAGAGTCTGAGAGATAAGAATTCTAGTATGAGGGAGATGAAGCAGACATCTCGGTCAGCTTCTGCTGCAGTGTAGGATTTGGGATGTGACAAGAGGTCAGAGAAAAAGGGAGCCATTCCAAGGAGCAGAATAGTTGATGGCTCTCTGTTTTCTTCTCAGACTCGAGCTGAATGTCTGGTAGACAAACCATTACTATCTGAGGCATTTACAGTTGCTTTGTGTGCTCTGACACTGCACTAAAGCTGGGAACTAGAACCATTAAGGATCAGTAGATTCAATGTTATTCCATTCTTTGTCATCCTATTACAGGAGATTGCTTATGATATGGTGTTTACCAGCTTGGGAGGATTCACTACTTTAGTAGCTTACTGTACTTTCCTTAGTATTAAGTAGAAAAGCTTCAGAAGAATAGCTTACTCCGCCCTTTAATCTTTTCTTGAGGGGGGGGATTCTTTTCTTTTTTATTGTTATTGTAGAGTTGATATACAGAGGGGTTACAGTTACATGAATCAGGTAATGAGTAATGAATACAATTCTTTTTGAACACTGTCTCCCCTTCCATTGCTTTCTCCCAGTTTTTCTCTCCTGTCCCCAGCCACAAGATGTACAGTTCATTTTTCACATAGTGTCTAATGAGTACCACTGTTGTATTTGTTCACCCTTGTGAGACCTTTTCTGTGTCCTCCCATACCCTCTCAAATACTAACAAACTAAGGAACAAGACAGAAGGAAAAGAAAACAAAAACATGAACAATGGCAACTAAGAATGTCCCTTGTTTCCTTTTCTTGGAGTTTATTCCATAGAATATTATCTAATGTGATCATATGCGTATAGCTGTTGAACCTTTGTCAACCACTCCTATGCATAACCTCCTTTGGCCTCAGTGTGTGAATACCAAGCAAAATCATGTTCATTGTAGCATTGTTTACCAGTCACACTGGCTCAAATACCCATGGAATACAATATGAAGGGGAAAAGTCATTAGTTTTAGTATCTCTGGCAAGTTCCATCCCTGTTTGTCCACTATGGTCTCATGTGGCTTTTGAGTTTGTTTCAGTGTAGTACCATAGAGGTTAAATGAGAACCTTATGCAATTTTAGAGTTTGCATGAAGCAGGCCATCCTGTGTTGTTAGATGTGTTGAGCTAATTCATGAATGCATATTGCGTTTATGCACTGGCTCTTTGGGTCAAATCATATATTTAAATGAGACTATAGATGCCCAACTGTTTTAGTGTCACTGACATGATTAATGCTGAAAATTATTGAATTTTAATGCCAAATATGCTACAAGAGTTATTAAAAGAAAAATTAGAGGGAAAAAAATCTCATTCCTGATAGTCCAGATGTTATCTACCAATGCTTGAAACTATATTTTTCTCACCCTTAAATATTTTGACTTTTATAAACTTCACATATGTCTTCAGTATTTTCCCGTGTTACTTCCTGGTTATGGTAGTTCTGAAAAAATTCATGGATTCTGGGATAGACAGCTCCCAAACTCAGTGACACAAGACAACTAAGAGTTATTTATTTCTTATTCAGATGAATTGTACAATTGGCATCGGGATGTGTGTGTGTGTGTGTGTGTGTGTGTGTGTGTGTGTGTGTGTGTGTGTGTGTGTGTGTGTGTGTGTGTATGTAGGATATGCTACCATCAAGACTTGGTCTTTCCTAACTGGTCCAGGGCACCGACATCTGAAGATGGAGAAAAAAGTTAGTGTGGAGAGTCACAGGAAATGTCTTAATAGTCCAGGAGATGAAGAATAAGGACATCATTTCTTTTTTTGGGGGGGGAATCTGGTCGTGGGGCCTGAACTCTGGGCCTGGGCACTGTCCCTCAGCTCTCCAGCTCAAGGCGAGTGCTCTACCACTTGAGCCACAGCGCCACTTCCGGCTTTTTGCTTATGTGGTGCTGAGGAATCAAACCCAGGGCCTCATGCACAAGGCAAGCGCTCTACCACTGAGCCACCTTCCCAGCCCTAAGGACATAATTTCTGTTCAGCTATCTCTCATTGCAAAGGAGCTGGGGAAGTGTTGGCTAGCCATGTGCTAAGAAGCAAAGGGCAAGCGGATTTGTGAGCCAATAGCTAGTATCTGCCAACTTAAAGCTCATGGTCTTCTTGATCAATCTGGTCAAATAAGGTGGTGTTTTCATATTTATCTTTTCCCTTATTTTGGAACCTTTATGCTGTTGTTTCTACACTATGTCATGTTGGCACCTGTTTGCATATGTACAGATAGCTATTGCTAATAAATTATTTCTCTAAATTTCAACAGAAATAACTAGCTGTAGACATGCTATCTAATCTTAATGTAATGGCTACTGAGTCACATCATATAAAGTTTTTTGATGGTTTTGGTATATAATATCTATGAGTAAAGCATAACTTACTTAAAAGGTCCTGGAAATATACTCGAAATCTGGAGAGACTAAGCATGCATGTAGTAGCATAGTGATTAAACATTCACATACTCTTTCAAAGATGTTCTGATACCCAAAATTATTGAAAAAATAACCCTGAATAGTCATGGAAATCAAGATATTATCTTGCTTTACAAGGTTAGATCAGAGACAGCAAACTGTAATTAAGAGCAAGTAAGTAACTCTTCTGGGACTTAAGAATAGCTTCTGAAGCATATTTCTTTTACAAGTTATAAGGAAAAGATAATCAAGTGATAATGTTGAAAAATCACTAGAATCAATGTAAGGACTAGTCTGTGAAACAGGCTCATTACACTGCTTTGACTCTTGTTTTTCCCTTCTAAATAGATGTCTTGGTATTGACTATTAAGAGACCTTGGCCTAAAACTATCCAAGTTTTCTGTAGATGCTACACTTCTCTAGAATTTCAAAGGTTACAGCAGCAAGACTGAGAATATAGGAAGAACTTCTGAATGAACAGAGAAAGGTGGCCAGTGACTTTTTAGGTGAACAAGCATGAGATGTGTTGTATTGTAAGAGAATAGCCCAGACTCTGTAGAATGGTGACCAAAAAAACATCATGTATTGTCTTCTTCGAACAGTTCTGCTGGTCATCCCTGTATGGCCTTGAGAAATCACTTAGCCTCTCCACCTGAGCCTCAGTTGGCCCATTTGTAAAGTGGTGATAATAGCAACTATCTTTGAAGGTAAGGGGGATTGAAAGTTAACAGGTAGTATGGTATTTGGTATAGGAAATGAACTTGATAAATGGTAGGCATTGCTCTTCTTACAACAGGAGCTAAAAGGACAGAAGATACATTGGGCAAAATTAGGAAAGAATGCGGCAATATCATGTAAAACATGGAGATAAATGAGCCAAGACATATGAGTGTTTAATGCAGTGCTTCTACGATAGTATGTAATCAGTTAAGGTTAGGTGGATTTGATTCACTTGGGGAGCTAGGATGTCTGGGCTATATTTTAAAAGGATTAAAAAGGAAGACAATTTTAAGAGACAATTTTATATGGATCTGGCTCGTGTTTTTCTTTTTTTATTATTTTAATTCTATTGTGAAGGTGATGGGCAGAGGAGTTATAGTTTGACACGTAAGCGCCCGTAAGGTATTGAGTACGTTTCTTGTCAAACTTGTTACCCACTCCCTCATTTTTCTCCCACTTTCCTTCCCCTGACAAACTCCCAATCTGTATAGATCATTTCCAACATATTGTCTTATGAGTGTCGCTGTTGCATTGGTTCCCCCTTTGTCCTTTGTCTCACCATTTTGTTGTTCCCCTTCCTTCCCTGATTCAGATAAACATATACACAATACCTAGGGTACCAAAATCAAATACAGGGACAGGGGATAAACCATAAGGGGAAAACCACAAAAGAAAAAATAAATGACCTAGTACATTCAAAACAACAACAACAACAAAGAAAAACCTCTTATTTCTATGTCTTGGAGTTCATTTCACTTAGCATCATTTTATATGGTCATATATACATAGCTAGTGAGCTATTCTGCTCATCTGCTAAGATTATCCTAGATACATACTAATTATTAAAAATAAGGGAAACCTTGGGACCTATGTTTCTTTGGGTCTGGCTTATTTCACCATGGTTTTCTTTTCTCTTAAGTTTTTTTTTTTTAAATTGTAATGCCACACACATTTTTATTTTACAATTATGTTTTAAATTTCCTGAGGCCTCCAGTGAGCATGGTCTCATCCATCTAAACTCCAACCTAGACAGTGATCTCAAAGACAGAATCCCAATTTCAGGAACTGGTTTGCCATTTTTCCTGCTAGACACATTAGTAAATGTTAAGTTATTGACCAGACAGAGCAATAAAGAAATGAGGTATCAGGCTCCAATCCATTTATTAAAAATGATCATGTTTACACTGTGTGTTCTTAATCTGTCATTCATTTCCACTGAAATTCGACTACTTTTTTTCTTTCCATTGTTCTGTCTTGCCAGATAAGTATGCATCTGTGCATGTATGAGAATAGTTTTGACTTATGTTTAATATTCACTTGAGAGGAGAAACTATTTTTAAATGAGATTTAATTCTGAAAGTGTTGGCTTTCAAATATATCTGCTTTGAGAAATTTAGCCAAAGATATGAAAGAAAAAAAAATCGAGAAATAGGGAAGATGTAAATGTTTGTTGATATCAAGACAAGCAAATGTGACGTGGGTGCTTCTCTAGGGAGCATCTTCTTTAGAGCTTTTCAGAACATTTGGGGGTTTGGTGGGATTCTCCCTCCCTTCCCTCATCATATTGGTAGAAGCTGGATTACAACTGAGAATACAGAGATTAATGGCCTGTTGTGACTAATCCACTAAACCTCTACTCTTGTTTCTCTTAAATTGATTGAATTTAGAGAAGTTGAAAACAGACATATAGTAGCTAGCCTGATATTAAATCCCCATGACTTAATGAAACCTAATAACTTCAGAGGACAGGTAACTGAGAATCTGGTAACAGGACATCATGCATTTGGGAATTCTTTTTCTTTAAGTGTTTATTAGATCTCAGTGCATTCATTCACAAACTTTTTATTTTATTTTTTAAAAAGAAAGATTATTTTACACGAATGCATTCAAAAATAATATCACTAATACAAACCAACTTTTAAAAATTTTTTTAAAGGTTATGCAATTACTAATGCAGATATTGCTAATAGTTTGGCTTCTGACAAGCTTTGTGTGAAATAAACATGTAGTCTGTGTGTATTAAAAGATGATCTGCATAGAAAGTAAAGAAAATACTGTGAAAATAATTATAGATATAGATGGAATAGATGTAACATTGGTGAAAAATCACAACTTCGTGCTGAATTAGTGAACTTGAAGTAGATGAACTCAATTGAATTTAACTTTTTTTTTTAATCCAGGGCTCTTAAAAATAGTAGAAATATAAAAAGATGAGAAAGTAACCATACTGCTGGGGATTTTTTTTAGACTAGAAAAAATATTGCAGTTTAAAGTGAGACAATTTAGACAAGAGGTTTAAAATATTTTATTAAAACTCCAAAATATGTATAAGTGCACCGGAAAGTCCTGTAGTTTGCACTGTAAGTGAAAACTTACAGTTATTAAGAGCTAAAAAAAAAAGTAAAGAGCTAGTCACAGTCTGTGTCTCGCACACTGGCAGGCTTTGGGTAACTTAATTTTTGCATCTCATTTTTTTCTCTGGAGGCTTGAACTCAGAGCCTAAGTACTGTCCCTGAACTTCTTTGCTCAAGGCTAGTGCTTTACTACTTGAGCCACAGCTCTACTTCCAGCTTTTTTGCTGCTTAATTAGAGATAAGAGTCTCAAGGCTTTTTGCCCAGGCTTTTTGAACCTTGAGCCTCAGATCTCAGCTTTTAAGTAGCTAGGATTACAGGCACAAGCCACTGGCACCTGGCTGGATCTCAGTTTTTCATTCCATGAAATGGGAATAAGATAACCACTTATTTTCAGGAACAGTATAAAACCAAGTGGTTATCATAGTATTCTTAATATAATACTAGCATTAATATGAACATTAAATGTCATATAGAAGTCAAGCACGTAAGACATCATTTTCAGGCAGATAATAGCTTCACGAATATGACTAGTTGGTGATATCTCATGTAAAACATGAGATGCAGCCAGTGTTGCTTTTTTTTTTTTTTTAAACAGACAGCATTCTGCCTGATGCGTAGGGAACATTAAAATGGGAGCTTACAGACCTTCAATACCTCCCACAGACTCAGGAGGGGGAACAAGAAACAGCTTATTTACATTGTCAAAGGAGATATCTCAGAGTCTTCCATGGCACAGCATATAAACTGACTGACCTTACCAATTTCTGCCAAGTTTCCCATCTCACTTTTCTGTGAAGATACCTTGCATACATTTACCCGAGCCTCTGCTCATGCTGTGTTTTTCTTCCTTGTTTTTACCTACCTGAACTCTAAAACAGGACAAGGTACCTGTTCTGCTCATTCTCTGACCAAAGTGCTGTGCATCTAACCCAGCCAGCAAGTGGTAGGATCTTTTCCCAGTACATCCCTTTCCGTATGCCTCCAGCACTGCTCATCTACCTCTCTCATCGTTATCAAATGGAAATTCATTGTGGTCAGCCTTCTCCTTCCTACTCCAATTGAATGTACTTATTGCTTGAACCTTACAATCTATTGTGAAGCTTTCTGAATCCTCACAAGGAGGAACTGGTGAATTGAGATAGATCTTCTTTTTCCCCTCTCCCATCTTATGCCCTCTGGAGATAATGACTATCTCAGACCAGAGCTTGGCTAAATCATCTAGCGTGCAAATCTGATTTTGAAAATAAAGTTTTATTTTCACACACTTCCGATTTTACACTACCAAAGCAGACTTTAGGGAGTTGCAACACTAACCATCTTGTTTACAGAGCCTAAATACGTAGTCTCTGTCCCTTAACACAAGAAGCGTAGGACCTCTAGCAGGAGCAATCCATTCAAGTGCTTCCAACACATGTAAGACAAAATAAGGCACCTGAATGATCCATTTTCCTCAATAGAGGATTCGTTAAATTTCAGATGAATATTCAAGTTTTTAAAAGCCTTTGACACTTTAGGAACCTCAGAATGATCATTATTCTGTGAATAGTTGGGCAGTGTTTGCCGTGATCTTCAGGCACCTACAATGAGTGTTAGGAACAGACAGAACATGAATTCTGTTTATGTGGGTTTGGATCTTGAAGCTTCCTTTAGAAGAAGCCTCTAGAGGGACTTGGAGTTGCTCAGGATGAGAAGACAGTTTGGCAGGGAAGGATCAAGTATCTGAAAGCATTATTCTGCTGCCAGATTTTTATTTTTTATTTTATTTTGAAAAAAAAACCCTCTTCTTTGGGAAATGAAAAACCCTATTCAGAAGAAAAAGCATGGTCACTTAGAGAATTAAATAATTTTAGGGATGTCAACCTGAAAAATCCAACTTTTCCCCAAAGCCAGACTCATAATCCAGGCAATGTTCAGTTTCTGCTCTTGGATAGAACATCCTTTTCCAAACAACAAGCTGAATGAGCTTCACAGGGCTCCAGAAAATGAATATTGTCCTCCCTGGACATGTGTGGAAATTGAAGTCCAGAAGTAGCAGTGTAGGCTAGCCACAGACAGAGCAAGCTCTGGCAAGATCCCTGAGGAACCCATAGCCGCTGAATCCCACCTCCTCACCCCCACACTCCCATCAGACACTGCATATTCCTGAACCACAGAGGATTAATTGAACTCTAGTCCAGAGCTGGGAGCTGGTAAACAATGACTCGAGGACCAATTCTAGCCCACTGCCTCTTTTTATATGCAAGAACTCAGATTTTTTTGGTTTTGTTATATTTCTTTCAATAGCTCGGGCGGGGGGGGAGTCAAAAAATAAGGACTGTTTCTTGCTGTGAAAATTTACCAAGTCAGATTTTAGTCCATAAATAAATTTTTATTGAAACACAGTGACACTGATGTATTTATGTATTTTCTCTTCTCCATGGCTACTTTCACCCTATAATGAATGAGCCAAGTCATTGTAAAAGAGTTTATGGCTAGCAGCATCTAATTTCTTTATAATCTGGCCCTGTTTGGAAAAAATATTTGCTAACCCTTACTCTAGAGCACCTGTAAAATAATAATTAAAATCAACCATAGTGAAGCATAACACATAGAACATAAAACGTACTCACTTTGAGTCTTCCATTTGATGCATTTTTACAGAAAGACTACAATCTTGTAACCCGAAGATGAAGATATAGAAATTCCCTATCTTGTCCCAATTCTTTGGTTTCTTTGTTGTCAGCCTCTCTAGCATCCTTGAACTCAGGCAATCAAAGATCTGATCTCTGTCATCGGTAACAGCTTTCAAATGTTTATTTGCTGAGCATTTCAGAGCACTAGAGACTACCCTGGGATGGTAAGGACTGTGTAAATGTGAAGATGATTTTATTCTTTCATTTGCTAATTCCTTAACTCACTCTGAACACCCACTCCAAACAGCCACTTAATGGGTCACGTTGGAAGCTAACAGACACTTAAATATCAGGCAGGGTACCATGGCTCAAACCTGGAATCCTAGCTACTTTGGAGTCAGACATTGGGGGACTTTGTGTTCCAAGCCAACCCCGGGAATAATAAAAGTCTTGGAGACTCTACCTCATTCAATGACCGGGTGGCAAACACATGACCTGGGGAGGCACGAGTTGGGGAATGGCAACACAGGTGGGCTTGGGCATACAGTGAGGCCCTACTTCAAAGGTAACCAAGGTAAAAAGGGGCTGGAGGGAGGGCTCATGTGGTACAGGACATGGTAGTGCAAACACAATGCCCTGGTTTCAATCCCCATTAGAAACCATATAGTTTGATCTCAAACTGGTTAAGAATTTAGGTTTAAATTTTGCAGGCTGAGGGAATCTGGGTAAGCTAACTTTTTCTTCCTCCTGACTTTCTAATTTGTAACGTGAATGAAAATGACCACTGCTGTGATCTGGATAGGAGGAACAGGATGGCAAATTAACTGAATGAAGAACAGCACACAGCATGTAAGCCTTCAGCGAAGAGTCAGACTTGGAGCTGTCCAGATCTAGAGTCAAACCTAGGTCTTGGTCACCATAACACGATTCATTAACCTCACTCACTACAAGTCTGCCTGGAGGCATACCATCATTTTAGTAAAATGTGACAATCCGGGAGGGTGATTATACTGACCTAAGCCATCCAACCATTGACTGCCAGGATCAGGGTTTGAACTAGCTCTCAAGGAAGATGAAGATGGAAAATAGAGATGGATTAAACTATATGCACCTGGAATTACAAATGGATGAACCATGTGTGACTGTGTGTTCAATAATGCAGGAGCCAGTGTGCCAGCGAGAGAAAAATCAGTCTAGAAGCCAGAGGTACTCTTGCTTTCTGAGCTAATGGATATCTCAGGTCTTTTTTAGTTTAATATCAACAACTAATGATTGTAAAGTGCACTGAAGAACCCAGTGGGTGTGTCTGCACTGACCAGCATCAATAATCAAAGACTTGCTCTCCTTTTACAAACAGCCTCCTGTCTGTATTGGTCTGTTTGGGTTGAGGAAATAAAAACAGAAGTCTCCAAAGACAGAGCCCCATCATGCATTCCCTAATAGCTTCCTATACCTTATACCTCCTCCTTACACCCACTCATACCTTATACCTACTATCACAAAGGGTGGTGCACTTTACCAACCCTTAATTAGAATGATTTCACTTCATTTCTTCGAGGTCCTTTTATGGAGTACACAGCTCCTGAATTTCATCTGGGAACTGCTTTTTATTGTTCCCATTTATCCAGGCACATTGATCAGCTGGCCCTGCAGCCCTTCCTGTCACCTTAACAGGAGGCTGTGCCTGTTTGAGTCCTTAGGTGTAAACAACAGAGTCTCTTCAAGACTACTGTCAGCAGAAAAGAAATTCATTAAAGCATTTGAGATGCTTACTGAGTCTGAGGATAGATTCAATTATGCTATTCCTCTAGCAAAGACCTAGTTTCTGCTATTCTGGACAGAACCAGCCAAATCTCATTGCTGATAAAGAACTTGGCACTAGGGGCCCCCTGGTAAGCCAGCAAACTAGAGACTTTTGCTTCCCCAAGGCCAGAATGTGAATACTGTTGCTTTACCAGATCTGCTCCTCCTGTTGTCACTTCAGAACAACACTCTGAGACCTCTGATTGGACAAACCCAGCACATACCTGTGTGCTCTCAAAAGGAAAGGTCAAGATTCTGCCCAGAGGATATGGGATTAAACACAAAAGGCAGGCAATACTCCATGCATGGTGGGTTGACTGAGTAATAACTTCCCAAAGAGGTTTGCATCTTAGTCCTGAGAGCCTGAGAATATGTAAGCTTTCATAGTAAAAGTGATATTGGCAGTGTGATTATATTAATCATTTTAAATTACACTGGATTATCTGGGTAGACTCAATGTGCTCACAAGGGCCCTTAGAAAAGGGAAGCAGGAAATTCAGATTCAGAAATAGAAAAGATGTGATGATAGAAGCTGAGGTTGAATTGATGCTCTTTGAAGACAGAGGACAGGAGTCGTGGGCTATGTGATGTAAAAGGTCTCTAGTAGCTGGGGAAAGCAAAACAAAAGCACAACAACAAAGAAGGCAATGACCTCTACCTCACAGCCTCAGAAGGAAAAGTAGACAGATATGTTTGTTTTAGTCTCCTGAAACTCATTGTAAAATTCTGAGCTCCAGAACTATTAGATATTACACTGGTGTTATTTTGAGTCACTAAATTTGTAATAATTTATTATAGCCGCAATAGGGGAAATAGTACACGTAGGAAAGGTGTTCTTGATTTTGTGGGAAGCCAGAAAGCATAGCAGGTGTCTAGCACAACAGAATTGGAGAGCTGGAAAAATTCTCAACCACATCTGGGTCATAGGGCTGCCTTCTGTACCCTGTGGCTGTCTGTGTTCGAGGAGTTCCTAACGCTAGGTTGGGTGAGCAGGTGAGCAAAATTGCTTGTGATATGTAGTTTGTTCAATCACTTTATCCACCCCATGATTTATTCAGCAAATGTTCTATTCTTTAAATAAATATTTACTGGGTTTGAGTACCAAGCAGTGCGAAAAGTTTTGTAGTTCCAAAAGAAAAAAAAAAGAAAGGAGTAAGAACTTAAAGTTCTTTAGCAGTCAAGCAGACCATATAACACCAAACACAATGTTTAGATTTTTTTCAGTGGTCTCTTCTTATCAAGTATCACCCCAGATCCCACACTGAGGGGGTTCTGAAGAGGGCAGATCAACTGGTGTTATGATTTCTAGATGATTCCAGCAGAGGAACTTTAATAATTTATGCAGGAAAGCAAAATACTGGAGTGGGTATTTTTTTAAATCAAGAATATATTACCATAGTAGTTATTATTAATTGAATTTTTTTTTCTGTGTTCATGCTGAAAATCTTATTTACCTCATTTTTTCTCACATCAATCCTCAGAGCTATTGTCATTATCTATATTTTTACAGATAAGAAAACCGAGGCTTAGAAAATATGAATGAAATTCACATAGATAAGTAAGCTGTAGTTGGAACGTGAACCTGTCTGAATGCTAGACTCACATACTTTGCTATGCTTCCTGTCTTGCCACACACTGACACCCTGAATTAGGAGAGGATTCAAATGTGTAAGAAAAAAATGATTCCTGGATTGAGGACAAAACACATTTTAGAATACAAAATGAGTTGTGCAAAGAGAATTATCTGGCTTTCCAAGGTGACTGATTTTTTTTTTCTTCTTTTGGCGGTATTGGCAATTAAGCTCAGGATTTCCTTCTTGCTAGTCAGGTGTTCTACTACTTGATCCATGCCTCAGCCCCTTTTTTTGAGTTGTGTGTGTGTGTGTGTGTGAGTGTGTCAGTCCTGGGGCTTGAACTCAGGGCATGAGCACTGTCTCTGTACTATTTTTGCTTATGGCTAATGCTCTAACCCTTGAGTCACAGCTTTACTTCCAGATTTCTGGTGGTCAATTGGAGATAGAATACATGTGTATTTTCTTGTCTAGGCTTGCTTTAAATCACAATCCTCAGATCTCAGCCTCCTAGATATCTAGGAAACATTGGCATCCAGCTGTGTTGGTTAAGGTCTTACTTGCCTGGGCAAAGCTAGTTCTTCCCAATGATGTCCCAAGGATGACAGGTGCCACCTCATCTCAGCTATTGAAATGGAGTCTTAAGAACTTCTGTCCTCAAACCAAATCCTCCAGCTACCATTTTCACCTCCCGGGTATGTGGGATTACAAGTTTCAACCACTGTGCCGGGCTAGGTGGCTGATTCTTACAGGGTAAAACCTCATACTGGGATATAGAAGTCCAATTCATCTGGTACATGGTTCTCATTTTAGAAATGAAAGTATTTGTGACTCCAATGTTGCTTTACTAATCTAGGAAAAGAATTTAATTCTTAAGTTTCTCCATTTTAAAGCTCACAGTTGAGCCAGCATAGTCGTTTATACATATAATCCCTGGGGAGGCTAACGTAGGAGGCTAGAGAGTTCAAGGCCAGCCTGGGCTTCATAAGGAGACTGTCTTAAAAAAATAAAATTATTTCATAAGGAAAATGCATGAATCACATTCTTCTCTTATCCCCTCTACTCCCTTGTCCACAGCTGTTTGAATACTCATCAGTGCGATTGTGTATATTACCCATCCCAGACTACTGCCAAAAAAAATTAAGGGTCAAGAGGTAGCCCTCCATGACTCTTCTAAGGGGGGGGGGGTGCCTCTCTTGTGCAGTGGCCCCTCAAACACCCACACAGAAAATGTCAAGGCTAGCTGGACTGTGAATATTAACTAACATGCAGATAGCATTGTTCCTCTTAGCTTGAGTGGGTCTGGTATAGAGAACTCCTTGACCACTGAGCTAGCAGCTACATGTTAAACAAATGGCACCCAAGTGTTCTGCTCCTTGGGTTTGGAGAGCTGCTGTCTGCTGAATTCCTGCCCGGCAGTCCTGTTGACAGATGGTATAACTTGCTCATTAAATCAGAAACTTCACCACTCCAAGAGCCCCCAGGCATGTTAGCAGACAGAGTTGGTGGTGTTTTCCAGTGCTGAATGGTCTGCAGCTCAAGAGCATGAAGATAAATATTCTACATCCTAGTGCATCCACTAACTTAAGCTTTCCTGGGTCTGTTCCCTTTGTGTTGACAGAGCACATTTAGAAAAGTAAAGTGAAATGCTTCCAGGCACCCTGCTCCTCCATCCATCAGTCTCTTCTACTCTGTTGCCAGTCTACCACCACCACCACCCACACACACACTCGAGACTAGTCCTCTCTCCATGTTTTATGTCACCATGTTTTATGACATACAATATCCAGAACCAAAAAAAAAAAAAAGAGACTTTCTGAGTCCAGAGTTCGGGGCTTAACTTTGTTTTTGAGAAAGCATGATGGGAGATTTGAGTCATTGGGGACTGAGCAGCACTATCTATAGCACAAATAATAAGCATGATTCAGAACAAGCTTGGTTACCAAATTGCGTATTTGTCCTAAGAGCAATGGGAAGCCATAAGAGGGCTTTAGGTTGAAGTAGCTGACAGCCAAGCCTGAGTTCCAGGAAGGTCTCTCTAGTTGCAGATTTGGAGACTTACCTGATACTGAGGGAGAAAGAAGAGGATTAGTAGCCTAGACAGATGGAGAAGTCAGAGGGCTCTGGTGTAAATCTGGGTTAGACATAGCGGGGCAGACAGGGTTACCTGATAAAGGTAGTGTTGTATATGGATAAAATTGGAGCTGTCCAGGACATGGATAAACAAAGCCTAATGAGTTGCCCACAGTGGGATTAAAGAGAAACAATGAGTCAGCAAGCTCTAATTTATGAATTTATGGACATAGCAGTGGTATTTCAGGAGCAAGGGCACAGGGGAAGAGGAAGCCCTCATACAAAGCATAGACTCAAGAATTACAGGATACCTTGGAAGGGAGAAGGAGATGGGAGAGAAGAAATAATAAAAAGAGAGAGAGTCCCTTCTCTCATGGACTGTACAAGTGCTAAAGAGACAAGTCTACTGGTATTCCCATGTTTTTGTGTTTTTTTTTAAACTGATATTGGCTAGCTGATATCGGTCGTTTCTATACAAGACTTACAACACACCTTATGTTTTATAAATGCAGGTGGTTACAGGGGGCAAAGTCTGAAGTTTAGAGTTATGAAATTATTTAGCTGCAATTAGAAAGTTAGTGAATAGACAAGCTAAGATTAGATGTCCATTTTTTTATTACTCTAAAGAATATACCTTATTTTTTTTAGGGAAAAATGCCATCTTTAAGAGACAAACAGGTGCAGGATTTAAAATGTTTTTAGTGAAGAATAAAGACTGAAATAATAAAGAATCTGATGGAAGCTCATTGAAAGAATATTTCCTGGAGGAGTAGAGAAGTTTGCTTTGAATCAGGCTGTATATTGTGGATCTTTGGGTACAAACAAATAAAAATGATATTAACAGCATTGAAGGTAAGGAGGACAACATGTGAAGTACTTCTCTGAAACATCATTTTACTTTACAAACTTGGATGAGAATAATTCATCAGTCTGATAAAACATGAATGGTTATCTTGGCCAACTTGAACCACATGGACTGCTTAGACCATTCTTACAGTCTTATTTCCTGCATTCATGCTAGGTATCCTGTGTTTTGTTCACAAAAGATCTTCTTTCCTTCCTTTTCTTCTTCTCTCCCTTCCTCACTTCCTTATCTCCTTCCTTCTGGTCTTTCTTTCTTCCTTCTTCTCCTATTCTTTCTTTTACTTCTTAAGTTTGGTGAGTAAAGAGTCAATGATCATAAAATTGAGAACTGCTTATATGTTAGGAAGTATATGAAGTCCTGGTGCTATAACAGTCCTTGGATGGACATCTACAAGGAAATGCTGAGTGGCTATCATATACAGTCAACAAATCCTTTCACTATATTTTGAAAGATGTTATTGTAAATATTGCATTTAATGAAATCAGGCCAAGAATGGTGGTGTCTTTGTCTAAAGAGGGTGATCTTTGAGCTAAAGTGTAAGTAGAATTTTCAAGTGCCCAGAGGAGTTGGACTTTTGTTTGTTTGTTTATTTGTTTTGGGTCAAGGGCTCAAACTCTGGGCCTGGGCACTGTCTGTCAGCTCTTCAGTTTAAGGTGAGCACTCTACCACTTGAGCCACAGCACCACTTCTGGTTTTCTGGTGGTTAATTGGAGATGAATGTCATGGAACTGGGCTCAGGTGGCCCACACTTGTAATCCTAGCTACTCAGGAGGCTGAGATGTGAGGATTGTGGTTCAACGCCAGCTCGGGCAGGAAAGTCCGTGAAACTCTTATCTACAATAAACCACCAGAAAACCAGAAGTGACGCTGTAGCTCAAGTGGTAGAGCGCTAGCCTTGAGCTAAAGAACTGAGGGACAGTGCTCAGGCCCAGAGTTCAAGCCCCATGACCTACCAAAAAAACACCCAAGATTTTCATGGACTTTCCTGCCCTGTCTGGCTTTGAACAGCGATCCCCAGATATCAGCCTCCTAAGTTGCTAGGATTACAGGCATGAGCCACAGACACCTGGCAGAGTTGGGCTTTTGTAACACAGGAAGCACATTTTTCTTAGAAATCAGCGTCACTTGGAGAATGGAAATATCAACTTGAGCATTTGCTGATACGTGACAGGCTTCCCCCCCCCCCACCCCACTTACCACTTTTTGCTTTTCTTCTCTAAATTCCCAAAGTCTCTCCTTCCAGTGTATCCTCCTTTCTGCTTTCTTTCACCTCTTTGCTGATTCCGTGGATTGAATTCTTCATTGCGGACCTCTGATGGGTTTTCTCCTGCCTTGCTAACCACTTTAAAAAGTAGACTTTGAAAAGCCTTCTGTGGATCTCCCGCTATGTTATGGCTTTAGTTCTGTGTGAATTGAGGCTACCTGCCCAGAAGACGAGTGCCCTACCACCAGGGACTTGGAAGCCCCAAGGCCTGCCTTAGAGGTTTGCAGCATGAGCTTTGCTGAATGACAGCTTGATTTCTGCTCCGTGGGGTTAGTCGCCTGTTGTGTACCTAGGAGCTTTTAGCAAAGGGTAGGACACCAGATTGCTTGCTCAGACACAGGATGAGGCACAGACAGGGCAGTGAAGTGGCCCCTTGGCTAAGAGCCAGGTTGACTATCAGCTTTCCCTTACCTTTGATGTCATATGATCCATATCAGTATATTGAGCAGCCTTATGATTCTCCAGGTGTGCCTCCTAAGCCAGAACAATCCATAGGTATGAATGAAGTCATTCCATCCCATGAAATCCTTTACGGTAGCCTTGGTCCTGTGCTTTGGGTGAGTGATAACACTTCTTCACCGGTGAGACCTAGTACTAGTTTGTGCTCTGTTCCTAAGGAGGAATTCCTCTTTATATGTCTAAGGTATATCTTTATGTGGTTCTAGTTGACACAAAAGGGACCTTAGGTTTATGGCCTCATGTCCTCTGTAAATGTGGTTCTACAACCCAAGAACTAATGTTGTTAAAGCTAATGACACTTAGATTATCTATACTAGAGGAAAAGATGTTGAATTCTGAATATCTTCACTCCTTGGTGCTGTGAAATTTGGCTATGAAGTAATACTAGCTTCACATTATGAGTCTGGTAACATGCTTTTCCTTTCTGTTTCATAGAATAATTTGAAAAATACTGTCATTCATTTTTTTAAGTAAACTCTGCAGTAAATCCACCCAGTTCTGGGATCTTGTTTTGTTGTGAGACTCTTTATTACTGATTTGATCTTCTTGCTCATTATAGATCTGTTTAATGATTGAATCTTCTGGGCAGGTCATATGAGTTTAGAAGTTGATCCATTGGGCTGGGAATGTGGCTTCGTGATAGAGTGCTTACCTAGCATGCATGAATCCCTGGGTTTGATTACTCAACACCACATACACAGAAAACACCAGAAGTGGTATTGTGACTCAAGTGGTTGAGTGCTAGCCTTGAGCAAAAAGAAGCCCAGGAACAGTGCTCAGACCCTGAGTTCAAGCCTCAGGACTGGCAAAAAAAAAAGTTTATCCATTGGTTCTAGATTTTTAATTTATAAGAATATAAAGTTTTGAAATATCCCCTGTTGTATTGCTAGATTTCATTGTAATGTTATGATACCACCACTTTTTTCCATTTATAATTTTGGTGATTTAGATCTTCTGTCTCCTTCTTTTGTTTAGTTTGGCTAAGGGCTTGTCAAGAGAACTGACTTTTTGTTTAATTGATCCTTCATATCTTTCTTTTAGTCTCTATTTCATTAATTTCTACCTTAATCTTTACTAGTTCTTTCACATCTATAGCGATTGAGTTGTCCTTATTTCACTAGATCTTAAGGTATATGACTAGGTTATTTATTTGCTATCTCTCTAATTTTCATTTGTGTGTTCCTTTCAGCCTTGCTGTATGATAAAGATTTTGGTAGGTTATGTTTTCATTCATTGGATTTTAGGAACTTATTTCTTTTGCGGCTCCCCCATCCCCATTATTTTTTCTGTTACTGATTGTTCAACAATGTACTATACAGTCTCCATGTGTTTAAATATGTTGGTAATATTTTTGCAGTTGATTTCTAGATTTATTCCATTGTAGTCTGATAGAATACATAGAGTTATTTTAATTTTTTTATATTTACTTAGAATACCTTTATGTCTCCAAACCAGACAAGGATAAACAGAAAAAGAAAATTATAATTCAATGGCTTTGATTAAAATAAATGCAAACATTTTTATAAAATACTTGCAAATCAAACTCAACAACACATTAAAAGGATCATATAGCATAATCAAGTTTGTTTCATGCCAAGAATGCAAGGATGGTTCAACACACACAATAATGTAAGCTAACACAATAATAATTTAATCTAACACAGAAACAGAAATAATAACAAAAGTTATGTGATTGCCCAATAGATGCAGACAAAGCCTTTGAAAAGAATCTAACATCCCTTCATAATAAAAACCCTACCAATATTGAAAACAGAAGGATCATACATCAACCTAACAAAGGCTATATGTGACAAACCTATAGCCAACATTATACTAAATGGAAGCCATTTTCTCTAAAACCAAGAATGAGACAGGGGTATCTACTTTTTCTGATCTTGTTCAGTGTAGTGGTGAAATTCTTATTAAGAGCAACAAGGCAAAAAAAAAAGTAGAAAAGAAAGCAAATGATCACTATTTGCAAATGACACACCTGTAAAAAACCTAAAAATACCCGAAAGAGTCTACAACAACAACAAAAAAGAACCCCTTAGATCTGATGAACACATTTGGAAAAATAGCAGGATACAAAATCAAATTACTAAGAGCATTACATTTTCTATATACCAACAATTAAACAAGCAATGAAAAATATCAAGAAAAATTATCACATTTATAATGGTCTCAAAAATTTATCTTGGAGTACCTCTGCACATCACCTCTATAATAACCAAATGTTTCTTAAAAAGAAAAAATATATCTAGGAATAAATCTTAAGAGGTGAAGACTTTTTTTTTCCCCAGGGCTGAGGACCGAACCCAGGGCCTTGCATGTGCCGGGCGGGCGCCCTTCCACTGGGCTAAACCCCCAGCCCCGAGGTGAAGACTTTAATAACAAAAAAGTCTATAAAACTTTGAAGAAAGAGAAGGATCTGGCATGCTCATTGATTGGCATTGATAATATAGTAAAAAAAAATATCAAAAGTAATATACAAATTCAGTGTAATCCCCATCAAAATCCCACAGTCATTGTTCACAAAAAGTAGAAAATCAATCCAGAATTTATATAAAAACATGGAAGATTCAAAATGACCAAAGCAACCCTGAGCAAAAAGAGGAGTACTAGAGGTATCATAATATTTGATTTCAAATTATACTACAAAACCACAGCAGTTAATCAGTATGTTATTGTCATAGAAACAGACAGAAAGAACAGTAGAATAGAAGACTCCAAAATAAACTCACACAGCATTTGAAGAAGGAGCCAAAAATGTATGTTGGAGAAAAACAAACAAAAAACAAAAAAATGCCTCTTTAGCAAGTACTGCTGGGAAAACTGCCTATCTAAAATGCACAAAAACCCTGAAACTAAATCCCTATATTCCATACCAAAAAAATGAAAATCTTAATGGATCGAAGATCTTCAGCCTTTTTGAATCCAACAAATAAAAATAATAATAAAAGTGATGTTTTAAGCTTAATAAGGGTAATATTAAATCACATAAAACAAAAGACAAAGGTAGTTGAATGCTAGTTGAGATGGTAACAGAAATTGAGTAGCGCCCCTCCCCCACAACAATTCTTGGGGACAGTTAGGAAAGGCAGTATGGCATTCACAATAAGTAGGCTGGAGATAAGGCAGAGGAGAAGGTGGTAATTAAGTCTGTTTGACATAAGGACTGTTTTCTTAAATAAGAATTGTTTGTGCTTGTTACAGTATGTTACACGATATCTAAATAAATAAGAGCTCAGTATTCTGAGTACAAGCTGAAATCTTGTGGGTTCCTATTAGTCATGGTAGGGTACTGTTTCATCTTTGGGAAGCTGAGCATGAGCTGGAAAGTGACTCAAGAGATCACGTCTGGAGATGGAGCTGGCAGAGAAGCAAGACAGTCAGATCAGGCTTCCACTAGCAGCTGAGTTGGAAGGCAGGGGAAAAAAAAGGCACACAAAATTTAAAAAGAAAAGAAATGGAATGTGTTTAAATTCCAGAACAAGAAGCTTTAAATAAACCATAGGAAGCAGGGCATGGAGATGGGTTTTAACGAATTTAAGGAAAATGAGTTCTAATTAAGGCATCGGATAGATTAATTCATATTAGGCATGAGAGCTGGCATCAGTGGAGTCCTCGGGGAATGAGCTATGGTTTCTAACGGTTTAGATGTTATTAGAAACCATCCCTATCTGGAGATTCAGAAACAGTCACAGTAGGTACCCCAAGAAGATCCTTGTCAGATTCAGACTGGTTACATTCAGTAATCTTTGATTATAGGGGAGAAACTTTAATAAATTTATTTATTGTTATTGCAAAGGCTATGTACAGAGGGGCTACAGTTCTGTAAGTCAGATAAGGAGTACATTTCTTTTTGCATAGTACCACCTTTTCCCTCGATCTCTCCCAGTTTTCCACTCCCATCCTCACAATCAAGTTGTATAGTTTATTTTCAACATGCTGTCTAGTGAGAATCACTGCTGCATTTGTTCACCCTTTGTCCACAAATGATAGATAAATGAATAAACAACACCAAAGCAAAAGAAAACACAAACAGCAACAAATAAAAAAAAACCTCTTGCTTCCATTTCCTGTAGTTCTTTTTGATAAATATTATTTTATATGATGCACAATGCTATTGCATCTCTGTGATCCTCTCCTAAGAATACCCTCTTTTGGTCTTACTCTGTGGAAATGCCTAGAGACTGTATAATTTATGATTGCCCAATGTATTTTTTTCTTTTATCATCTGTGTGTTTACTTGTAGATTTACAGGCATATTCTAGTTACCACAAATGAGGAAAATCATGTAACCGATGTTTCTTTGAGTCTGGCTTACTTACAAGTTTACATTCCTACCACCAGTGTAGTAGTGTTCCCTTTCCTTAATGTCCACACCAGCATTTGTTATTATTAGTTTTCTTTTTTTAAAATTTGATTTTATCGTAAAGATGCTGTACAAAGGGGTTACAGTTACATGAGTAAGGCAATGAGTACATTTCTTGTTGAGCATTTTCACCCCCTCATTTGTTTTTCTCCCACTATCCATTCCCTCCCACACCCTCACTGTCCCCCACCCCCGAAGTTGTAAAGTTCATTTCCAACATAGTGTCTTGTGAGTCTCATTGTTGCAATGGGTAATCCTGTGTCCTTGGTTCAGCATTCTGTTATTCCCTGCCCCCTCCCCAAATTAGATCATGTATATATAAGATACATGGTACCAAAATCAAATACAGTGACAACAGGGGATATAGCATGAGGAAAAGAACATACAAAAGAAACAAAAAAAATCACATAGTACATTAAAAACAGCAACAACAAAGAAAAACCTCTTGTGTCCCTATCTTTTTGCTTAGCATCATCTTATATGTTCATATGTACATAGCTTGTGAGCTTTTCTGCTCATCTGATAAAATTATCCTAGACATATACTAATTATTGCATCATAAGGGCTACAGTGGGTCCTATATTTCTTTGGATCTGGCTAATTTCATTTAATATGATTTTTCCAGGTCTTTCCATTTCCTGATAAATGGGGCCAATAGACACTTGAAGAAATGCTCAATTTCTCTGGCTATAAAAGAAATGAAAATCAAAACAACATTGAGATTCCACCTAACCCCAGTTAGAATGGCTATAAAAAAAATCTGGTAACAACAGATGCTGGAGGGGAAGAAGCCAAAAGGGAATCCTACTATACTGTTGGTGGGAGTGTAAACTTGTTCAACCACTCTAGAAAGTGGTTGGTATGGAGGTTCCTCAGAAGACTACACATAGAGCTCTCCTATGACCCAGCAATCCCACTTCTGAGCATTTACCCAAATGATCACAAACAAGGCCATACTAAAGCTACCAGCACAACTATGTTTATCACAGCATTATTCACCATAGCTAAAATATGGAACCAATCCAGATGCCCCTCAGTAGATGAATGGATCAAGAAAATCTGGTGTGTGTGTGTGTGTATAATGGAATTCTATGCTTCAGAAAGAATGACTAGTTTTCTTGATAATGGCCATTCTAACTGGAGTGAGATGAAATCTCAATGTTGTTTTGATTTGCATTTCTTTTATGACCAGAGATGTTGGAACATTTTATGAGAGTGAATGATGTGTCTTTCTTTCAAAATAAGTTTATTGAGTTTCCATTGTGTTTAAGCTACTGTACTTTGGGGGTAGGTGGGTGGAATAATGATAGAGACAAAGATGATTCAGCCATGTGTCTTCTAATTAAGAAGCTAACAGTCTCAAAGATAAGATAAATCCTATTCACAAATAACTAATACAAAGTAGAGAGCTGAGCCCGAGACAAAGAAGAAAGACAAATAGCTTTAGGAAGACAGAAGTAGGAGTGATAATACTTCATGTCTCACAGACCCAGAACTCACATTGGAATAACTCAGCCCAGGCTCATATGTCTGCTTTCCTGTTTTATAGAAGTTATGACTCATACACCTCTTTGACTATATCCCAGTCTACAAAAGGTGTATCAAGGGAGTATCTACCTCAGTTATTTTGAAAATTAACTAAGATTGTGTATGCACACTGCTGATCACTTGAAACATGGTAGATGCTATTTGTTCCAAAGGACTATTTCTTTAGGACCAATAGAACTATGGACCTAATAAACATCTGTTATCAGAGATCTAGGGGGAGCTAAGCACTGAAATTGGAAGAAAGAAGAAAGCAGCCTAAACAAAAGGGAAGCACTGCCAATGTAATGAAGAGAAGAACACTATGTCCCTCTGAACTTATTCCATCCCCTTTGGATCTTACATGCTGAATGTGTTAGGATTCCCAGAGGGCTGGGGGAATGCTGTCTTTTCCATCCCTTCCCAGCTCCTCCCTCCAGAAACATTGGAATGGATCCTGTTGATGCAAGTGTAATTTGGTACTCTGTGGTTGGAAAACAACTTGAGAGTGCATATTAAATTAAATGGAGATTTGAAAAAAAAATGCATGTCCATGAAGACAAAATTACAATTCTTAGTGTGAATCCCACAGAAATATGAGGACATGTGTTCTAGGAAGCTTCTATAGTACGAGACATTAGAAGAAATAGGCCGAATGTCTATGAACCAGGGTTGGGGGTGGATAAACTATGGTGTGGTTCATATTATATAGTATTGTGTGATTGTGAAAATGAATGTTGTAGAACTCTGTGTCCCTGTGCGGTGAGGAAATGTGTTAAGAAAATCATGCTGGAAAACACGTACAGGGTGCCACTTACCACAAACACATCTATGTGTGACAATTTCACATGGAAGAGGTTAGAATGATACATACCCAGTTGATAGCCATAATAACTTTAAGCTTAGAGTGTCATTGCCAACAGGAATGGATAGGAGGTGCTCATGCCTTTTAAAATACTCTTTCAATATTGGGCTAGGAAGGTGGCTCAGTGGTAGAGTGCTTGTCTTGCATGCATGAGGCCCTGGGTTCGATTCCTTAGCATCACATAAGCAGAAAAAGCCAGAAGTGGTGCTGTGGCCTTGCCTTGAGCTGAAGAGCTTAGGGACAATGAACACAACCATGTAATAGTATCTTCTTGTATAACTGCAAATACACACACACAAGGACACACGAAGAGACCTGTCCTCCTCCCTGTTCACACTGTTTCCTCATAGACACCAGCCAAAGTGGTAGATATGCTTCTTCACAAAGTCAGTATGGAAAAGTCACAGTATAGTTTATTTTAATGTACTAATCCTTCATAAAGCTCATTTAAAAAAAAGTATGTTGCCATTTTTTAAAAAATTTTGCAAGCAGTTGCAGAATTAAATTTGGTTTCTAAGTTTCATAGGAATGATTTAACGTTCTCCCACACATTGCTGGCATCCACATATGTCCCAAGTAAAAATGAGCCGCACAGAAATATAAATAACATTTATGTGAGATGGACTGTCCTGCTTAGCTTGTTTTCCAAAGTGGGTATGAAAATACCCCCTTTAAAATTTACATTTAGACAGGAAAATCACCATTATCTCAATAGTTTAAGAGGAAAATAATAATCTGAGAGGTGGATGCATTCAAGTGCACAGCATGCACGCAGGTGAACCGATCGTTCAGATGAAGACGGAAGCTGTCAGCCCGACATTTGCTCATTTTCAACTGCCTAAATGACTGATAGGCTTTTTTAAAAATTCATGTGGCAGCTCTTGGGGTGGGTAAAGACCACATTTCATCAAGACTAAAATAATAGCTAAAGTATATATTTGATAGGTTTTCAAACAATGCCTCCAGATCCCCTTTGTACCTTAGTTTATAGCAATCCTGCTGGTTATTTAGAGCAGATATCTAATATTAAGTTTCAGAGACACTTAATAGGCTTGTCCAGGATTGCATGGTCAATATCATGGCCACCATTTTTTTCTGATGACACTTATCTTCTATCATATTGTGTTGGATGCCACGTACTCATCTAGAATTAAAATGTCAGGAAACAGAGGCTCAGCATGCTCTTTCATTGTCTAGAATATTATCCATCCTAGTCAGAAAGGACTCTACAGCTGTTGAATGAATGCCTGGGCAAATAGGTAAGAACTGAGCCCCAGTGAGTGATTGCAAAGATGGAGTCTTGATCTATAAGTGAAGAATTGGATCATGAATTTTCTTTTGTGATCCGTAAGGAATGTATCAAAGAAACAACTCTAAGGGTCACACTGGGAGAGTCAGTCATAAATACTTACCAATGGGGTACCATGACACTAGGAGCACTTGAGCAGCAAAGAAGAAAGTCACCAACCCAGAGTCAGTGGGCTTCTCAAAGACAGTGATATCCCAGAAAAGGTCTCATGGAAGACTGAGTTGTAGTTTTGCATTTTTTTCCCCTAGCAAAGCCAATAAAGAAAGCAGAGAATGGAATATGCAAAAGTTGAGAGGAAAGGGAGACAGAGAAATGCATGTGAAAAGTGAGGGTCAGTCAGTCTAGAAACGAGTGTGAGAGATGATGATGGAGACAGGGAAAGACAAGGCTGAGGAGATAAGCAAGGGCCAGGTCCTGAAGAGCCACATAGAAAGATCTAGATCTTAATCCTAAGCCTTGAAGGAAGCTCTTGGAGCAATCATGTGGGTAGGGAGTCCTGCTTAAGCAGATTCAGAAGGATGAGAAAGTGCTTTCCATGTATACAGGACGTGACAGGCATTGCAGGGCATCTGCAAACTGTGAAGAGTCATGATGGTGGAAGACAAGGGATCCTGCATAGCAGGTGCAGTGTGAATAAGGAGAGAATCTGGGTAGTCAAGTGAACCCAATTATGAAGAGCATGTGTGGAATGCCTCCTTATTCTTCATAGATATGTTCTAAGACTCCAAATCGGGGTCAGATAATACTAACTTCTTCTCTTCCAGTTGATATGCAACTATGACATACTTTTACCATTCACTTTATAGATTCCCTGGCATATGCCATCTGCCAAGTATAGCTGCTCTTTTATTTAGGATCGTTATTAAAACAGAAGTTATTTAAATTTAAGTACCCACAGTCAACCTGATAACCAAGACAACAACTAAATGACTAACAAGTAGGTCACGTATACATTGTTCGTATGCTGGCAAACAGCTGAGTCACAGTCCAGGTGGGATGGAGTGGGCTGGTGTGAGATTTCATCATGCTACTCAGAAGTACATGCAATTGAAAGTTCCATAAACTTATCACGTGGGAATTTTCCACTTAATATTTACAGACCATAGTTGATTACAGTTATAGGGAAACTAAAATGATGAAAAGTAAAACTATGGATAAGGAGACTTATGCTAAAGATTTGTAATTTTTTCCATACACACATATACATAGTCAAAGGGGTGTTTGGGATTCTCTATACTTTTCTTTATAACTTATGCCAATTCTTAAGTCAGGATTTCAATGACTACTTTCTTCATACCATGATGAGGTTTTTGGTAATGGAGCAGAAATCTGGGCATGAGCTGGAAGCTGGTGGCTCGTACCTGTAATTCTAGCTACTCAGGAGGCTGATGGATCTGAGGATTGTAGTTCAAAGCCAGCCCAAGTAGGAAAGTCTGTGAGACTCTTATCTTCAACTAACCATCAGAACACCAGGAGTGGTGCTGTGGCTCAAAGTGGTACAGTGCTAGCCTTGAGCAAAAGAGCTCAGGGACAGCGCCCAGGCCCTGAGTTCAAACTACATAGTTGAAAATCAAAAAAAGAGAAGAAAAGAAATCTGGGCATGTATTCTAATGTAGTGAGAAACACTCATCTTGGAGAAAGTATACCCAGGTCTATCTATCATGTATTGAGATTTGGCAAGAACACACCTTAACTTTTTTGACTTTCAGTTTGTCCATGCCCAGAATGGGACCAATAACTTGCTTTGTTGTAAGAATTCGCCTAAAAATAAGCTTAATAATAAGAAATTAGTAAGTCTGGACCCAATTGCATGTGTGGTGGGAGAGAGAGAGAGAGAGAGAGAGAGAGAGAGAGAGAGAGAGAGAGAGAGAGAGAGAGAGAGAGAGTGTGTAGATGAAGATAAATTCAGGACTAAGGTTAAGCTACAGTACCAGAGAAGCAGAAAGTCTAAGATGGATGTTGTTCTGTAGGCCAAATATAGATGTCTAGACCTATTCTACCACCAAAAATAAGCAGAAAAAAATAGAGAAGTGTGTTAAGATTGGAGAGGCCAAATAGAACAAATGCAAGAGGATGAGTCTGAACCAAAGGTTATGGCTGGGTGAGGCAGTAATGAATAAAGTGCTCTATAATGACTCTTAATGATTTTTCTTGACAAGATGCCTTTCTCACAAAAGAAACCTACATTTGTCTTCCAAGTATACCCCTGTAGTCCTAATGTCTCTTCAAGCAAATCCACCTGGTAAAACAATGGTGAGATAAAGAACTCATTTTCTCATTCATTCATTCATTCACTTAATCAATCAATCAATAAATACTTGGCACATGATTCCACAGAAGGCCTCTGCTAGATGTTGGGTTATATAAGCATTCCTGATACAAGGATTGTCAGTAATTTGGGACAGGGGAAAAAAACCAAGGTTGAAATAAGCAAGGTGCTTGCCTTGGGTGAAAATTTAGTGTGTCGCCTAAAAAAATCTCAGGAACTGAGATAAGTTACTTTTTAATGGAAATGGAATTCATACCAAAACAAAACCCACAGTGAATGAAATATTCAGACTTCTAATAATGACAGCATCAACGTAATGGATTTGTTTTCCCTCTTGTCCTGCCTTTACAATGGCTCATCCTGGCACTGTGGAATTCTGCCATTTAAAACTCAGATGCTTGGTTTAGCGTGTGTTAGGTTTTATTTTTTTTAATACTACAACACAGAATACAATTTATCTCAGGCTTTTGGGGTGCACCTCAATTTTTATTTCATGGGCACTATTCCCACTACCCTAATCCATAGCATCTGTGAGGTCTCCATACATACCTGACTTTGTGACTTGCCAGTTTTTGTTGTTGTTGTTGTGGGGGGGAGGGTTGTTTTTGTTTTTTGGTCATGGGGCTTGAACTCTGTCCCTCAGCTCTTCAGCTCAAGGTGAGTGCTCTATCACTCAAGCCACAGCACCACTTCTGGTTTCCTGGTAGTTTATTGGAGATAAAGAGACTCAATGGACTTTCCTGCCCGGGCTGGCTTTGAACCGTGATCCTCAGATCTCTACCTCCTGAGTAGCTAGGATGACAGGCGTAAGCCACCAACACCCGACAGTAGTTTTTGTTTTTTGGGCTTTTACTATTGTCTCTTTCCACGCTGTGATGATCATCATCTCTATCTGGAGAATTCTGTTTTGAGAACAAAGACTGATTTGCTTGAGGATAAAAGGCAGCAAGGAGAATATTGGAGATGGGACTTTTTGTTTGGATGGTGGTAGCATAACAATCACTCCACTCTGAGAGGGGCACCAGAGATGTGGAAGAGGGGGATCTTCAAAGATTCCTACTGATTGGCTCCTCCTCCTCCTGGAGGCATTAGATGGGAGGACAGCAAAGGTGGTCAGCAGGGGAAAAAAAGATTGCTGTCTGGGGAGTGGCTCTTTCTTGTGACACAGTCTGCATGTTCTGAGTTCTATCATTATGCTTGACCGGTTCCTGCTCAACATTTAGCTTGATATATGTGTGTGTGTCTGTGTCTTCCAGTGTGTGTAGGCAGAGAGAGAACCAAGAATTCCCACCGTTTTAAATGTAGTTTCTACTGAGTAGTTTGAATTTCTTCCTTTTGCTGAAAGGAATGGGCTCACAACTCTACAGGCCCAGGCTTTGGAGAATGACTTATGGATGAGCCATGCATCAACTTTGTTCTTCACTACATACGAAGAATTAGGCATCCGTCTGTATGCTAATAAGCAGCAGTCATTTATGTGGGTTTTGGTCTTTTTATTTAAAGCAATATCCTTTTTATACCTAGGTCTTCTCCCTATTTTAATACTTATGGGACAGTTTTGCCAATAATTGCCAAATAAGGAGTTCTGAATGTCATCCCTGCCTTCTCCCTTTAACAAACCCAATGACCAAGACGTGATACAAAAGGATGAATCCTCCGAGAATACTTGGAAGGAACACCCAATGCATCTGCCATGTCTGTGGGAGAGTGCGTGACTCAGCCTCCAGAGGCCACCTGCCAAAAGGAAAACTCTGACAGTACTTGAATGGATTTGATGCCAAATGGAGAATAGCAGAGAGAGAAATACCAGTGAGATTCTTGGAGGCACCCGCAGCCAGAGAGGGAAAAGTTTCAACAGGACAATGTGAGGTGTCCAGGTAGCCATACCATGATCATTCAAGCAGTCCTGCCACAGACAGAAACTCAGGAGGAGGCAGAGCATGAATTAGAGGAACCAAGTGGATAGAGAAGGCCCAGAATGCAAAGGCTGTGTCTTAGAATGTCTGACATGGGTTAACTCAAAGGGCAGCCATCAGAAATGCACTAGACCTAGCAAAGGGACTTCTTATGTAGAATCACAAGTTTAGGATTGAGTGACTAGACCTGGATCCTGTTGGTGAGCCCCAGGGATGGTGATGTCAGAGACAAGAGTATCAAGTTGATCAACTCTTTCCCTTTGTAGGGCCAGAGTTGGTCCTAAAAAAGGAGATAGAAATATGCCTGTAGTTGGGATGCTAAGTCATTAGGAGAACACAGTAACAGGGTATCACATGCCTGCCAAGTATCAAGAATAGTTTTTAAATCCTTACATGTATCAACTCGTGTGTCCCTAATGACAGCACTGAGTTCAGTACTATTAACTTCCTTATTGATGGTTGGTACACTGAAACTCAGTGAGTGATTAGCATCTTGTTCCAGATCACAGCAGTGGTATCAGTGATGTGGGCCTAGGTCGTTTGGTTTTGGAGTCACCACTATACTATGGAATTTGTATACACAGGTTATTGAGCCAAAAGTAGACCTGCAGTGTTCAGAAAAGAATGGAAATGTGAACATTGAACATGAACTTGAGTTTGGTGGGGTACATAGGAATAAGCTGTTTCTCCACACATCCAAAAAGTAAGAACACCTGCAGTGCATTCATACCTCTAACAGGTCATTTCAGCTTGGTTTCGCTAGGACAATTTAAGATTCAGACACTCTCCCTCATTCCCTCCAACCCTGGAAGGTTTTCTCTTGACCCCAGCCCCCACCCTCCTGCTTTGGCCATGGTAGCATATCCTGTTCTCAAGGCTGTCCCATACCTTATGCCCTGGCTTCCACCTTAAACTTCTGAGTCTCACCTACACATTTCCTCCAAACATATCCCAACTGGATGTTAGTAGCTGATTCACACACATGTGAGCCTGGGAAGTTAGTTCATTTATATTCGTTTTAAACTAAGACAGTTTAAGTGACTCACTTGAAATGTAAATAATACATAGGCCACGTTAGCATTTTCATCTTCCTCTAGTAGGAGGATGTAGGAGGGTCATTCTCTAGTGCTTTTGGTTAACAAATCGACAGGTCCTGTGGATCTCATTCTCCTGTGAAATTTCTGCAATGCAGACTATCTGAAGAGAACGTTTAGAAACTAATTACTTACTACATGGCAGTATCTTTTGCATTGTTGTCTGTGCTGTCATTGAACTCATTAATTGCTATTTAACTTTTCATGGGCTTGTCTTGTCTTCCCAAGTGGATTATTAACTCCCAGGGATGGGAATTTTACCACATCAATTTTCTTCACAGCCCTCCAGGGCAGTCCCTAGCACATTTGGGTATCAGTATATATTTTCTACTTAGAAAACAAATCTTTTATTATTGAACACTAAGCCAAAATAAAAAGTGGTGAAAGAAAGTAAGAGAGAGACAGAAAGAGACCTAACTCATCCATCTGTATTTCTCAAGGAGGTGAGTTATTCACCTCCAGTTTTACCCCTCCCTTTAGCCTTATATTTATACCTTATAAAGGATACACTTTGTACAGTTTGAGCAGATAATCTGGGCAAACTAACTCTTAGGAATCCAGAATCAGTGTTGGAAACCAAATCCCTGGATCATCTTCATTGCCTTGGATTGACTTTTTTAAAGTGAGAAAATACTATTAGTTGAGAAAACTCAACCATTATTTCATCAAGGTTTTTAGGCTAGTCATTAATATTTTAGCAGGTGACATAGGAAGGAGATTTGAAATCTCTTCATGAGCTGTTGGCTAAAGCTGTCTTCTGGAAGCAAAGAGAGAAAAGGAAAAAAAGAATTTCCCTTCTTTGTGGTGGCTACAGAATTCCTAGAAAGAGTTCTATCTGCTAAATTCCAAAAGTTATTTCAGGAAGACATTCCACACCAATCCAAGGGAAAAGCAGGAAGATGTCTAGATTCGTGGTTGGCACAGAGCTAATGATGCACATGAGGAGAAGGAATAGAGCTGTTCTTGCCTTTTATAAAAAATAAGAACACTAGATAGTAGTGACCAGATCATGATGGACCCTGTTGAAGGCACTCTGAATATTCTAAGTCACTCACTATTCATGGCAGGGAAATGGTAAATCGTATTAGTTTCTTCTTGATGGTGACACTGAAGAATTTTCTCAAGACAATATTATATATGTATATTATATATGTGTATATATATATATATCAACATGCAGCAGAGCTATAGTATGGTCTATAGTTTGCTGATTCTTATTCTAACATTCAGCTGTATTTTATTCCAAAACTAGTCTTTTTTCTTCACCATTATTATGAATATGCATGTAGGATATTAGTTGCCTTGTAGATTATTGATACCAAATAGTAAGTTTTGCTTTTGCTTTTTTTCCCCCTTTCAAATACCTCTTGCTCTGGATGGGGTTAACATGACATCTGGTGAATCTACCTGTTTCGCTGAATTTTCCAAAATCCAATGGATATACTTTGGATATCCATTTCTGTAATCTCATGTTGGTTATAATGATATCAAGAATTCATGTTCGCGTTTTCTATGATATCTCTTTGCCACAGACTATGAACATTCTCCTAGCAACTAATCAGACGTGTTTTCTGAATTTAATTTGGTCCCTACCAATGAAGAGTATTAGAGATCCTCCTTGACTTAACCATGCTGTTGTACTATGACCAATCTATTGTCAACTGGAAATATTATAAATCTAAATGTATTTAATGAACTTAATCTACTGAGCAGCAGAGGCGAGCAATGCTGTGCACTGTAGAGTTACTACTTGTCTACCCTCCTCCTTCTCCACCTCCTCGTCTTCTTCCTCCTCCTCAACATCATATGGCAGGCAGAGACATGTCATTGTTCAACAGCATGGCAGAGTATATTCCACACATTGTTAGCTTGACAAAAAGATCAACATTTGGGGCTGGGAAAGTGGCTCAGTGGTAGAGTGCTTGCCTTGCATGCATGAGGCCATGGGTTCGATTCCTCAGCACCACATAAGCAGAAAAAGCTGGAAGTGGCACTGTGGCTCAAAGTGGTAGAGAACTAACCTTGAGCTGAAGAGCTGAGGGACAGTGCCCAGGCCCAGAGTTCAGGCCCCATGACCAGCAAAAAACAAACAGACAAACAAAAAAAGATCAACATTCATAGTTGAACATAAGTACTACAGAATGTGTAACATTTTTGTATCATTGTAAAGTCAATGGACCTTAACTTATAAATTGGAGATCCTTGTTATAAGAAAAGAACTAAATCCTAAGCCTAGTTGGACTTCTTTCCATTTGGTTCCAGTTACCAAGAAGAGAAGCGAAAAACTCTGGAAGGGGCTGATTAATTTAGAAAGAGATATGTAATCAGGACTTTTGAACATGAAGTTGATGGTAGAAGAATTGATATTAAGGTTAATCCTTAACCTTTGTGTAGTATTTTATGATTGGTGTTTTTTTTTGGGTGTGTGTGTGTGCGTGTGTGTGTGTGTGTGTGTGTGTGTGTGTGTGTGTGTGTGTGCGTGTGCGTGTGCATGTGTGTGTGTGTGTGTGTGTGTGTGTGTGTGTGTGTGTGTGTGTGTTGGTACTGGGGCTAAAACTCAGGGCACTGTCCCTTAGCTTTTTTGCTTAAGACTAATACTACCACTTGAACCATAGCCCCACTTCTGGCTTTTTGCTGCTTAATTGGAGATAAGAATCTCATAGGTAGTCTGGGATCCTCAGATTCCAGACTCCTGAGTAGTTAGGATTATAGGCAAGATAGTACCTTATGATTGACAAAATCCCCCTATCCCTACTAATGAGCACCTCCACTTTCCTTTCCTCTCTGTGGGTACCTGGGGATTTGTCCTAATGCTGTCTGAGAATGTTAAGGCTGCTGATACAATCTACTCTGAGCAGGTACTGGGACCTGAGTACATTACTTATTCATGCATTTGCTGATGGAGATGCAAACCCAAGCATGACATCAGTAGATTCAGAAGGTGATATTGTCACATCTTCTGTCTTTTCAAATTTGGTTCCTTGCACGTCAAGGAGAAGAAAAAGTGTATCATTTGAAAGTGCATCTGTCACTTACATGCTTGCAAACATGTCACAGGGAGTGGTGAAGCATTATTAATTCCTTTTGCCTTCAAAGAATAATTCATGCACTTACAAGGGTAATCTGCATCACAGTGAAATATTTGGATGTAAGTGTAGGTGTAATTAACTCCAGAAAATCTCCGAAACAAGGGAAGCAAGGAAATTAACAGTTAAGTCAGCTTCAGACATACTCAGCATGCCAAGGAATTTAGAGGTGTGTGCCACCACTTTGTGTAGTTCTGGTAATTACAAGGGCCAGTGAAGGGGAAAATGTGCTAAGAGCTGCCTCCAAAGCTTTGGGGCCTGTGGGTGAGTCATGAACCTCGCGATGGTTATACATATGCTCCATAATTTAGATCTTTAATTTAGATCAGCATAACAACTATTTATTAAAACCTATCTTATCCAAAGCTCACCTCTAAACTATAATAATAAGAATGGTGTGATAGATACCCTTGATCCCCTCCCAGAATCTCCCTGACTTGCTTACTGTATTGTCTGCTCTTAGCAGCTCATAGCTGAATTCTTCTTCAGAGAATTATCCATGACCAAATGAAAGCTTTCTGTCCATCGAGGTTGGATGTGTGTGTGTGTGTGTGTGTGTGTGTGTGTGTGTGTGTGTGTATGTGTGTGTGTGTGTGTGTGTGTGTGTTCTACTTTTTTTTTCTCCTCCATGGAGAACAACTGACGTAGAGAGCTTGGAGAGAGTAGGATATGAAAAATGGACCCCACTCCAAAGTAGAACTCTTGGATGTGATTTATGCTCCCATGCTCCTCGTGGGATTCTGAGTTTTAGATGAACTTCTCACCCCTTCTACTGCTCTGTATTGCTTCTCTCCCTCCTTCCTGAGAGCTCTCCTTTAGTTCAGTCATAGGAACTCAACTCCTTATCTCTGATGTCACCTCTGACCTCTGGTGAGATTGTATCAGTACACTAGGGAGAAAGGGGTTGGCTAAGAAATTTGCATATGTGATCTCATTGGATGCTTATCATTACCAGACTGGAGGCACAGAGAGGTGAAATGCTTCAATTCTGCCAGTCAGTGGAGCAAGCTGGCCTATCTGTCAGACTCCAGGAGCCTCATTGGGTCTGGCTGCTAGAGTTGGGTAAGATGCATGATGACTCATGTTCTGCCCACAGGAGCTTACAGTTAAGTCAGCTGAGAAAGCAAATGGAAAGGTATTATCACAGAGATGCATGAAACGTTACAGGATATAGATGAGGGGAAGCTTGCATTCAGGTGAAAACATGACTGTAGAGATTTTTGTCAGATGTTTAACACAAAGGCCAGGCTGAGCTCTCAGTTTTTCCAGTCTAGTCTGGTGTGGTTTGTGCTTCTTCCTTTCAAAATAGCTGCGTGGATGAGATGAGGAGTCTGAGCATGCAGAGATACATGGTATACACCTGTTGTGTTCCGGTACACACTGGTTGTGGACACTTTTGTGAGTTCGAAGGCAGCATGAAATATTGTTACCTGACATTAGAGACAGTGAGATCAGGGTCTTACATTCTGTAATAGTTATAAAAGAACAGGTGTCTTTTTTGGAGCTCCTATCTCAGGAGCCAGCCTTCGGAAAGTCACAGTACACAGCTTCATTGGCCCGATTCAAACTTTTGGATCACTAATTTGGTGGAGAATAGAGAGAATGATGGAATCTGGGACATATTTTTCAACCAGAACCAATAGATGTATAAGGACTTGCTGATGTGACCTGCATTAAACTCCCTCTCTGTTTTTTTAAGCCTTAGAAATAAAAGAGTCTTCATTTTATCTGCAGGACTCACAGAGACTAGAATATAGTTTGCATTAATCTACAATGTTTTACTCCCTGATGAGGAAATGAGCTGAGAAGGTTTATGGCTGCCTGTGATGATTTGCCACACGGAATCTTCTTGTGGTAATCTCCCTGTCTTAGTTAACTTTTCTCATTTCTGTAACAAAATATATGAAAAAAGAAAGTTGAAAGATTGACTTTGGTTCATCTTTGCAGATGTTTCAGTCCATAATGAAAAAGAGGGTAGAGCAGAACAGAACAGTTCATATCACAGTGGCTAGGAGAGAAAGAGAGAGAGAGAGAGAGAGAGAGAGAGAGAGAGAGAGAGAGAGAGAGAGAGAGAGAGAGAGAGAGAGAGAGAGAGAGAGAGAGAGAGAGAGAGAGATCCTGTATGCTAATGACACCCATATTCAAGGTTTTCTTGTCCTTTAATCAGTCCTCTCTAGAAACACTGTCTCAGACACACCCATAGATATGCTTTGCCATTCTCCTAGGTGTTTTTCAGTCTATTCAGGTGAACAATCAAGTTTAACCATCACAGGTCTCCTTGACAAGAACTCTTATTCTGGAAAAGTCAATCCCAATGCAAAGAGTTCTTCTCTACCTCTGTTGTTTTTGTTTCTTCTTCCTGGCAACTGATGATTTATTTTGCTTTTGGTCTCTTTGGTAAAAGAAGATAGACACAAAACACAGAACCCTGGCATCCTTTGAATGACTTGCATTTTAAAATTAACTAGAGCAAACTCTTAAGTATCAGACTATAGTAACTACTATCTGTGTAATTTTGGTCTTTGCAGGTCAGGTGTATAATCTCCTCCATCCCGTGTACCATATAAGCCTAACGAGGCTCCTCTCGCCCCCATCTTAGTGCAGTTCTAAGAAACAACTAAAATTATGCATTTGAAAGCAACTGGTAGAGGAAATGGCCAATTAAATATAGAAGTTATTATTTTCTTTTTAATTCTTGGAACTTAGTGGCTTTTCACCAAGCCAGATTATTTCGAGGTCAATCGGTTTTACACTGATTTATGTGTATGGCATTTTCTACTTTTCCTCATGTTAGGAAAAAGCTTCCTATAATTCTGACTCTCTTAAAAGCCCTCAACATTGGTTTCAAGGATGAAGGATTTTGCTGTGCCTGCCATGCCTGAGCAGATGTCTTCTCCGAACTGTGACTGGGGTCCTGGGAAGTGCAGTACAAACTGATGGAAGTCAAAAATGGTGGCCTTTGCCATTACAAGGTAGCCCTGCTTTGCAAAGGGCAGTCATCCAGCTTTGTAAAAATGTGCCAGCTCAGGAAGTTGGAGGCAGCTCTCCTCTCCTAGAGTTGAAGGGGCCTCGTCATTTCTTTAAAAAGGTCTCTCTTTAGAATCTGCTTCTGGATTTCTTTTTCCTTCTCTCTTTTCTTGGCAATAAAAATATATGAACTTATTCAAATGGTTCATTTGGTGATAACAGTTATAGTTTCCTGAGGGATTTCCCTAAGAAAGTTGTGTGATAGGACTGAGGGAAGGTTCTAGTTGGGAGTATCCCCTGAATATTTCTGGCTGTCATTTTTCAAATGCTCAGGTTTAGCTTGACTTAGGCTCATTTCATGGCACTCGAATTCCCTGGGAGCCTATCCCCACCTCCTCTTGCTTTGTTTCATCTCAAGGCAGAAATGAGAGGAACTAGAGTGGACCGGGCCGCTCAGTGTACTCTTCCTTTACCATATCAACTAGAGGTACTGAGATACTCCCATCCTAATCTTCTGCTTTTGTAGATTGGAAAACCCAGTTCATATGAGTGAACTCTGGTCTCCCAGCTCCTGGCCATGATAAATCACCAACTATATGAAATCAGAAGATCTCCTTATGGGAAACAGAATATTAAAGAAATGAAACAGACAGTTGGAGATTTAAATAAGTCTCTCCACCAGACTCATAATAGATCTTTAGAAAATTATGTTTGAGTTCCAGAGCTCAGTACTTTCTAAAAATAGTTGTAGTGTTGTAGGACATGGGCAAAAACATGTTTGTATTCCATCTTATGGCCAGTAGAGGGCGAACAAGTTAATACAATCTTTTTGAGTCTAACCAGACAATTAATGGATGAATATGAATAAATAAAACAAAAACAAGTTAGTCTAAAATTTTAAAGCAAAGCCTTTAATCAATAACCACTAAATAGGTGGAAAACACATTTCATCTTACACACTGGAGTCATCCATGAAGGAATATTACAGTGACAGTAGAGTCACTGTAATTAGTAGCCTGTAAGTGTTCATTTATTATTAAGCCCCAGAAATGGAGGCTGCATCTTCATCCATCATTCTTGGGATTCAAGCATCATCGGTAGAGCATAGGAAAGGTATAGGTCATGTGTTTTGGTAACAGTTGTAGAAATTTCATATTAAACAGCAACAAAAAGCTACGCTGTGCCAGAGTGATAGGACCACATATCAAATGGGATGAGGAGTGCCTCTTAATTCATTTCCCACACCCCCTTCTTCCTCCCTATTCAATTTTCAAGGACTCAGCGATAAACTAATCAGCGTTGGAGTATTCCACCTCCCTGCCTCACTCCATAGCAGCATAAATCAGGCCTGCTGTTGATTAGAGCCAGGGGCAGGTTTGCAGCAGTTGGAAACAGAATGTATAGCCCCATGGTCAGGGAGGTTTTCACTGACTTGAAACATGATATAAATTTCCTAGAGGTGCATTCGTGAAGGCATTTGGGAAATACTCCTTGAACATCTTGATGTCTGTCAGCCCATAACACCAAGTGCTGGAGAAAGAAGAACTAATAAGACAATTGGCTTCAATTAAGGAGCCTGTTGGGCCACTCTGGGATAAGAAGTATATAGAAATACTAAGGACTATCAACCTTTATTGGAACCCTAGTATTTCATGTGGTTATAATAGCAAGCATTTATGGTCTTTTGCTTAACATTTTACAAGTAGCCTTCATGACTTTCTTCTTTTATGCTCTTTGTAAATGCCTGATGCACAAGAGGGATAAAGATCCAGCTGAAGTTCTTATAACTGGAGATCAAAGATTATGGTTTGTGTGCGTGATTGTGCGCACACGCACTCATGTGCATGTATTCTTGCCCACAATAAAGAATACATGCCTTAACATGCTAATCCTCATAATAGCTATCAGTTAATGAGAATTGCTCTGTGCTAAGGCAATCTTAGCTCAATCCTACTGAACCCCTACAAATACATCTGCCTCTTTTTCATGAGTAGTGTACATTTTTATAGGCGTAGGGCTAATGAAATGCTTTGCTCAGAGTAATATAGCAGCTAGTGTTAGAGTAACAATTGATATCTGGGTCTTATGCTAGAGCTGGACAATTGAACTGGAAGTCACTGGATTTTAAGCTTTAGTGAATTTGGAATCACCTATGAGTAATGGGGATATAACTCAGTACATGTACAAGGCCTACAGTTCAATCTCCAGCACTGCTAAAAAATAAATACAATCAACAAAGATTGCTTGCCCATCCTCTAGTAAGGTATGTAAAATAACGACATGGAAAGAAAATTACACTGGGTAAACTAAGTCAGAATCCATGTAGAGGAGTGTTTTCTAAGGCTTCAGGTATGTTCAATGGGTAGCCAGAGTGGTAAGTACATTAAAGGTCTGGAGTAGGACTCCTGAACCCTGTACTTGTATAAGCACTTCAAAAAGAAAAGTCCTTGAAAGATTTCTGTTGTTATTGTTGTTGTTTTTGGTTGTGGGGCTTGAACTCAGGGCCTGGGCACTATCCTTGAGCACTTTTTGCTCAAGGCCAGCACTCTACCACTTTGAACTACAGCTCTACTTCTGGTGTTTTAAGTGGTTAATTGGAGAAAAGAGTCTCTAAGGGACTTTTCTACCTGGGCCGGCTTCAGGCCACTATCCTCAGATCTCAGCCTCCTTAGCTAGGATTACAGGCATGAGATACTGGCACCGGGCTTGTTTAAAGATTTCTGATGTTAATTACTTTGAACCACATCTGAGGCACAGAGATAAAGAGTTGTCCATGTAGCAAATGATGAACCCATGGAATGCAATCTTTAGCAGGCCACAACTGAGCAAGGCTGACACTGATAAAAACAGAAGGAATAGGTGAGTGTTCCTTAAGTCATGTACCTCTGTATCTTTCTTTAAGTCCACTTAACCTTAGTGACATTTGGGAATGACACGGAGAGAGGAAAAAACAGGACCTAGAGGAGACAACTGGATATTCTGATAGAGCTGGCTGTTATTCTTTGTGTCTTTGGTTAAGAATGATAAAGAAAGAGCAAGGAGTGTGTGATGTGAACTCTGCCCTCATTTTTAAGGGGAGCTAAAGGAGGACTGAGCATAAGAAGATGATTAGCATATGAACTACAATCATCCTGAATTTCATTGACTCTTGAGACAGATCCTGTTGCTTTATTATTATCCCCATTTAATGGTAATAAATGGAATATTAGTCATTTTCTCTGGCAAATTGTGTACCCATTCTCTGGTGGTCAGCAAAGGAAGACAAATGTATGTGTGTGGTGGTGGTGAGTGTGCGTGTGTGTGCATGCACATGTGCCCAGAAGAAAGAAAGGAAAAGATTTGTTTGGTTATGGTTATGTAGTTGCCATATTTGGTTTATGAAGCTCAGTGACAGATTTCGATTGGTTAAGATTAATGTTGTTTTTCTTTAACTTGGGAGTTTACAAGAACTAGATGTATACATTTTTTCTTATGTTTATGAAACAAGTAAGATTAATGTTACTTTCAAGTTCTTAACTGGCTTTGTATACTTGGGAATTTTTTGTACATGACCGCCATTTTGTTTTCTTTTTAACAATGCAGTATTTGTTGGGGGAGAACTACTCCACAGAGTTGCTCAGTAAAGGAGTAATAGATGAAAGAAAGGAAACAGTGTGTAGGTAAGCAAATGTTCTGGGAGCAGCCTATCAAAGAGGCCAGGCTCTGCTTCCTGGAGGAGGATTTCTTTTTCTAAGAGTGGTGTTTGGTATGCAAGTTAGGAGCAGAGAGTGTTGTATTGGGAAATAGACTGTGAAGGAAAGTCATATGAAAGTCCACAGGGGAGAGACTAGCATCCAGGTAAAGAGCTATAGGTGACAATGTAACTAAGAAGGGTTTTTGGAGAGTGGTCTGTAGATTTCACTTTTTAATGCAAACATCAAAAATATTCTTCTTCTTGAATCCAGTTCAGGATTTGGAAAAAAGAGGAGAGAGAAGAGCAAAGAAAGAGTGCAGGAAGAGAAAGAAAATTCCAGGGGCCAGTGGCTCACAACAAATAATCCTGGCTATTCAAGAGGCTGAGATCTGAGGATTATGATTCAAAGCCAGCCAGGCAGGAAAGTTTATTTGACTCTTATCTCCAATTAACCAACAGAAATCCAGAAGTGGAGCTGTGGCTTATTTGAAAAAACACTAGACTCAAGCAAAAAGGCTTAGAGATAGTGCTCGGCCCTGAGTTCTAGCCCCAGAACTTGCACAAAGAGATAAAGAAGAGAAAGAAAGTAGAAGAAATGACAGAGGAGGGGAGGAGACATGGAGGACAGTGAAAGGGGAAAGGAAAAAAGAAAGAAAAAAGAGAAGGAAGAACACACTCATCTGTGTGTTGGTGATAATGGTGGAATATTCTTACTTAAACCCTGTGCTGTATAAGTTTAAAACAATTTTATCTTTACGGTAGGTAGACCTAGCATCTGAAATGCCCTGAAAAAGAATACACACGCCAGAGGTTAGCACATAAGAAACACTACTTAGGAATCAACGGCTGAATGGCAGCCAAGATAAGGCATCAGCTCTCCATATCTAAATCTGCACTTAGAGACTTTGCTGATTAGCATAAGAGGTGCTGGAAGTAATTCTTTAATGGTAAAATGAACAGTATTCAAACTATGTCGTTAGGCCAGGTATCGGGGGTAACATCACTGACCTTGAATAAATGCAACATGAGGACCTATCTACTCTGAAAGCTTTGCATGTCTTCCTAGTAGGGTTTCAGTATAAGACTATTCAAGAGTCCTAGGTCTAGCTGGGTGCCAGTGGCTCATGCCTGTAATCCTAGCTACTCAGGAAGCTGAGATCTGAGAATCATGGTTCAAAGGCAACCTGGGCAGGAAAGCCTGAGAGACTCTTCTTTCCAATTAAAACTGGATGTGGTGCTGTGACTCAAGTGAATGAGTACTCACCTTGAGCCAAAGAGCTCAGGGACAGCACGCAGGCCCAGAGTCCAAACCCCATGACTGACAGAGAGAGAGAGAGAGAGAGAGAGAGAGAGAGAGAGAGAGAGAGAGAGAGAGAGAGAGAGAGAGAGAGAGAGAGAGAGAGAGAGAGAGAGAGAGACAGACACACAGACAGACACACAGACAGACACACAGACAGACACACAGACAGACAGACAGACACACAGACAGACACACAGACAGACACACAGACAGACACACAGACAGACAGACACAGACACACAGAAACAGAGACAGAGACAGAGACAGAGACAGACAGAGTCCTAGATCTTGTCACTTAACAGGGATGAATCTGCCTGAATCCACCAGGAACACTGGCTGAATTCTGTCTGCCTTTGCCACATGTCACATTTTCCTCCAGTCAACTTTTCATACTCCAAGAATGTTTTGAAGAACAGCAATAGTACTTCACCAGTTCACAACAAAATATGAAGTTTCACGTTCGTGCCCATGAATAAAATTCTGTATATGATTCAGAAATCAATCCATCAGGTGAAAATATCTGAAATCAGGTCTCAAAGGAAGACAGGCCCTCCCAGTGGAGATACTTAAAACGGAAATAGTCAAATAGTGAATGAATGGCCAGGCACCAGGTCATGCCTGTAATCCTAGCCACTCAGGAGGTTGAGATCTGAGAATTATGGGTCAAAGCCAGCCAGGACAGGAAAGTCCGGGAGATTCTGATCTCCAATTAACCACCAAAAATGCTATAAATGGAGCTCTGGTTCAAGTGGTAAACCACTAGCTGTAGGCAAAAAAAAATCTCAGGGCCAGCACCCAGGTCTTGAATTCAAGTTCCAGGGCCAGCAATTAAAACAAAAGAAAAGAAAATGGTGAGACATAGGATAAAAAAGTCAGACTTATTCTGTGTCATTCCAAAATGTAAGACCAGTATACTGCATGAAAATAACAACAGCGCCAATTTGGGTTCCGTTTTATTAAAGTGGAGCCTATTGGAGATTTAAGATGTGTAAAGTGGATTGAGTTTGCTGGCAAGGAGACAAATTCTCTGGAACTAGACTTTTCCAAAAAATCTAACCAGCAATTTGATGCACACCCCTGTTTCTAGATAAAGGAACAGCAACAGGCATAACTATATGAAAAATGTGCTCAGCCTCATGAGGCTTCAGCAGAAATGAAAGTTTTGGTGATATACCATTCCAAACCCATCATTTCAGCACACATTTTAAAACCTGATTATTATCAACTGTGGACAAAGGATATGGGGAGCGGGGAATGGTGGGAGACAGGTCAAATTATTATAACCACTTTTGAAAGATCTGATTTGTTGTATAATAGGCATGCCCTACAACTCAGTAATCCTACTTCTTGGTATCTACTTTAGATGTTTTAAGTAGGCTATCTGCTGACGTCTACACAAGGGTATTCACTGGGGCACAACTTAAAATGTCTACTATCAGAAGGATCCCAACTACTTGTTAATAGGGGAATAGAGAAATTGGTGGATCACTGACACAATGTTGTTCCCCATAGCAGTTAAACCAACGCATAGAATGTGCATTATGTTAAGGGAATAAGGCAAATTTCGAAAAGACAGGTACGAAGAAAAACCTGTGATGCTAACCCCAAACAATACTATACAACAATTATAGAAAGAAATAAAAAAAAAATCCATGCCAATCATTAAGACCAACTTTGGAAGCTTTATAGTCCCGTCTTTCCTCCTTATTTTCTGAAAGAGGAAAGATAAAAGGAGAAAAGGTGGAGAACAAGCTTATAAAACTTCAGCCCTGGGCTGGGAAGGTGGCTCAGTGGTAGAGCGCTTGCCTTGCATGCATGAGGCCCTGGGTTCGATTCCTCAGCACCACATAAGCAAAAAGAAAAAAAGCCGCAAGTGGCACTGTGGCTCAAGTAGTAGAGTGCTAGCCTTGAGCTGAAGAGCTGAGGGACAGTGCCCAGGCCCAGGGTTCAGGCCCCACGACTGGACCCAAAAAAACAAAACAAAACAAAACAAAACTTCAGCCCTACCTGTAATGTGCTGTTTGAAAAAGGGGGAAAAAGAAAAGAAATCCAAAGATGGTTAGAAAAATTTCAAATTTTCTTCCAAAAAGATGACAGTGACATTGGGTTTTGTTGCCTGATGTTTATCACATATGACAATATGTAATCATTTTTAAAAATTCAGAAGAAAGTAGGGATGTATCTCAGTAGTTGAATGATGGTCTAGAGTGCACAAGGTCTTGTGGAAGAGCCCCAGTACTCAATATTGCTCATAGATAGATAGATGACAGACAGATAGACAGACAGGCAGATAACCAATTTCCATAGAAGGTGATGGGTAGGATATAGAAGAGAGCTCACTAGTTTTCTGAAGCAGCTTTTGTCTATTTCTTCTCTGATTAGTTGTGCCAGGGTGACCAGGAACTTTTCCTTGTGAAAAGAAGGCAGACCGGAGGCTCTGAACATCCTGGTCATTACCCATACAAGCCTTTTAAGTCACTTTCATAGGGCTTCTTGTTGAGTTTTCCTTCCTGACAGCAGAAGGTCTGGGTTCATTAGTGGGAACACCCACCAAGCTCCAGAAAGGGAAAGTAGGTCAGAGCAAAACTGACAGGTGGATGGCAATGAGAAGCTGAACCTGTGGTGGAAACACTCAAACCTGCTTCTTCATTTTGCTCATCCCAGGCGCCCACTTTATGCGCAGCCTGGTAAGCCTATTACTCTTCATTCAGGCTTCACACGTGCATTGTCTTGTCATCTAGTCAAAGCACCTATGAGGTAATTAGGGGTATTTTAGAAGGTTTTAGAAGAAAGGGATCTCAACAAGTAAGCTTTATCCTAGATCATATGTCTGAGAAAAGACATGAACACCAATTTTTTTATATTATCAAACTAATTGAGTATTACTAGCATTTATTTGTTTACTTATTTACTTATATTTTATCTATACTGATGTTTGCACTGAGAACCTTATACTTGTTAGGAAGGTGTTCAACTACTTGAACCATGACTCCAGCTCTTTTTGTTTTCATTTTATTTTTCAAACAGGGGTCTTACTTTTTGCCTAGGCTAACCTAAACTACCATCTTCTTCCTGAAACTAACGGCCTAATTGTGGTGACACGCATGAGTTAACTCACTCAGCTTTTTACTGGTTGTAAAGGGATCTCATTAGTTTTCTGACAAGTCTAGCTTTGAACCAGTCTTCCCAATTTTGGCCTCCTGAGGAGCTAGCATTACAGGGGTGAGCCACTGTACCCAGCATATTTTCATCTTTATATCATCTTTTAACTAATATCCTCAACACCTTATTCATTTAGTGTAGTGTGTTTGTGTTACACCCTTACCCTGTGTTCAACATGGTGATGAAGTAGTAAAAGATATACACAAAAGGTATTTATCAGAATGGAATTGTGGTGGTGAGTGGAGAGCAGAAAGATACAATGGAAATGAAAAGACCAAATGCCAGGCCAGGAGAAAGATGAGCACAAGTGGGACATGGTTGGATACATATTTGATTACTAATGAAGAGGCGCTTGACAGGGTATGGAGTAAGACATGTTTTCTTGGACCTTAATTCTTAAAGGGAGAGAGCACAGTTATTCTTATGCAGGAAACCAGTGTAGTTACAATGCGTATTTTTTATTTTCCATGCTTCCCTCATTGGAAAACAGTTTGTTTGATTGTTTTTCATTAAGGTGTATATTTAAAATGCAGGAATCTTAATTATATGGACAGATTAATTTTACACACACACACACACACACACACACACACACACACACACACACACACACACACACAAAACACATCAGTGTATCAGTGTATCCAGGGCTCAGATGAAAATAGAGAACATTTTATTTTAAGAATTTCAATGGGTCCTCCCTTGCCCTTTCTAGGTTACCTATTAACCCATCACTCCAAATAGAGGTAGAAACTATCTGACTTATATAACCGTTGAGTTGCTTTGCATATTCTTAAACTTTTATAAATAAAATGCAGATATAATGCATATGTTATAAATACATATATTGTACACCTGCATATATATATATACATACAAATATATGTACAGAGAGAGAGGAAAGAGAGAGAATGTATAAATAATGCATATAAAACGCTAAGAGACAACTGGGCCCCAGTGGCACATACCTGTTATCCTAGGTACTCTGAAGGCTAAGATTTGAGGATAGTGGCTCAAAGCCAGCACAGGCAAGAAAGTCTTTGAATCTTTTATCTCAAATCAGTCACCCACAAAAAAAGTCAGAAGTGGTAGAGTGCTGGCTTTGAGCATAAAAGTTCAGGACTGGCACACACACACACACAAATGTTGATATAGAGAGCGAATGTGTAAACAATGCACATAGAACACAAAATGCTCCCTTTGGGTCTGCGTTTTATTCACTCAACAATTTGTTTCTGAGAGTCACCTATGCTGTTGCTGACTGCAATTGCCCATTGTAATTTATGTGCAGTGGAGACATTTATATGCTATCAGCATATGTTTAAATGCTATAAACATATAAATCAAGAGTTCAGTCTTGGTTTCAGGGCCCAGCTTGTCTACTTACAAGACAAATATCCCTGATCAAATGATTTTTTTCAGTTCAGTTCTTCATGTGCTAATGAGATCAAACCTACAGCATGCATTTGTTACAGCAATTAAGACATGCATGGAAAGCATGCGATATGCAGGCCATGGCTCAAGACGTACATTGCTAGCTCTCTCCTTCCCATTCTGTCACATACAAGTTATCAATCCTGGAAAGTATTCTTCTCTTGCATTCAAACTATTAATAAAGTGAGCCTTTACTTAACATCTACCATGAGAGGACACAAGCAAAGACACAAAGCTAACTTCCATCCAGTTGGAGAGACATTGACGACAAGGAAGAGGGGAAATGACAATAGGAAAACTAGGTAATGCTTAAAAGTGACAGTTACAGAGTGTTCACAGAGGAGTTCAGGATAAATTGACAGCCAGATAAAAATCACCAGGCACATTCAGAGAGGAGCTGTTGTTTCTGCCAACAGCAGCAAAGCCAGCTTTCTTTGGGTTGGTAATTATTTCAGCCAAGATGTAAATAGTACTTGTCAAGAAGGAATACCTCAGATGGGTTCTCCTGATATGAACAGGAACCAAAGGCATGGATAGGACGCAACTTTTCTAGGTAGCTGGAATGAAAGATTGGTGGAGATGATAGTAGGAGATAATACTGGCAGTGGGCTAATCCATTAATTTAATGAGTATCTACTGGGCAGTTACTGTGTGCCCAGCACTATGATGCTTCTTTTCTCAACTAAGTACAGTTATTTAATAATTCTCTGATATGTGTATTACCTGATACATCATATGTGTACATATCCAATATATAGATATATCATATATATGTGATATTACATGTGATAGATATGTATTATATAGAATATATGACATATATTATGTACATGTAATATAAAATATTATAGTATAAATGGAATAATATAACATGTAATATAAAGATTAATATGTAATATTAATATTACCTATCATACTGAAAAGCAGATTAAAAAGTGGCATTCTGCCTGACACCCATGGCTCACACCTGTAATCCTAGCTACTCAGGATACTGAGTATTGCAGTTTGAAGCCAGCCAGAAAGTCTGTAAAACTCTCATCTCCAATAAATTACTCAGAAAAAGGCTGGAAATGGTGCTATGGCTCAAAGTGGTAGAGCACAAGCCTGGAGCACAGAGAGAGGCTCAGGGACAGCGCCTAGGTGCTGCTAGCCCCAGGACTGGCAAAAACAAAAATAAAAGAGAAATACTTTTTTTTGGGGGGGGGTCCGGTCGTGGGGCCTGAACTCTGGGCCTGGGCACTGTCCCTCAGCTCTTCAGCTCAAGGCTAGTGCTCTACCACTTGAGCCACAGCGCCACTTCCGGCTTTTTTTCTTTTTGATTATATGGTGCTGAGGAATCGAACCCAGGGCCTCATGCATGCAAGGCAAGCGCTCTACCACTGAGCCACCTTCCCAGCCCGAGAAGTATTCTTTTGTGTCCACTCCTCACAGAACAAGCACAGCAAGTATTAGCTGATGGATAATGGGTTGTATGGTAGAAGACACTTGGAAGTATAAGTTTATACTGTTTAGGAAATAGAGATCCTCTTGGGGAAGTTAGAATGAGAGCCCTGGGAATGATGGTGGGCAGGACACCTTGTTGGTTGCCCTTCTGCCTTTGTACGTGGGTGTCGTTTCCCAGCTTGTGGGTAAGGAATCATAGCCCAGGAACCTCAAAGCAAGCACCCTGTACAAGTGTGTACATGATCCTCATGCCACTTTGTGGATCCGTGGGGAGACTGGCCACTGGAACTCAGTACCGAGCAGTCACCACCCATGTCTTGATAGAAATGTCCTTTACACAAACGCTTCTGTGAGCCTCAGTTTCCAGTTTCTTCCTCTAGAATTACAGGCATGAGCCCCTGGAGCCCAGTGAGCGTTTACCTTCCATGAGTAGCATTTTCCCATTCCTCATGAAATCCCATTTGCGTCCAGAAAGCAGGGCCTCCCAGAGCACACTGCATTGTGCACAGAATGTCCTATTAGAAGACCCAGCATCGTGGAGACGATCTTCAGTTCCCTAACAGTGCCGAACATTTCCCAATATATTGCCAGCATACACAATGAGGTCCCCCATGGTGATGGCCCTTGTCACTGACAGCTGTATGGCAAAATTGAGTCCAAAGTGTTATCAAGTTTCCTGAATTTAGGGCTTAATATAGCACTGCAGGCTCCCTACGTTAATAATCACCCTTAAGGAGGTTTCTCTGATTTGGACGTGTATCTTTTATGCATGAGTCAAAATGAGTTAACTAAGAATGGAGGGAAATGGTTCCGCCAGGAGTATGGAGGCCCATGTGTGGGAGTAAGAGAATTATACGCAGAAGCCATTAGTGTCCTCTGGGTTTCCTTGATCCCATCCACAGGACTGAACATTAAGTATTAATGTCAGGGAAACTCGTTACTTCACCACAGAGAAATTGTTGGGGTCCTCAGTGAAATCTGGGTCACTGGTTCTGAGAAGCTCAGCACAATTTTTTTGCAATTTCAAAATTGGTATAATGCTTAACCCAATCATTAAAGACACACACACACACACACACACACACACACACACACACACACACACACACACACACACACACACACGTTGCAACAAGGAAAGCTGAAAAAAATACATAAAAATTAAAGGTTAGGGCTAGGAAGGTGGCTCAGTGGTAGAGTGCTTGCCTTGCATGCATGAGGCCCTGGGTTCAATTCCTCAGCACCACCTAAAAGCCGGAAGTGGCGCTGTGGCTCAAGTGGTAGAGCAATAGCCTTGAACTGAAGAGCTGAGGGACAGCACCCAGACCCAGAGTTCAGGCTCCAAGACCAACAAAAGTAAATAAATAAATAAATAAATAAAGGTTAGAAAATTAACTTCATTTCATCACTTACGGAAATGCTTGTTGGATGGAAATAGCCTTACTTCATGTTTGGTAACATTTCTTGCAGATTTATTTTCAAAATTACCGTTTTTTTACGGGTTTTCCATGCTTTTACTATGTTTTTTGTTTGTTGTGAGCAGGAGGAATGTATGTGTATGCTTCTTCCATCCTGGGGCTAGTTTGAATTCAGGGCCTGGGCACTGTCTGAGATTTATTTTTGGTGTTCTGTGTTTTTTTTCACTCAAGGCTAGTGCTTTACCACTTGAGCCACAGTTTCACTTTCAGCTTTTGGTGGTTAAGTGAACATCTGAATCTCACAGACGTTCCTGATGGGCTTACAGTTGGCCTACAGTCTTCAGATCTCAGCCTCCTAAGTGGTTAGAATTACAGGCATGAGTCACCAGCAACTGGCTCAAACAATGTTGGGTTTTGATGGTTTTTTTTAAATTGTCTTTTATATTTAAAAAGAAAGACTAATCAATAGTGTTTACAAATTATTGACTATATTTTTCTAATGTGATTACAGTTTTAGAATATTTTTTATTGTCAAGGTGATATACAGAATGGTTACAGTTACATAAGTATATTTCTTGTCAAACTTGTTACCCCTTTTCTCATTTTCCCCCTATTTTCCCTTCCTTTCACCCTCACCCTCCAAGTTGTGTGGGTCATTTTCAACATATTGTCTTGTGTATAACACTGTTACATTGCTTCCCTCCTTGCCCCTTGTCTCAACATTCTGTTGTTCCCCTTCCCTTCCCTAATTCCAATAAACATATACAATACCAGGGTACCAAAATCAAATACAGTGAGAACAAGGGATAAACCAAAGAGGGAAACATACACAAAAGAAACAAATCACCTAGTACATTAAAAACAACAACAACAAAGAAAAACCTCTTGTGTCAATGTCTTAGAGTTCATTTCGCTAAGCATCATCTTATATGTCATATGTACGTAGTAGTTATTGAGCTATTCTGCTCACCTGCTAAGATTATCCTAGATATATACTAATTATTGCAAATAAGGGAGACCATGGGACCTATGTTTCCTTGGGTCTTGCTTACTTCACTTAATTTGATTTTTTTCAAGTCTTTCTGGCACAATAATTGATGATATTTGAAGGGTAAAATATAATAGTTCAATAGGAATATATGTATATATATATGGTATCAAATGTTCTTAATGCCTAGTTTACTTTTTCATATAAACTTTGGAAATAAGATGCTAAAGAATCTCTTGATAATATTTAGCTAGAATTTCATTAAAACCATATTTGCTTAAAAAGGATTGACATCAATTTGACATCAATGTGGTTTAACACTTCTAAAGTAGGAAGAATCTTCTGATTTTTATCTTATGGATTTGTCTGTTTTTCTTTTTCTTTCTTTTTTTGTTGGTTGTAGGATTTTAACTCAGGGCTTAGGTGTTGTCTTGAGTCTCTTTGTGCTCAAAGATAGTGCTCTACCACTTGAGCCACAGCACCACTTCTGAAATTTGAGTGGTTAATTGGAGATAAGAGTCTCATGGGGACTTTTCTGCCCCAACTGGCTTCAAACCATGATCCTCAGATCTCAGCCTCCTGAGTAGCTAGGATTACAGGTATGAGTCACCAATACCTAGCTTGTCTATTTTTCTTATCTCTTCTAAGGTAATGTTTTCTTCCTGTTGACTTTTGAAAACATTCATTCCAAATTATCTAACAACATGGTTATTTACCCCTATCCACTTTATACTCTTTGTATCATTTTCAAGTTGTACTTATTTTTGTGTCTACCTTGATAGTACTAGTCCTAATTCATTTGTTGTAATTATGGATATGTAACTGCATAATACATGCAGTTTGAATAACAATTTGTGTTTGAATAACAATTTAAGACCTAATTTACACTAATGAAAAAATTGTTTCCAAAGTATCTTTCCTTGCCATTTTATTTTAAGCATAGCTATACAATTAGAATATGCAACTTCAAAAATCCAGGGAGTCCATGTATTGTAAAAAAATTGATTAATTAATTAATTGATCTCCTTATATTTATACTAATGACCAATAAATACATGTGGGTTAATTTTCCCATCTTATTTCATAGAAATCTGTATGGTTTTCCTTGCTTTTGCCCACCAAAGTTATTTCTGACTAAGATATATTACTTCCAAACTTTAGCTGAAAAAATTCGACTTCTAAAGTATGTCCTAAGCAATTAGCCATAGATGTAGCGAAACTTGATTCACAAGAATGTCTCTGTAGTTGTGTAAATAGATGTGATGAGATACGTCTGGCAGGAGGAAAAGAGTGTCTAGGGAAGGGTGATTGAGTCTTTTTCATCTGTATCCTTTGCACTTTATAGTAGGAATACTGAAACAAATTCCACCAATCACTACAGTCCCTTCCAACTGCTCCCCTTAGAAACTGTTTCTCCTGACTTGCTGGCTAACTGTGTGGCTCTACTGTTATTTTGAGTCAATCTTGTTTCAGTCATTGAGATTTGATGAACCTCTCCTCCTTTGAAAATTACAGTTCTCTAAAGGAAGCCATGCATTGATCTCCTGAATCTTAAAAGAAAATAGGCATCGAAGTCAAATACCCAGTCTTGGGAGCCAACCTGCTTGAGCACAAATCTCACCTCCACCAACTCACTGTGAGAAAGTCCTTGACCAAATTTTTAACGTGGGAACCATCTTGCACTTCCTAGTCTATGAAATGGGGACGATGAAGTGATTCTGAAGAAGTGTCAATGTCAGTTTAAATGAGTGAAACTAGATAAAGTGCTTAGAACAGTGATGACTTATAAAAGCTGTTGAAGTGTTAGCTATCATTACTATTTCTTCTCTTGGGTCCAAGCCATAGTTAACTGAAGCCCCAAATTTGACAGCAGCCACTCTGATCCCTCTGAAAGCCTCTGTCCCATGCTCTTTGCTTACCAAGGACAATTACCTTTTCCATTAGTGTCACAGAAAGCCAGGCCACGCCAATATTCATCCATCTCATGCAGACCTCTTCCCTCTTCAATGCTATCTTTTTGATCTTCAGAATTAGAGCACAGACTTTCCATCAGCCGTACATGGAACTTTTCCTGTGTCTAATTTTTGGCTACCTTTTGAAATTCATGATTACATGGTCCTGGAGAATCAGCTTTGTAGAACTTCAGAGTATTAACGTAATGATGAAATATGTCCAGAGAAATCTGGCTTGGATGATGAAAGTGTTTTATTGCATGAGCACTATATAATCTTTCATGTATTTTTTTTTCACTTGTGAGCCCAGTGGGTTTTTTTTCCTTGAAAGTAAAGTTCTTGGACCCTCAGGAGTGACATCTGTTTTGCTTGTATAATGAAATTATGTTTGCAAAGGAAATTTCTTCTCTTTCATGTATTGGTCTCATGCCTGCATGTAACATTCATGACCAAAATAGGATGTTCTTGGCATTCCTAGAAATTTGAGAAAACCTCTGGCTTGAGGGAAATAAAATGGTCATTTCTAAGTGCATTCCCCTTTGTTCCTTTAGAGATGAGCTTTCAAATGAAGTCTCAGAGAAAGCAGGCTCCCTGGGATCCTCTCTTTTAATTTGTCATTAGCTGCCTTTGATTTGCAATTGAGTAGACCTTGAGGATACATCACAGAGTTCTGAAGGCCGATGATAGAAGAAAAGGCACTTTCACTCTTTTCCGACAAAAAAGATATATCTGCACCAAGGTCCCTTTCCACGTGCTAATGAGGCAAAAATCTACTTGTGCTAATTTCCTGGTTGGAATTAGTACGTGGACTAATTAGAAACTATGGGACTTTTCTGGCTACTGAACTCTCTATTATAGAATAACTGAACTGAGATGCACTGTTTATCTGACAATCTTTCTCCGTCCCACTCTTACTTAAAAATATTTCATATGTGGCAAGGAGAGTAGCAATTTAAAAAGCCCTCAGTCACAATATTGCTCCTACTGTAAGGTCTTCTGAACACTTTCATTCCTCATTTTCTCTTTTTAGTATGTAAGTATCAGGGAAAAAACAAGTGTGTGTGCGTGTGTGTGTGTGTGTGTGTGCCCGTGCGCACGTGCGCGCACACGCATGCGTGCATACGTGTGTTATACCTATAATGAGGCTTGAACTCAGGGCCTAGGCCCTGTCCCTTAGCTTTTTTTTCTTACAGCTGGCACTCTACCACTTGAGACACAACTCCTCTTACATTTTGTTGGGGTTTTTTTGTGTGTGTGTGTGTGTGGTTAATCGTAGATAAAAGTCTTATAGACTTTCCTGCCAGGACTGGCTTTGAACCACAATCCCCAGATCTCAGCCTTCTGGGTAGCTAGGATTATAGGTGTTAGCTACCAGCGGTCCAAAGGAAACTTCTTTTCATATGGACAATTCTATATACCTTAATTCTGAATACGCTGGCCTACAGTTAGAAGAAAATTAAAACTACTCAAGTAATTTCTTTATAAGGTAATTATATCTTGTTGCATTCAATATCTTGTAATAGAACTTGTTCAGATAGCTATTCTTACAATATACAGCAGGAGTTGAGGCAGGAAATTGGGGCCAGGTTGAATATTTACCAGTGGAAAAAGCTTCCCCAGAGAAAGAAGATCTCCAAATATGCAAACCAAGAACAGCCTTTAATACCTTCAATAAACCAATTCCTTTGCCATTTCCCTTTTCTGTCTAACATTTAAATAACAAGGAAAAATATCAGAATCATCAGGTTTCTAGTAATTGTGTCTCTCTGGTAGCTAATTAAATTGGTTTTATTGATTTGTCAGCTGGCAAGTGACACAAGAGAAGCAAGAAGGGCAGCAAAGATACACATTGTTGAGTTAACTCAGAAAACATACACACAAGACACAATGTGGGCCAATGTTAGATATGAGTCTAGTTACAGGCAAATTCTTCAACGTGGCTAAAGCTATATGTGGCAAAGATGGCCATGTACAAAGATGATGATAGAATTAATAACAGGTAAACCCTTGAGAGCAAAATAGGGGCCTTTTGTAACTACGTTGGGAATATCCTAGGCAAATGAGAAGTTATATTCACTCTGGTGATGTGTTCACCAAATTGTACTTCCTCCTCTTTGGGGTTTGTCTGAAAGGAATGAATGGAAAGCTTTCAAATGCGCCTAAATACCAGATGGGGTTTGAGATGTTCAACAAGTTTTCTGTCAATCAAACACCAGGTCTACAGCTGGTCTACATTTCCCTCACCTCCTTTACATTCAGGCATACTTGTGAGAGTGATCACTAGTCAATAAGGTATGAGGAATTAATGAGCAGTATTTCTAGGGTTATGTCATGCAAACAATTTATGAGACATGCTCAGTGCTTTTCTTTCCTCTCTGGCTTAATGTACACAGCATGGGCATGTTTTAAAGTTAGATATTTTGGGTATCATGAGGAGAAAAGCCCTGAACTAAAGAGCTACACCTTCATCTAGAAGGCCACTTTCAGATTTCACGTGCATGAAAAATAAGCTTGTCTAACACCACTGAGATTTTATCAGACCCATTAGTGTTATCTGTACCACATTGTCTTAATTTATATATTGCACACACATTTTTCTTTTCTTTTCTTATTGAGCTATGAAATCTAATCAGAAATCCAGGGTAAGAATTTAAATACAATAGGTCTCTTCTTAATATTTTCCAGCCTGGATTAATTCGATCAATTGACTTGGACTGAAATGGCATAACCCATGAGTAAAATGCAACTTTAAAGCCAAATAAAGTTTATTCAGACTGGAGAGATCACAAGAGGTTTCAAGGAGATGGTCTTCAAGCTGACCCTTGAAAAATTGACTCACTTTGCATCTACAGAGTGTATGATGATATTCTCGCAAAAATTAATAGTATAAGTGCATGGTGCACATAGCCAAGGGCATATAGTCCAGTCTGAATAGGATATAGGATCAGTAAGTGAGAAACATATGTTTAAATTTACTTCAATACAGACATATTCATTGGCCACATTTGCTGTCAGGAGTACAAATCTAGGCAGAAGTAATTTAAGAAAAGAATATATGTGCAAAGTTAAAATTAAGTAATAAAGCTAGGCACACACTTGCAATCCTCCAAGAGACTAAGACCTAGAGAATCATGGTTTGCAGCCAGTCCTAGAAGAAAAATCTGTAAGATTTCAGCTCCAATTAACCAGCAAAAAGCCAAGCTGGACGTGTGGCTCAAGCCACAAAGTGCCGGGTGTGAGGAGCAAACCAAGAGATGCACAAGGCCCTGAGCTTTAGTTCCAGTACCAGCAATTAATTAATTAGCTAATGAATTAAAAACTGTTATGAGGCATGGAGAAAAGTTACTCAAGAACGACTAATGTGAAGGTTTGCTGTTGTTTAGTTGTGAACGGCACAAGGAATAGAACCCAGGAACTTGTTCACATTAGGCAAGTGTTCTGCCGCCGAGTCATACTTCCGCTATGTCTACAGTGAGTTTTGGAAAACAGGCAAATTAAACTGTATGGGTGATTGGAAGCCTCATTCAGTAACTTGTATGTGATCTCATCACTAAAGGAGAACCATTGAAGAGTTACTGTGCAGAACTAGATAGATGGTTAGTGGCTTGGGTGTTATCGGGTACCTACCTGGAATTTACTAGCGAATTCTAAAGAGAGAAACAGAACATTGCTCAGGCAAGAGACCTGAAAGAGACATAGGAAGGGCAAAGAGCTCAGTTAAGTGGGTAGCTATAATTGTTCATTGCAGTAATGAGTTGCAGAGTGCCTGTATCTAACATCTGTTGTGTAGGCAGCATAAATACAGAGAACAGAAAAGGTTTGAACTATAACAGAACTAGAATTGCTGTCTTAAGTCCTTGGATATTAGAGATGAGCACGAGTCCAGTTAAAATTAGTTCCACCTGTGACAAGACAGTGCTAGAGAAGATGGAAGTTTACTTATCCCTTTGATGGTATTTGGGCCAGAGACCGTAACTCCTTCTACTTTGTTGCTGGGAACAGGACTTTCGATTCATGGTGCAGGGTGACTGCTTGAAGTCATGCCATCATGTCCACATTCCAGTTTGCCAGAAGTGAGGAAGGCAGACATGGCAATTTCCTTGAACATTTATTCAGTCTTAAGAAATTCCCGAACATCTCCACAGTCAGAACTTCAGTCATATTGATAGTGACATCTCTACAGTTTTGAAGAATGAATTCACAGACAAAGAGGGACACGTAAAATGGCAAAGATCTACTGAAGGAACAAAGTTAGCAGAACTCCTGCTAGGTGGGAAGGTTGCCAAGGGAGGGCATCACCTGGAGTGTTTTGTGAAAGGTGTCTCTAGGAGAGAGGTACATGACTCTCATGGTCATTAGATGGCCTGTGGACCACATCAATCCTCAGAACCAAAGACTCCAAACAGCCTGCACAAGCCCTCCAGGCATCCTTAGCACCTCCCCCATCCATACCCCACTCCTGAATGCCCATTCAGGCACACCGGCACACAGCTCTGGGGTCCAATCAGCCCATTGCTCCTGTGCTGGTCTTCTATGTTGCATACTACATATGGGACTGTTCAAGGCCATCATGAGTGATTGATGCAGTTGGGAGGAAGGCCTTTGCCTTCATTGGCTAGGCAAGGCTCTTTTTCTGCTCTAAACATCTCTACACTCAGCTACAAGGCAGAATGGGAGATGCAAGCTTTATTTTGAGAAGTTGTGTGCCTTACTACAAACCATGGCTTCTCTTGTTAAGGAAAAAGGGAGAAAAGGATATTGAAACATGAGTAGCACTTCCTTTGCCAGAAGGGTAAAAGACAATTGTGATTCTGATCAATAAAATGATCCTATTCCGTGGCAGACTGGAAAAGCTGGATGGAACTGGAATGCAAAATCCAGGCAAGGAATACAAATGTGTGAGCCATCCTCACACATCTTAACTAGCAGCTAAGATAAGTAGGACAATTAAGTCTTCTCAGGTTCAACTCTCCAGGTAAATGGCATTCCCGATTTTCCTGGGGACATGGTGATTTACATGTGGAATTCTAGTTCTGCTTGTGTAGGAGTCTAGATACATTCACCATACACAATTTATCATTCATAAATAGGTGACACCATCTGCCATCTAGTGAATGTGAAGCTACTTCCAAGTGGCTCAAAATGGGAAGGAAGAACAAAAACGATACTGAGTTGATGATATGTGAAAACCAAACAAATAAAACTAGACTGGTTCCTTACAATGAACCTCAGGTCCCACTAGGCTCTTTGAGACCAGTAAGGCATTTTGTCTGCTTTTCCTTTGATCACCGAGTTTCCTTGGGTATTTGTCTCTGCATGAATTTTTCTTTCTTTCTCTTCCTTCCTTCCTTCCTTCCTTCCTTCCTTCCTTCCTTCCTTCCTTCCTTCCTTCCTTCCTTCCTTTCTTCCTTCCTTTCTTCCTCTCTTCCCTTCCTTTCTTCTTTCTTTAATTTTATTGTAAAGGTGACATACAGAAGGGTTGTAGTTACATAAGTCAGGTAATAAGTACATTTCTTGTTGAATAGTTATCACCTCTTCCTTCATTTTTCTCCCAGTTTCTCCCCTCCCAACCTTCCTCTCCCACAGGTTGTATAGTTCATTTTCAACATAGTGTCTAGTGAGTGTCACTGCCGCATTTGTTCATGTTTTGTCCCACCATTTCTGGGCTCTTCCTTATCTTCCCCCAAATGAGAAGAGAAATAAAAAACAGCCACAAAAGAGAGGGAAAAATTAAGCAAAATAACAAAAAAACCTTTTGTTTTCATTTCTTGGAGCTCATTTTGATAAACATAATTTTCTATGATCATATGCACATAGGTATTGAGTCTTTGTGATCCTCTCCTAAGAATATCCTCCTTTGGTTGTGTGAGGTTTTGAATTTAGTTGTTTTCCTGCTTCAAGTCTTATCTGCTGTTCCCATAATTTCCCTAGGGCCTGTATCACAGACCCATAAATATCTTGACTGTCCCCAGAGGCCCTTGAACTTGAACTTGATTAGCCAGGGTTTTGTATCTTTGCTCAACTTGGCTTAGAGTTTAGGGGTAGAATGTTTCAGGCTGTAATTTTTTGTTTTGTTTGTTTTTATGCTTGAACTCTCCCTCGAGCTCTTTCTTATCTTTTTCATTTATGGCTGGTGCTCTGCCGCTTGAGCTACTCTTTCACTTCTGGCTTTTTGCTGGTTAAATGGAGATAAGAGTCTCACTGATTTTCCTGCCCCAACTGGCTTTATACTGGGATCCTAAGATCTCAGCCTCCTGAAGAGTTAGAATTACCATCATCATCCACTGGCATCCAGTTCCATTACTTTTTTTCAACAGTCTTAAAGTAAATGTAAGCCATATCTGGCTTCTATTTCTTTCTCTTGATTTTTTTCTTTCTTGATTTTCTTCTTTCTTAATTTTTTCTTTCTTGATGATTTTCTTTCTTGGTTTGTTTGTTTCTCTCTTGATTTCTCTTTCTTAGACAAGGTCTCACTCTGTGTTCCAGGTTTGCTTCACACTCATGATCGTTCCGTCTCAGCCTCCTGAGAGCTAGGGTAATAGGCATGTACCACCATTCCCAGCTCTTCTGGAATATTTTTTTTTTAGCAATTTTCCATTTTTTTCTTTTATCAACTTGCTTTTCTTCTCCTGGATCCCATAACCCCAGCAGTAACATCAATCCATGGTAGGGATAGTGCCAATTTGCACAACATAAACTCTTGCTGTATATTTGCATGTTCTGTGCTTCCCACAGTCCTTTCAAGACTATTTCTTTACAGTTTTCAGATAAGGATACTGAAGTGTACACTTTTTTAACATGCTGTTTGGCTTTTCAGTCTGATCATCTTAACTTAGTGTGCAAATGATGAAATAATTTGCCCAAATTGACCATGCAGCAGATTTGGGATTCAACCCAAGCTGCTGTATATTTTCATTATCCCACATGGCATCTCAAAGCAAATCATCAATTCTGCTCAATTCCTTTTTTTTCCCCTCATTTGAATTAACCTTGCAGAATGCAAACTTCAAAGAGATACAAGGAGATTTTAACTTCCTTCAGATCTACTAGCTATGGTTGAAAGTTTCATGTGACATGAGATTAGTCCCACAGTTGAATAAACCATTGATTTTAGGAATTATCAATAGTTTCTTTTCAATTTTAAATTTAAAATGGATTTATTTATCAGTACCCTTTCAGCATTTTGAATATAGTACATTTATATATATGCTCCCTGCGCACACAGATGCATGAATATGCACACACATGCATGTACACATACACATCCTCCTTATTGTTATCATTTGCAAGGCATTCACACACAGTGAGACCAAAGGAGGATACTCTTAAGAGCAAAACAGAAAGGCACAATTCCTATGTATATCTTGTCATGCAAAATAATATTTATCAAAATGAACTCCAGGAAATGGAAATCATACTTATTTTTCTTTTTGCTGTTTTCTTTTTGTTCTGTTTGTTAAAATGATGATGATGATGATGATGATGATGAAGATGATGATGATGAAGATGATGATGATGATGATGATAATAATAATAATAATAAATCTCAAGAACCCTGGTGAACCTGAGTGAGGATGGAAGTCTTTAGGATCAAACGTTTCCACCATCTTTTTAAAAATTTGAACAAGCTAAGCCATAATATTTATAAAGTATACATCTAGACGATTCCAAAATGATTAATAATAGTTAAAAATGAATACAAAATATGTCCTAGCTGGTGAAATGCCATCTTATGAAATTGTGACAGAAGAGGATCATTCATTAGACAGAGTACTCATGCTTCTTGATTAGCTGCTTAATTTGCCAGAAGTCAAAATTATTTTTAAATGGATTAACATTATTATATCATTATTCACTTGTCCTTAGAGAACCCCAAATTTTCTTCTCAGAAATTGTCACTTGCATTATTGTGGAGCTGTAGACTTTTATAATATTTTTGCTGAGTACTTCGACATGTACACTGATGCCCCTTGACCCTTATTTTACTATCTGAGTTTTTAAAGAAATATTTTAAAAGAAGAGGAGGAAGGAAAGCTCCAGGCTTGAAAAAGTTAATTATAGTATTAAAACACATAGTTAGCAGACAGAAGGTTATAATTGGTAAATTATGATATCTCTACTAAAGCAGCTATTATGCATACAGTAAGAAGGACAAGCAAAAAGGTGATGTTTGTTGAAAGAAGCTGAACATGTTAATAAAAGTAAAGCCAGCTAATAAAATGGGGGGCATAATCTTGGAATTAAACAAATAAGAGATGATCTTTTGGTCAATTTTCTTTTTCTTAGTCTCTATCAGGATGTGAACTTATGTCTTCATGCTTATTTACCTGGTCCTTTACCACTCAAGCCACACTTCCAGACCAGCTTTTTGATGGCAAGTTAAGAGATAGAGTCTAGCAGACTTTTCTGACTAGGTTGGATTCAAACCTCTATCCTCTGGATCAAGGCCTCCTGAAGTAGCTAGGATTACAAGCATGAGCTAGAGCCACTCTGCTGCTTTTGTCTGTTTTCTTTCGTGCTTTCTGTTGTTCCTTTGTTTCTCTCATACAGATCTTAAGCAAGTCCTATTCACTCTTCCATATCATGCAAGTAGAAGCAACCACCATCTTTTTTCCTGGCTACTACCTGCATTGTCAGGCCTTGTCTGGAACCTCTTACCTCCTTCATCTCTCTATTACATAACTTTCTTCACTGATTCTACAGAATAGCTTATTATATATTCTCTTTATATCTTAACTCAATTGTTCGCTTTCTTTTCTCTTTCTCCAATGGAATGAAACTTCTTGAAGAACAGGAATATCATTGATGTCCTCAGTTCTTAGAATAGAGCTTGGCCATCATAGATTATCAGTACATTTGCTGAATTAATGAGGGCAGCAATAAGGAAGACAGATTCAAGTCTGAAATGTAGGACATTGTGGAATTGCATTAGATTTACAATGATCAGTGGAAACTTCTTGAAAGGAGTGGGAATTCAGGAGTTTATGAGAAATGAGTGAGTTGAGTCAAGAAGCAGTAAGTCAAATAGAATGCAAGAACAAAAAGAGGGGAAGGTCTAGTTCAAGGTGTGAAAGGGCAATAAACCTAGCATACATGTGGACAGTAGGTAGAATCAATTTTGTACAGCTTATGAGAAATGAGATCAGCATACTAATGATAGACATTTTATAATACCAGGCTAGGAACCAGCCACATTGGGGACTTCTTTTTAACTCGTTACCTTTGAGCCTCTTGACCACATCTCATGCTAAGGCTAGAAAGGCAGAAGTAACACAGGTTGTCTTACCACCCATCTCCTTTCCTTATCCCCCAAGTATACTTTCCATGCTGGCTTGCTTCTAATGTACACAATGATTCTAGATCCTATCTGTCATCCTAGTAGTCCAAGTCTCTATGCTCAAAGTGTTCTGTCAAGTTCTTGTAGTACATGGATGGGGAGATCACCAAAAAAAATGGAAAAAAATGAATCCTTGTTTCACAAATACAGGAAAAGTAAGGAATGCAGAAATACAAACAATTTCATGTATAACATTTTCATTCCTTGCTTTTAAATGCAATACACTGTGTGAAATAAAAGTATGTTTGCCACAGCTTTGATTTCCCTAGACAGAGTGTCAGCTCCTGGTGGCTTTCCATCTGTCAAGTGAGTGTGGGCCTGTCAAACAACTTGAAAACACTTTTGTCCACTTTCTGGGTGACCACAAACACAGGCATCACACCTGTATTACAAATCATTGGATATATACACAACACTTCCAAGGATTGTGCACACTAGACTCTACATTTCTATCCTACGTGACATCACTGTAGCATTTATTGTACATTCACCTAATACTTTAAGCTTTCTACAAAGTTTTGCATAAATCATGAAAATTTTAAAGGAGACCCATTCTCATGGTCTTAAGGTTACAGTACACTGTTAGAGAAAGATAGCGAGACAGCTGAAATGTGGGCACTATCTAAATACACAAACATAGGACAACACATATTGAGAGTACATGGAGGAAAGGAAAGACCTACCAGGTATTATGAAAGTCAAGCACTTCAAGAAGGACATTATCCCTGTCAGTCCAAGGGGTGTCATGCAGTTGTTTCTGTCCTGTGGTAAGCCATGTTCTTCTCAATACTTCCCACTTAGGAGGCAGAATTGGCCATTAAAGAAAAAAAAGTCATGTCCTGGAGACATGGTACTTTGTACCATATATTGAAAAGCAGAAGAACTTTTTTCCGAGTCCAACATCCTGCATTGTCCTGGTGAATAGACTCCATGATTTTTTTCTCTTGAGTTCCTCCCCAAGCAAGAGAAAGTTGTTTCTTAGGGAAAGAATTGCTTGGGACTCTTATTGCCACACTAAAATTGAATAGTCACTGCAGTGTAAGTGTTGTAAATGTCTCCCTTTATGTATGGGGCTTCTTTATTCCTAGTCATGGACCATCTGGTACAGGTATCTTTGTCATTATAATCCAGAGCTTGAAAGCTTCTTTTTTGCAATGTGTATCCGCAGGGTTTGTTGTGCTTAGATGAGTGGAAGACTTTTATTAAGCCATCTCCCTTCCCACATTGATCCCTTTGTGAGGGCTCTTGTACCATTTTCACCCCCTACTTCCCCTGTGAACTCTCTGCTCTTGCTTTTGAGCCTTGAATATTGTCAAGAGGCCACCCTAATTTCCATAATGGAAGTACTTTGTAGTCATATTTCTTTTGAGCCTAAGTTAGTTAAATTGCTGACATTGTCTTGCTACTAATGATAAGGATTAAATTATTGTTTATATAAACTGAGGGGAGTCATAAACATTCATCCCAACACAATGTGAAAACACTCATAGGTGAAAAATATAATTACTTTGTCTATGGAAACAAATAAGATTCACAAGAGTCATACAGGCACATTTATGTAGCATTATAAACAGAATATAAAAGGGGGAAGGGTAATCATTCAGCTTCCTTAAGACTGGTTTGGAAAACTCACCTTGGAACTATTGGGTCACTTTATGGTTTGTAGTTTCAGTCCAATCAAAGCCAGGTGGAGAGGAGGCCAGTTGTTTTTTTTTTTTTTAATTTGATGTTAATTCTGGTGGCCAAATTTCAAGAAGTCTAGGAAAGGCATGAAATTACACATCTGCAGCACATTTGGTAAGATACCATGCACATGTAAGTAGAAATCTACAGGTTTCAAAGTTTTTATTTTTCTCATTTTCTAGCATTTGAGTAAGAAGCAAAATTAGACAACGAAAACACTCTCTAGATCTAAGAAGTCAGAAAGCTATGGCTTGTGGGACAAATTCAGCCTTTCATGTGTTTTTCTAAATAAAACTATTATCTGGGCACACATTCACATACATTCATTCACATATTCCAGATGGTGCTCCAGTACTGTAATGGCAAAGTTGAGTGGTTGGGATGGACATAGTATGGACTTCAAAGTCTTAGATACACAAGTAAATTCTCTCTGGTCACTTGCAGGAAATTTTTGCTGAGTTCTCTTTTGAGCAACTCCTCATTTTACAAATCACCTCCTTTCTTTGTGCCTCAGTTCACTGAGTGTACAAAAAATGATTGGAACAAAAACCTCTGGATCAGCCCAACTCCTGTCACACATGCCTATAAACCTAGCCACTCCAAAGACTGAGTTGTCTGGCTCATGGTTTGAAGCTAGCCTAGGCAGGAAAGTCCATGAGACCCTTATCTCCATTTTAGAAAGCTAGAAGTAGAGGTATGGTTCAAGTGGTAGAGTTCCGGCCTTGAAGGAAAAAGCTAATAGAGACCTCAAAGCCTTGAGTTCAAGCCACAGTACTTTCTTTCTCTCTTCCTGCTGCCTCCACTCTGTCTCTGTCTCTATCTGTCTCTCCTCTCTCTCTCTCTCTCTCTCTCTCTCTCTCTCTCTCTCTCTCTCTCTCTCTCACACACACACACACACACACACACACACACACACACACACACACATACACACACACACACACATACACAAACAGAGAATTCTGGATCATTCCAAGTCCTGATATTCTGAGTTTGAGGAAGGTTTTTTTTTTCTTAAAAAAAAACTCTTCTAAATTCTCAAACTGTCAAATAAGAAAAGGAGAACAAAACTGCAATATGTTTTCCCTAGCTATGTGCATCTCCTCATCTGGTAGTAATGACAGCTTTTATTGTCAGCACAGTTTTTGTGATTAGACACCTGGATTTTCCCAAGGGCTGGTTGCATGTTGAGTGGGGGAAAAAAATTCTGATCCCTAGGCAAAGAGAAGCAGAGAAGTCTGTGGAAGCTAAGGTGGCTCTGTGTTCACCTGTTTGCTCTGAGGAATTCTCAATCAGCTCTCTACTCACTAGAAATCCGATGTAAACAACGAGATGAGTGCAGGGCATTTGGCAGGAGGCACTGCAGTAGGAGCCCTGCTTCTCTCCGGGTAGTCAGTCTAACAGAGCTTCTCCAGTTCTGTAGCAGAACATAAAATGAAGTGTCTTTTAAATGTTCATCCTGTCTTTCTGAGTTGCCAGCCAGAATAAGTTTACACTGGGCATTCAGGGGCATTAAAAAAGGCATATTACACAAAATCTTTAAGTAACATAGAACTCCATTTTCTCTCATTTTTAGACTGTCGTTTCCATAGCTTGCAATTGATAGACATGGAATGGGCTCTACTTGGGATGATTGGATTTAGGAAGGTCAATTTGGTCCTTTACACTGTATGTCAAAGATAGCTATCAGGAACTCTGTACTTCTGCCCTTATGATAGAATTTATTCAGATGGTCCAATTATCATGTCATCTGCTAAAATCTTACATAATTCTGCTTCTGTTGTTTGAAGATAAAATAAGCTACAGGAACAATAATGAGATGTATAAGAGAGTAAAATAAACTACAACTTTCTGGCTGGAACCTATGCTTTTAGTGACACTATTTTGTCAGTTACGACACTCTTAAATATCCAAGGGCTTCTTTTCCTTTATTATTATTGTTGTTATTCTGGCCCTGGGATTTTTTAATACATTTTTATTATAAAGATACCGTACAAAGGAGAATAATGCTGCAATAAACATAGTTGTGCTGGTAGCTTTAGTATGGCCTTGTTTGTGATCATTTGGATAAATGCCCAAAATTGGGATTGCTGGGTCATAGGGGAACCTCCATACTGTTTTCCAAAGCAGTTGAACAAGTTTAAACTCCTACCAACAATGCAGTAAGGTTCCCTTTTGGCCACACCCCCTCCAGCATCTGTTGTTATTAGGTTTTTTTGATTATAGCCATTCTAACTGGGGTAAGGTGGAATCTCAATGTTGCAATTTTATGGCTAGAGAAGTTGAGCATTTCTTCATATGTCTATTGGCCATTCTTATTTCCTCTTCAGAGAAGTCTCTTTAAATCTTTAGCCCACTTACTAATGGAGTGGTTGTTTCTTTGAGGATTTGTTTTGGGAGGAGTTAATTTTTGTGTTCTAAATATATTTTAGATATGAGACACTTGTCCATTGTATGGCTAGTGAAGATCTCCAAATCTGTAGGCTTTCTAGTGATCTTGCTACCTATGTCCTTTGCCATGCAGAAGCTCTGAAATTTCATGCAATCCCGTTTGCCTAACCTTTCTTTGATTTGTTGTGTTTCTGGGTCTTTATTAAGAAAGTTTCAGCCTGTGGCAAGGAGCCCTAGAGTCTCTCCTATTCCTTCCTATAATGTTTTCAGGTTGTCTGCTTTGACTTCAACATCCTCAGGCCTGTTTTTGTGCCGGAACCAAGCTGTTTTGATTACCATGGCTTTGTAGTAGAGTTTGAAATTTGGCATTGATATTTTTCCAACACTGTTCTTTCTGCTAAGGATTGTTTTTGCTATTCAGGTTCTTTTATTGTTCCATATGATTTTGGGGTTGCTTCTTCTATTTCATTGAAAAGGTTGGGATATTGATAGGTATTACATTGAATTGTAGATAGCCTTTGGCAGTATTGTCATTTTCATGATGTTAATCGTCTCAATTCAGGAGCATGGAAGGTTTTTCCACTTCCTTAGTTCTGCTTTAATTTCCTTTTTCAGGTTTTTAAAGTTTTCATCATAGAAGTCCTTTACTTCTTTAGTTAAATCCTAGGTATTTTATTTTTTTGTGAGGCTATTAAAAAAGGTGTTGCCTTCCTGATTTCAGCTAAGCTGTTCTCGTTATTGGCATACAAAAAAGCCATTGAGTTTTGAGGGTTAATTTTATACCCTGCTACTTTGCCAATGTTTTGAATCAACTCAGGTAACTTGGGAGTGGAGTCCATGGGGTTCTTTAAATACAAAATCATGTCTTCTACAAAGAGGGAGAATTTTACTTTGTCTTTCCCTATTTGGATCTCTTTTATGTTTGCATCTTGACTTATTGCTGTAGCTAGGCATTCTAATACTAAGTTGAAGAGAAGTGGAGAGGGTGGACATCCTTGTCTTGTTCCTGAATTTAGTGGAAATGGCTTTAGCTTTTCCCCATTAAGTATAATGCTGGCTGTAGGTTTGTCATATGCAGCCTTTATTATATTGAGGAATGTTCCATGGATTCTTAGTTTTTCCAGAGCTTTCATCATAAAAAGGTGTTGGATCTTGTCAAATGTGTTTTCTGTTTCTATTGAGATAATCATGTGGTTCTTATCTTTCCCCTTGTTGATGTGATGAAATATGTTGATTGATTTGTGTATATTGAACCAGCTTTGCATCCCTGAAATGAATCCTATTTGATCATGGTGTATGATTTTCTTTAATGAGTTGTTGAAGTCAATTAGCCAAAATCTTGTTGAGAAGTTTTGCATTGATGTTCATCAAAGAAATGGGTCGATAATTCTCTTTCTTTGATGAGTCCCTGCCTGGTTTTGTGATGAGGGTTATGATGGCTTCATACAAAGAGTTTGGGCACCAGAATCAAACAAGTGAAAACAGAAGTTACACTGTGGGGGAAGAACATACAAATGAAAAAAAATCATATAGTATATTATAAATATGTTTAAAAAACACTAGCAAGCAAGAAAAAAACACTTGTGTTCCTATCTTGGGGTTCATTTTACTTCATCTTTTTTTTTTAATAAAAGCCATTTATTTTGGAAACAGTCCATCCTTAACCAGCCCACCAATGCAAGACCTTCTTTCTTTCTTTCTTTTATTGTGAAACTACTGTACTGAGGGGTTACAATTACATGGGCAAGGTAATGAGTACATTTCTTATCAAGCATTATTGCCTCCTCCCTTGTTTCCCCTTCCCATCCCTTCCCATCTTCCCCCCCACACACTTCCCACTTCCCCCCTCCCCACCCCCCCTGTCAAAGTTGTAAAGTTCATTTTTCTACATAAAGTCTTGTACATCTCATTGTTGCAATGGGTCCACCTCTATCCCTATTTAAACAGTTTTTAACATCATCTTATATGGTCATATGTATATAGCTTTTGACCCTTTCTGCTTGTCCTAGACATATACTAATTATTGCAAATAAAGGAAACCATGGGAATTATTTTTCTTTGGGCCTGGCTTACTTCACTTAATATAATTTTTTCAAAGTCTTTCCATTTCCTAACAAATGGTGTGATATCTCTTTCTGATAGAGGCTTAGAATGCATATATATATATATATATATATATATATATATACATATCACATTTTTATAATTTGGGGAGGGGGAGGGAAATTTTAAAAATTCTTAAATAAGGATACAGGTTGACCCATTGTAACAATGAGATGTACAAGACACTATGTTGAAAACAAACTTTACAATGTTGGAAGGGGAGGGAGGAGTTGGGGAGTTGGGGAGGGAAGGGATGGTAGGAGAAAAACAAAGAGGAGGTAACAATGATCAATAGGAAATGTACTAATTACCTTTTACTCATATAACTGTAACCCTTCTGTACAGTATTTTTACAATTATAAAAAAAGATTAAAAAAAGAGAAAGATTTTGGTAGTGAACTTTCACTTTCAATTTCATTGATGAGTTGGAGGAGTATTGATGTGAGTTCTGCTTTCAAGGCCTCATAGAATTCAGCTGTAAATCCATCTGATCTTGGGCTTTTCTTGGCTGGTAGGTTTCTTATTGCTATTTCTATTTCAATGCTTGATCTGGGTCTGTTAAGTTGCTTTAAATCATCTTGGTTTAGTTTGGACATTTCAATATTTGCTAGAAATTTGTCCATTTCTTTCAGATCCTAAAACTTATTAGCATAAAGGTTTGAGAAGTATTCCCTTATAATGTTCTGAGCCTTGGTTGTTTCTGTGGTGATGTTTCCATTCTCATCTCTGAGTTTCAGTGTTTTCTCTTCTTTTTCTGGTAAGATTTGCTAAGGGTCTGTCAATTTTGTTGATTTTTTCAAAGAACAAACTCTTTGGGTTTTTTTGAGTCTTTCTATGTGCTTTTTTTTTTTACTCTAATTCATTTAATTCTGATTTAATTTTAATTTTTTGTTTCCATCTACTAGATTGGGGTTTAGCTTGTTGCTCTTTTCCAAGGAGCTTCAGGTGCATTAAATTGTTGATTTGAGATCTCTCCAATTTGTTGATGTAGGAACTCAACTATAAACTTGCCTCTGAGTACTGCCTTTGCTGTGTCCCAGAGGAGCTGGTAATTTGTGTGTTCATTTTTGTTGAAATATCATGAATATTTGAATTTCCTTTCTAATCTCTTCCATGACCCTGGTGGTTCAACTGTGTGTTGTTCAGCTTCCATGTGTTACAGGACTTCTTTGGTGGCTTTTGGTGTTGAATTCTAATTTTATTCCCTTGTGGTCTGAGGGAATGCAGGGCATAATTTCAATGTTTCTGAATTTAGGCAAGTTTCCTTTGTGACCTAAAATGTGGTCTATTTTGGAGAATATTCCATGTACTGCTGAGAAGAACATGTATTCTGATGTTGCTGGGTGAAATATTCGGTAGATGTCTGTTAAGTTTAGTTGATTTATGCAGTTGTTCACATCTGCGGTTTCTCTGTTCAGTTTTTGCTGGGTTGATCTATTCAGTGGGGGTAGTGGCATGTTAAAGTCCCCAACAATTAATGTCTTTGGATCTAGGTGAGATTTGAGGGAAAGTAGTGTTTCTTGGATAAATTTGGATGCTCCATTATCTGGTGAATAGATATTTAGAATTGTAATATCCTCCTGAAGTAGAGATCCCTTAATTAGTATGTAATGACCTCCTTTATCTGTTCTCAATAATTTTAATTTGAAGGCTATTTTCTCTGATATTAGGATTGCAACTCCTGCCTATTTATCAGGCTGTTTGCTTGGTAGATGTTATTCCAGCCTTTCACTTTCAGAATATGTTTGTTTTTGTGAGCAAGGTGTGTCTCTTAAAGGCAGAAGATAGAAGGATCTTGCTTTCTGATCCAACTAGACAGTCTGTCACTTAATTGTAGAGTTAATATTGAGAGTTAGGATTCAGACATTTTGGTTGTTCCTGCCATGTTATCCACCTTCTTGGGAGCTGTGCCAACTGGGTTCTTCCTATAATTCTTGGATTCTCTGATTTGGGGCTGTTTCTTTGCCTTTATCATGCTCATGTTGGTTTTCTATGTGTAGGACATCTTTAAGTATTTTTTGTAGGGTTGGTTTGATAGAAATAAATTGTTTCAATTTTTCTTTGCTGTGGAAGGTTTTTCTTTGACCTATTATGAAGGAGAGTTTAGCTGAGTATAGTATTCTTGGTTGATAGTTGTTTGTCTTAAGGCAAGGCATACATCATTCCAGGCTCTTCTAGCTTTCATTGTCTCTGCTGAGAAATCTGAAATTATTCTGATTGGTTTCCCTTTATAAGTGGTCTTCTCTCCCTGACAGCTTTAAGGATCCTTTCCCTGGTCTGAATTGATCCTGTGCAGATTACAATGTGACTGTGGGATGTCCTGTTCTGGTCTGGTCTATTTGTGGTTCTAAAGGTTTCTTGTATTTGAATAGGCCTATCTTTTTGCATATTTAGGAAGTTCTCTGGTAGGATCCTGTTAAATAAATGTCCTACACCTTTCACTTCTCTCTCTAGGACCTCCTCTACACCCATTAACCTTAAATTAGGACTCCTGATGGTGTCTTCTAAATGTAGAATAGATCTATAATTTTCTTGGATTTGTCTTGAATACTTGTGTGTTCTTTCTCTATAAGTCTAGGCTGTCTTCAGTCCTAGAGATTCGATATGATGTATGCTCTAACCTATTGTCAAGACTTTCTACTTTTTTTTTTTTCCTTTCCTTTTAACTGGTCAGATTTGATAGCTTCATGTTCTTTTTTTGGAGCTTTGTTTTTGATCTTGTATGGGTTTTTCGTGTTCATTTTCAAATCCTTTAGTTGTTCAGTTATAGTTTTATTGGACTTCCTTTCCTTTTGTTGGGCTTCATCCAGTATTCCTGTTGTGGCTTCCATGAATTCCTACAGCTTTCTGTTTGTAGATTTCATGAATGCCTCTATTAATCTTTGTTTATTCTCATCCCACTCATGCAATTCCTTTATTAATCTTTGATTAAGCTCCTCATGCTCATGAAATTCCTGTATTAATCTTTGGTTAGCCTCATCATGCTCACAGATTTCCCTATCATGCTTACACTGAGTCCTTTGAAGGCTTTTTCAGTCTTTACATTCATCATGTTTACCAGTAGAGTTTGTAGAGCATTTTGAGAACTCTCCTCTGGATTATTCATTAACTATTCTGTTGCCTGATTATCATGAGTGTGAGTTGAGATACGTGGAGTTGCCATTTTTCTTGTGTTTCTCTAGCTTGTTCTATCCATTTGGGTATGAAAGCAAAACCAATTCCATGGTAGAACACTATTTTAAGGCAAGCTCTGTCTGCACAGATTGTTTGACACAGTCAAAATGAGTACATGTACCATCTAGTTCAACAGATACAATCTAGTTTAACAACAAACAACTAGGGATCAATGGACTAAGAAAAATCAAAGAAGGAGTCAGCAAACCAGAAATTAATAGGTTTAGGGAGAATTGTGAGGAGAATATAAGATTAGAGGAATGTGGAGAGGGAAAAGGAGAGGGGGAATATAACCAAGACCTAAATGCAGAGAGAGGAAAAGGACAGAAGAAAAGAAGAAGAGAGATAAAGAATAAGGAAAAGTGAAAATAAAAAATTTAAAAATGAAACACAAAAGTTATATAAATATAAAGAAATAACACTACAATTAAGAGAATTAAGGCTGAGAATTTGTGAATTAAGTAATCGATATCTGAATTAAGTATGTACACAATGAAGGATAAGGTCTAATAATCAAAGACAGATATATATCTGGGGATGAACACAACATCAATTAATTAAAGCAAAAAAATAGAAAGGACCCAAAAGGAAAAGAGTGAAAAGAGAATTAAAAAAAAAAAACGTAAAATCAAAATGATGAAAAAAAAAGAAAACAATTTTTAAAAAAGATTTTTTAAAAATTAGGTAGAAAAAAGAGTTCTTCGATTTTTTTGGGGGGGAGAAAGGGGGATCTTGTGTCTCCCCTTGTTCTTAACCAGTCTCTTGGTGGAGTCTTTGGTTTGCTTGTGATGCTTGTTTTCCTGTGGCTTGATTTGGTTCTTAAGTCAGTTTGAACAGGCATAATAAAGCTCTGCCTTACCAGGGACTTTATGACCCTCTTCCCAGGTTAGTTCTGTGGGAGGGTGATCTGCTTTGAGTATTACAAAAAAGAGAGATGGCTGTTTCCTCTAGCTTGGAGTTGCTGTGTTGGGGCTAGGTTGTGGGTAGAGTTGAGGCCTGTCAGCAATCAGTAGCTTTTCCCTGAGGGGCTAGCTCAACAACCCAGCCTGTAGCCATCCCCAAGATTTATGTTTACTGAGTTTCCAATTGTTTTTCTTTTACCCCTCCTGCAGATGGGTCTGCTGCCTGTGCTACAGTGGGATGGGGCAGTCTTTGGCTCTATTTACCCAATGAAGAGAGTCACTGTTCCGTGGGAGTAGCTTCCTCAGCCTGAGAAGGGCAACTTGCCCCTGGAGTGGAGCTCCTGTTGTCTTTTTCTAAGGCCTGAGTTACAGGCTAGCTGCTCTGGCAGGGTCTTTGTCAGGATCAAACATGGAATTCTTCTCCTGTGGTGGGGGAGGGGCTACCTTCCCACTGCTGCTCCATGAAAAGGAGTGAGGATTTCTTGTGTGGTACTCACACCTTTCCCTTGGTTTCTGGGCCATCCACAGTCTGCTGCTCTCTGTGGTCAGCAGGATAAAGATTTCCACTCCTTGTCAGTTCTTGCTGGAAGTGAGTAGAATCCCCTTGCACACTTCTTCTGGTGCCTTTGTCCCAGGCTCTCTCTGTTGATATGGTGGCAGCAGACACCAAGAAGTGCTCAAATCTGTCTCCTTAACCAAGCTACCTGAATTTTTCCTCTCTGGCCAAACTCTCTGTGTTATGATGGCACACTCGGTGTGATTCTCTAGCCTTGGACTTTTCACTGGAACACTAAAATTGGTTTCTACAAGAGAGCTTGTTTAGCCCCCCCAGCTTCTCTTCCACCATCTTCTTCCATACTCTCCTGATCTTGGGGTTTGAACTCAGGGCCTGGGCCCTCTCCCTGGTTTGTTTGTTTGGTTGGTTGTTGGCTCAAGGATAGCATTCTACACCTGAGCCATTGCTTTACCTCTGGCTTTTGGTAGTTAATTGGAGATAAGAATCTCACAGACTTCTGCCCTGGCTGGCTTTGAACCCCAATCCTCAGATCTCAGACTCCTGAGTAGCTAGGATTACAGGTGTGAACCACCAGTGCCCAGGTTTTTTTCTTCTTCTTTTCAATGATGTTTTTAAACTGATACTTCAATCAAATATTCTTTACAGGAATATGTGTGCATGAATGTGTATGTGTGTGTGTGTGTGTGTGTGTGTGTGTGTGTGTGTGTGTGTGTGTGTGTGTGTGTTCATTGCTCAAGTGCACGCAAGACAGACAGAACAAATGACTGGACAACATAATGGAATAGCAGATATACTCAACACAACACAATTTCTGTATCTGGATCATTTAGATAAAAAAGCAGATAGGTATAGAAAAAAGAAAGTAAGATAGATAGATATAGAAAAATGATAGATAAACAGATGAAATAATTTGCTTGCTTAGACAAAAGACCATCTGCTTAGTGTTCAATGTATTATTTTGCTCTAATTCAATTAGAAGATATAAACAATGCTGTCAATAGCACCAGAAGCTAATGACAGTGAACAGGGATTTCTCTGTCCTGTGGAAATATTTGGGAAATTAATGAAGTCTCCTGAGTATATTTCAATTGAAAGAAGTTGCAATAGCTACAACCAAAGAAGGTATAGATACTGTATGCTCTACAACATCTTAGTCCCAAACCATGATAAATTGTCTTATGTCCCAGAAGACATTCGAGTACCTGAAGAAAATGTTTTATTTGTCTGAATCTGCAAACTCCATTCTGCATGTTAACACAAAGCATCTCTTACAAACTTTTAACATGCTCTCTTCTTGAGCAAGCAAAAACTGTGTAAATTAAGAGATAGTGGCATTTTATTTTGTTCTAAACTTTTTCAAGTGTTTCTCACTATTTTGAAAAAAATCACACCACTGAGAGCAAAGCCATTGATGGATTTTGAAATCTCTACTACAGTGCAGTGGTATTAGTTTATTAGGTTTCAGTCCAGCATCTAAGTTCCTCATTTTTTTCTTCTGCTATGTCATTCCAATGAATTACATGTTAAAATATATATTGATTTTATTATAAATTGTGTTCCTGGCATTCTTCTTTATATTGAAATATTTTATTCATTATATTGATATTCTTTTTGGAGTTAAGTATTTTAAGTTACCAGTTCAGTGGCTTTTATCAATGAACAATTATACAGGAAACATATTTTTTAATCTGGTTTCTTGGCCTCATCAGACCTAAAAATCACTTGACTGACTTCAGATCTCCTTGTCCACCCTGCCTTCACTCCTTAGATTTATCCTTGGCAACCTAGAAGATAATAGCTTTCCAGGGTCTTCAATAGGTTCTTCCCATATGTGTGGTGCACACACATAATCCCAGCATTGAGAGGAAGAGGAAGGAGGATGGAGCATCTGATGCCAGCCCAGGCTACGCAAAAGGATCCTGTCTCATAAACAAAAGTTGTTTCTTTGTTCCTTTTCTATTTGTTCCTGAAGTCCCTTAGCCCCTCTGTCAGTTCCAGGTCTGGATATCTCTTTTATTTATCCTATGCTATAAATTCCTCTTCAACTACAGAGTTTCAAGTGCAGAAGTTTGTGTCATAGGTAGACTAAGGTATCTTAACAATGCTCTCGGGAGACACTTGTTGCAAGTTCATTTGCAAGATAAGAGAATTTATCAAATCCTCTTTATACACAAAGCCTAGCTTCAAAACCAATACCTTTTTTTTTTGGCTGGTGGTGGGGCTTGAACTCTGGGCCTGGGTGCTGTCCCTCAACTTTTCAGCTCAAGGTGAGCACTTTACCACTTGAGCCCCACTTCTGGTTTTCTCATGGCTAATTGGAGATAGAGACTCACAGACTTTGCTGCCCAGGCTGTCTTTGAACTGTGATCCTCAGATCTCAGACTCCAGAGTAGCTAGGATTACAAGTGTGAGCCACTGGTGCCAGGCTAAAACCAATATCTTATACATATTCTCTCTAGCCTAGAATGTTGAGTCTTGTGGTTATTATTTTGAACAGGATAACTAAAAAATAAAATGAGAGCTTCATTGCTATGTATATAAGCCAGGTTGCAAATATGGTTTAATCTACCTTATTTTCCCCAACTGAGAACTAAAACAATGAATATATTTTAATTCATAAAGGCATGAGCACATTTGGTATCATCTAGACTTTGGCATATAGAGGCAAGTGTAATTAATTTTTCTAATTCATCTGTTAACTGTCATAAATCCAGTATTATTCTGAAGTATGTCACTATGATGTCACAGGTTCTTCTAGTATTTCCTGATACCTTGAGTCCTATACCTTTTCCCCCTGTGATACCAAAACCTCTCACCATGGAGATATATATGTGTGTGTGTGTGTGTGTGTGTGTGTGTGTGTGTGTGTGTGTGTGTGTGTGTGTGTGTGTGTGTGTGTGTGTGTGTGTGTGTGTGTGTGTGTGTGTGTGTGTGTGTGTGTGTGTGTTTTCATTTTCCTAGTACCTGCAGAACATTAACTGGCTGCATCCTTCAACCTCTGGTTAAACCTCTCCAGCAAATTCCTCTCCTCTCCAAACACAAAGGTTCTGTGCTCATCCAGGAACCTGACTAAGCTGCTGGATCCCACTGCCCCTTCTCTTCAAGCCCAATGTATGTGTGTGGGGTACACCTATACAGAGAACATGTGGAGAAACATAAATAGTGGAGGACATAAAGACATGATCCCTGTCTTTTTCATTTTTATCCAAGTATCTATATCCTTTCAAGTTAAACAAAAAAACCTATGTCAGTATATTTACATGCCAGTGATCTATTTTTTAAAAAGAGAAAGGAAAAGAGTCTTAACTAGAGTGTGGTTTGAGGATAAAGGTTATTTTGTGGATGTTCGTTCTTTTGCTTGGATAGCAGGACATAGTCTTTTATACTGTCATCTTTAGTTTATCTTGTCTTTTGCTTTTTTTGTAGCTCAACAGAATTCACCAAAAATCCATGAAGGCTGGTGGGCGTACAAGGAGGTGGTCCAGGGGAGCTTTGTTCCAGGTAAGCACACACTTATTCTTACTTATTTTATTTTGGTGTTTTTAACAGATGAATTTTGTCCTTAAACTTTTGTAAAGGTGGTGGAAATGCCGACTATTTTTTTGACCATTACCTATTATACACATGCATCGAATTATCACACGAGGGCACCCATATAATCTGTAAACATTTAGGCAATAATTTTGAAATAAAAAAGCAGTATGTGAATGAAAACTAGTGTTCATATAGAAATTTACATCTGATAAAAGGGTGTGAAATGTATTCTGAAAAGCAAGAGTCTAATTTATGTGTTGGAGGAATACTCCAATAAGAGCACGTTTATTAAGGGCATTATAACTTAACCAGGATAGGTTTTTATTTCCCTCTGAGCCCATAATCCAAGGTCCTCCCATATATTAGGAAGTGGGAAATGGAGGACTGAAGGCTGAAGCCCTGCATGCCCTCATTTGGTTAGGTCAGGAAGGACCATTTCTTAGCATTAATGAAATGCAGAAACATGAAAAGACTAACCATGGCAACGAAGCTTGCTGGGATATATATTGTCACCAACGCCATGTCAGTAGCATCCATAGTCAGAACTCAACACACTGAGCCAAACACAAAGAAGAAATAACCATTGAAATGGATAATGTCTGACTGGGAACAGAGGACCAAAGCTAGACAGGAGCCTAAGACCTACCATGACTTTAGAAGCGAGTGGACAGAGTTTGTCTTCTCCTACATCTATTGTTTGCATATATGGTTCTCATCCTCCTGCCACTACAGAACTGAGAGAGGCAAAGGGAAAAGCAAGAGTAGGAGAGGAAAGATGGGGGAAGGTAGGTTAAAGTATTTCAAAAGTACTTTGAACTAATTAGACGTGAGAGAGTCAGAAAGATCTCAAGAGGGGTAAGTGTGTGGTCCCCACTCAGACAGAGCATGGAGAACTAGAAGTTTTAGTTGATGTTTCTGTATGCGGTTCCCACGTGCCATGTCTTCTTTGTCTTTCTTGCTTGTTCTTTTATGGCATTCACTTACATGAACTGCGATGAGATACGAAGGTTACCAAACTTGTCTTGTCTCCTTTGTATTATGGGGCAATCAGAGCTATTCTTGGGACATTCCAGTAGGAAGAAGCCAAGCATGGTGGGGAGTGGGGGAGTACGTGACTCAGGGGACAGCCAGATGGCTTCCAGCTAGCCTCAGAGTCTGACATCATTCACTTGATAAATTTACTGTGGCACATCTATTCTTCAGCCCAGTGTACCCAGTGTACTGGACTTGATTAATTCATCCAGAAATGACCAGATTTCAAATGAATAAAAGTCATCACAATATAACTCACACAAGCTATTTTCATATAAAATTATGTCAGTAAGTGGCATTTGATATTTATTTTTAACTGGTTTGCATTCATTATACAGGGGAGATTTCATTCTTACATTCCCACATAGGTTTTCTACTATATGCAAATCATTTCCACATGCTCCATTACACAGCTTGCCACTCTGACATTTGAACTTCTGAATGGAGCCATTCCTTTCCTTTATTTTCCTTCCTTTTCTTTTCTTTCCACATTTGATTGCCATCAATTGTCTAAACACTTTGGCATGTTGATATATGCATACAATGTACCTTGATTACGCTCACCCCTTTGTCATCTCCAACACCAGGAGCGATCCTATTCTAATAGATAGTTTGTACATTTTTTTTCTAATGAATTTGCTTGTTGCTGTTCAAGATGTACCAGAAATTACAGTTATAGTCATGTTCTTGTCCTTGTGACTGTCAAATCTGAGCAGCAAAGGGCATTCCCTCTGGGATACAGTAACTTTTCTGAAATTATTTCTCCCCCTACAGGAATATCCTCTGTGATACTTGGAAAGGCTGTGGTTAGCAGTGATGGTCACTGCAAGATTTCTCTTTTCTAACCCACTTTGTTTAATGTTGTCATATTCTTTCCTTACATATGTTCAAGGGCCTATTTTGAGTTGCTTGTTGCTTCCAAGACAACCACAGGAATGGGTTCTATCCATAGCGTCTTTCCTTTGGATGTTTATTTAAGGGTTTAACTTTTCCTTAAACTGAGGCCCAGATGGTGTAACAGTTGTGAATCAGTGACTTCAACCAAACTTATAGTGGATAGAAACATGTGAGTTCTATATCAATGGCAAAGAAAATGTCAATCTGGCACCAGAAATCCCACCTGGGTCATTTTAATGGCATTTATGGAGTATCTGTGTAGCAGAACACCATGTTTGAAGTTAACAAAAAGGTAACTCGTCTATGTATTTACTCAAGGTGAATTCTCATTGACCCATAACCTAGGCTTACAGTGGTTCAAACACATAAAATATCATGATACTGACAGACTATTTGATGTTTAACAGGTGATTTGTTTACCTGCTCAAATATAAAGCTCCGTCAACCATGTCTGTATTGCAGGTGCTACCCACATTTTGTTTGTTCATTCACAACAAAGCTGTGTATTCAGGAAGGGACCACTTCCGGGACCCATAGCATCACTCTTGGCTAATATCTGTACCAGCCTTGATTATTTCCTTTATTTTCTTGTCAGTGATTGTTTGAGGCATTGGACTAGCTAGTTTCATTTGTATTCGTTAGACCCTATTACCTACATATTTGATCAAATATATGGATGCTGATATGAAGTTTATTTTTTTAGATGGAAGTACCATTTAAATAAGTCATTCTCCAAAATCATGTGAATCCATTTCTCAGATATCTCTTTCTGCCTTTCTTCCTCTCTCCTTCTCTTCTTGTCTCCTTTTCCCATCCATTCCATTGATTTTATTTCTCTAAAGAACTAAGACACTAATACAGACATGAGCACATGATGAGCAGTTGTATGTATAGCATATTACAAAAGGAAGTATGAGGAAAAAACCTAAGGACAAAAGGCACACTAAAGATGACAGAGTGGAAAGTTTAAAAAGAACCTATGTCAGTTAGAGCCCACTTGAGAGTTGCATTAACCATAGAAGTGCCTCACCTCTGATTTTATTCAGTGGAATTATAGACTTATTGTTTGAACTACTTCATGTCAGGTTTTTTGCCACTTTCAATCCAAAGAATTATTCAGAATTCAAGGCTGAAGGAGGAAAGGAAGTAGAGCTGACTGACTACTCAACGTGCAGAAGGAGAAGGAGGAGAGGAATATAAGACAGCACAGGCAAAGAAGAGTGAACACACACACAATGTCTCTGGGGAATGATGAGTACTCATGCCTGCCTTTAGGGCAGAGCATAAGATGGAATATGACATACTAGCAGGTGAGTAAGGTTGGTAGAGGCCAGATTATGAAAACTTTTGTATTCAGTATTCAGGAGTTTAAACACCATCTATTTTTTTAAAAATAAAGACATTCTAAACTTGGGAAAAACACCATCAACTGGAAGTTTGAGAAATGGAAGTAAGCTCACCGTGGTATTCCATAGAGAGTAACAGAGGCAGAAAAATCAATGAAGTGTTTTCTATTTTTTTAATTGTCCAGGCAAGGATGACAAACTTCTAAATGAAGACAATAAAGCTAAGAATATTGGTTTTATAATCATGTTGCCGAAGGATTAGCATCAAGTCTATTCAGTAGCAGTTAAAGAGTATCTATAGAACTAACAAATTGTATGCATACTAAATATATATATACCATATATATGACACATTTATAATTTAACATAAATATAGACGTACATTTAACACATTTTAGGAAAACTTACAATAAATATTGTGTATTGGCATTCTGCTTATCCAAAAGAGTAGGAAATTGAGTGTTGGAAAAGACACTGGTTTTGCAAAATGAAATGACCTCTAACTTCTGGGAGCCTACTGTCTGGTGAGAGAGTCAGTTAAAATAATCACCAGTCCCTGCTCACTCCTGTGCTTGCAGAAATAGATGAAGTGGTATTTTAGAAAAAAGCAGCAAGATAGGAAAAGGCCTGGAAGGGCATGGCTTATGGTAGCAAGAATTGCTCAGAGTTAAGGCCAAGGGCATGAATAAGGACCTGATGGTAGTTTCTGCCTTAAAGGTACTGAGGAGGGTCTGAAGGGACTGGAACCATTGTACTGTTCATGTGTGCAAAGACAGTTGTGTGAGTTAAGAAAGGAATAATGAGGACTCTGGAAAAGATACAGCTTTTAGGGATAGAGAGACTTCCTTCCTTTCCCTCTGACTCTTGAGGAGGTAGCTCAGGCCTTGCATGCTGCATGGACTCAATGTTGGCTAAGTTGACATAAGTCAGAAAGACAGGATAGATAGATAGATAGATAGATAGATAGATAGATAGATAGATAGATAGATAGATAGATAGATAGATAGATAGATAGATAGATAGATAGAGAAAGAAAGAAAGAAAGAAAGAAAGAAAGAAAGAAAGAAAGAAAGAAAGAAAGAAAGAAAGAAAGAAAGAAAGAAAGAAAATGACAGAAAGAAAGTTCTGACTCTGGAGACAGTTGTCACTCAGCACTTGAAGTAATAGATACAATAACTATAATGATAAAAAATACAGCTGCACAAGTTGCAGTGCAATCTACAGAAAGAAAGTACTGTGTTTTGAATTCCAGCAGAAATAATCTGGAGATCCAGAAGGTTCTTCCTGTGAAACCATAGGAAGCTAAGTTTGAAGGTTAGAGGGTACACTACCAATATACTAGTAATTAAATAAATAGAATTGTTCCAAGTAGAAAAATGAGCCTGAATCATAGCTCAGAGGCAAACACGGGCATGACATGCAAGAAATAGAAAAAGAAGATCTCTGTGACCAGAATAGAAAGTGGTAGAGGGCAGGTGGTTGAAGGAAGGAAGTAGTTAGGGCCCAGCTCTTGGGACATCTGGAGATCCTCATTTAATATTGAACAGCAATATTGGGAATACTCAGTAGGCAGTTATAAGCAAGTACTGTTCAATGGATCTCAATGAATCACCAAAGTCTCACAAAGTGAATCCTCACCCATCAAAATGATTAATAAAGGTGCTTGCAATTGCCATCTGTGATAAGGACTGGAATTAAGAGGCTGCCTTGGTTCACCACAGCATCCTCTAGTGATTTCTTTAAAAACTAGAAATGGTTCACCTAGACTAGTAAATTCTCCCAATATACCATTTATTTCCCATCCCATCCTTCTTAGGTTTTTTTTTTAATCTCAAGAATATTGGATGAGGTAGGTAATTATACTCAACCACCTATGGTTTCACACTACTACCTAATGAACTGTGCTTTTCTAAATGACTTACTTTGTTTAAAAGTGCTTCATTGGTAATGCATATAAGAGCTCTTCTCTTTCAAACAGTTCTATTGAAAGGAAAAATGGTGGAATGATAGGGATTCTTGTGGACTTAGGATGGCATCCTTGGGATCACAAATGCCCCCTGATTCCTCCACAGGATAAATGTGCTTATAATGGTTCCCTATTGCTGCGTAACAGTAACCACTTACTTAATTGATTCTAATGACGCATATTCATTATCTAATGGTTTTCTTGGGTTCAAACTCTGAACCTGGCTTACTTGTATCCCCTCTGAGGACTCTCAGAGGCTGAGAAAAGTGTCAGTCTAGTAGCATCATGCTCATTTGGAGCTAAGTTCATATGAGTCCTTATCCGAATTCCAGTCCTTTCTAGTTTCAGCCATTCCTTCTAGATTATCCATATGAACTGAATACAGTGCACCAATGTGGCTATTTCCTTCTTTGAGGCTAGTAAGAAAATACCTCTCTTCTTTGAAACTTCCCCTACTGGGATTTATCCATAGTGGAGCACAGGTAAATAGTGGTACAGATTTAGAACACAAGCTATATGCGTTGATAGATTATCTTTTTAGCTCCAAAAATCCATCTTGATACCTTACTTTGTGTCACCAGTTTCTGACATTAATCAAGAGGCAGTGTGCACATAAATGGACGTGTTAAGTTGAAATCTCTTTACACACTTACTTGAAAATAATTTTTAAGCATATGTTAACCTTTCTCTTTGGGGGTAGAATTTTGTTTTAATTTCTTTTCAGTATAGCACTTGACATTTTAAAAAGTCCTGTGGCATATCGTCTAGTCAAGGAAATAATTCTCTCTGTATAATAGGTCAGTATACACAAGAACTGAGTCCTTGTTAAGCCACAGTATTTTCTTGATCATGCAGTTAGATGGTATGCACACAAATATTCTATCCACTTCTTTTATTGTTTTTATCAGTCTTGTTCCTCCTTTGGATCATGAAATCAGAGTTCACTAATGTGATCTAAGATTGGTTTGCAATACATTAGCAGCTTTAAGAAATAGAATATTGATTTCATTTGCAGGATAATTTTATGTTTTCGGTGTTGGTGTTTGAAAGTGGAGTCAGGGATGTAAGTATCTCTCTCTCTTTTTCGGATCTTTCACCACTCAGAGGAAATAAGAATTCTCCATGTGGGAGGATGAAGTTACAGTGACTCACCCCTAATTCCAAATACTTTTGGTAGTTTCTCTTTAACTTAGAAATTGAATGAATACTATTCAGAACTTACTCTGAATGTGATATGTGTCAGACACCTCACTTGACCCTGGAAATACAAATAGAAATAAACTTCTGCTCATAGAGTTCACTATTGCATTCAGAGACATTTATGCAAATCAGAGGGTATAATTTAGCCTGGTAAGCTATGAGAGGCAGATGTGGTGAGATCTATCAGATACACAAAGGAGAAAGCAGCTACTTTTGAGAAGGTTTCTCAGGTAAACATTTCTCTTGAGATAGGACTTAAAAGATGTGAAGGCATCTGCCAGGTAGAAAAGACAGAAAAGAGCTTTGCCAGTGGATTAAACATAATGGTATCTGAAGTACTACTCATTCACAGAAGGTAAACTTCTTGAAAGGTGTAAGCTCTTCTATTTATCATGTCATTATGACAGTCCCTATTCCTATCACCCTTCACTGCACAATAATAGAAAGTGCCCTGAACTCTACAATCATGCTGAATGCACCCCATCCAGCACTAACTTTGGAAATCACCTTAACATCTCGGAACCTCCCTGTACTTGTTTGTAAGATGAAGACTGTAAGATCCAAGTTTCATATTTTGGGGCATAATTGTGCTTTATAAACTTTGAAAATATATAAAACCTCCACGATGCATGCTGGTGCATCAATGAGGAGGATAAGTCAGGAGGAACATGAGTTTGAAACCGCTTCTAGGCTACACCTTTTGCTGGGCAATAGTGACCCAGGTCTATAATCCTAGCTACTCAGGAGGTTGAAATCTAAGTGTTAAAGTACAAAATCAGCCCGGACAGAAAAGTCCCTAAGACTTATCTCTAATTAACCAGTCCAAAGCAGAAGAGAAGGCTTGGCACAGGTGGTAGAGTACTAGCCTTGCATAAAAACAACAGGAAGGAAAAGCAAGGATGAAAGGCTCTGACTTCAATCCTCAGTACTAGCAAAAGAGAAAGAGAGAAAGAGAGAGGGAGAGAAAGAGTATACAAGAGTATACAAAGACACAACAGTTTTACTGTTGTTGTTTCTATAATTTTTCATGAGATTATTTAAGGTTGCAAGGAAGGGAGGGAGCCGCTCTGTGTTACCTTGGGGTTCCCAGTACATCTTTCCCAACCAGGGAGAAACTGTTAGCTTTTTGACTACCTGTAAACAATATAGCACAATGTCAACAAAGACTCAACTTTAGTACAAGTATACATACACCTGCACACACAGTTTAGCACAGACAGAGGTTGATTCAGATCAGGCTACAGTCATCTGTAGGATGGCTTTTGTACCTACCCTCAGAGAAACTTGGCTTTTCTGGAATAACATATCAATCGCTAGTCAATCACAGAGGTGGCAATCTCTGTCACCCACTGGGGATATTGGAGCTTCAGCATCCAAGCAGATGGGCCCAAGAAGACACAATGCAAGCAGTCTGCACTGGACAGAAGCAATGAAATGTTACATGGTCTCTAGAGAATTCAAGAGAAGTAAGGAAACCCACCACAATTTTGATCTACTTTTTTTTCATTAGTTCCATATCCTGGAAATTCTAAAATGACTGATGATAAACACTCCTACTCTCCAAAAGTTATGTTGTTGTTGTTCTTGTTGGTCAAAGCCCTAAACACTTGTTACAGGTACTGTTGAGTTTAAATAATATGTTTAAGCTTCAAGTCAACACATTTTTATTGTGTTTCATTTATTTTTTAATCTTTAAGTAAGTAGTTAAGCAAAGGGGTTTTAATTCAATGTATCAGTTGAGGAGTACAGTGAATCTTGATCACTGTCCCTCCTCCCATCATTCACAACTCTCTGTCACTCTAATGATTACCTCATTACCCGGCTCCATTTTTACATGTATACATTGAATATTATACTTCTCTCTCCATTCATCTGTCATTCATCCTTTCTACCTTCCTTCACTCCTCTGACAAAACAGGTTTCAGCTTTCTGGTATTCTTTCTGTTCAAGTATAAAGTTGTTTAGAGGAGTTATGCATTGGAATCCTTCCATGCATATACCACAATTCATTCAGTACCCCTATATACATATATATGCATATGACCCTGTACATGTTTCTATATATGTTTATAGTTTTAATTTCTGCATATGAGAGAAAACATACATTCTTTGTTTCTTTGATCCTGGCTTACTTTCTTAACATAATTTATTCCAGGTCCGTCCATTTTTCTGCAAATGGTACAATATTCTTCCTGAGTAACATTTATATCACACATATATAGATATAAATTCATACATATGTATATTACATATGCTTTCCTGAGGACTGTATCCTGCACAGAAGTTAATTGGAAGGGCCTTCATCTATTCAGTATACTTGCAGCCCAGAGGGACTCTGTCACAGATGTTTGCTCTAAGAGCACATTCCCAAGAGATCGAGTTTGGTGGTTAACTGTAAGTTTATTCTTACCTCCATGCTTACAATCAGTCCTCTAGACTCCTGAGTTTAAGCTATCTGATTTAAAATACACAGAAAGAGCACCATGATTCTAAACACAGAGAAAGAGAACTTGAGAGGCTAAACAATGCAGCAGTGATACTCGACACTATGATGAAAAATGAACTATATAACATGGGGTGGGGACAGGAGTGGGAGAACTAGGAGAGAATGAGGGAAAAAGGGTAATGTTGTCCCCAAAAGAATGTATGCTTTCTCTGACTTGTGAAACTGCAAGCCCTTGGTACATCACCTTTACGATGATGATGATGATGATGATGATGATGATGATGATGATGATGATGATGATGATGATGATAGAACTTGTATCACTTCAAAGCTATGATGTCCCTTTGTGACAACTTGCAGTTTTTATTTGTCCAGAAATTTTAAAACACTTGGAGCAGAATGTTAACTTGCAAGGTATAATTTTGTTTGATAGGTGCCCATTTTAGCTCACACAGTACATATTATATTGATTCTGAACACCTAAAACATTTACATTTCTTTTAAACTGTTATTGTGTTCCCTAAAACTAACTAGAGAGCAGGAAAAACAATGATTATTTGTGATACTGTCAACAATATAATTTCATTATTTAGAAAGAGGATAGTGAAAGAATATCTGGCCTGAGGTCAGAGTATTTTCAGTGTGACATTATATTCAGCCTTAGGCTCAGCAACTCTCCAGCACCTCAATCCATTCAAGGGTTGAGCAACACAAGAGCAGAGCACATAGCTGCCCTCTGGCCATGAAGCTAAACGGGTTAACATCCGTGGTGTGGCCTCATTACCCTCTGGCTTCCAGCTAGAAGAAAACCCACACTCTCCTCTCCCTCACCCTGCAAAGCTGATTTGAAAGACATGCTTTGGTTGTTTTCACAAGCCACAGGCACAGCTTTATTGAAAAGCAGCTTGCTGTTGCAATGGTAAATAGTGTTCATTGAGTTGTTGTGTGACAATGGGATTTTTTACAGAATACACAGCAGGATGCTTGCATCTCAGGTTTTTTTCCTTTTTTGTCAGGTAGAAGATAATCAAAGACACCAATGGATAGCCCTCCCCTCCCCCCCCCCCCCCAACCAGGGATCTGACTTCTGATACCTGTAAAAGCATGACAGGGAAGTGCCTGTGAACTCTGCAATCGAATGAAACATTCTTTGACATCCTCAAAAAAGACCAACTACACAACAATAGCTTTCATGCACCAAGTATCCAGATTCTCTTAACTTTTGATATTTGACAAGATGAGTGAATCAACTTGCTTTCACCAATCTAGCGTGGGTTCCAGGGTCATAGCAGACAATAATGCTTTGATTTGGGGGTTCCTTTCTCCCCAACAACACACTCTAGGCCTCTCACAATGGCCCCATGGTGGCCCCATGCATCTTTGCATTCCAACTCCAAATTACTACCTGTCTCCAAACTGCTAGTTTCCAGTTCTGGCCAACTGCTAAATCTTTGGCGCCTTTTCAGTTGTAGCTGCAATCATCCATGCTTCTCATGTTGGTCATTTTTCTTGTTGTTTTTAATTTTCTTTTTTTTTTTGGTCGGTTGTGGGGCCTGAAAGCTGGGCCTGGGCCCTGTCCCTCAGCTCTTCAGCTGAAGGCTAGCACTCTACCACCTACTACTTGAGCGTCAGCCCCACTTCTGGCTTTTTCTGCTTATGTGGTGCTGAGGAATCGAACCTAGGGCCTTATGCATGTAAGGCAAGCACTCCACCACTGAGTCACCTTCCCAGCCCCAATTAACTAGATTTGAGGACTCCTTTAAGTTTTCTGTGCCTCCTCTTCCTCATCTCACCTCCTAAAAGATGGGATTCCAACGGGTTTTCCTTTGGCATCTCAGTCTTTCTCACAACCTCCAGGATCACCTGCTTGAAGTGAACTAGTCTCCAGGAATCGTTGCAGCATCTTTTCTATTACAACCTCATGTTTCAAACTGTCGGACAGCTCCCTCTCCCATGGGAGCACCTGAACTGCATAGGATGTAGCCAAGATCAATGATAAACCCATTCTGCTTCATTTGAGGATGTCTGCCTTACTCCATCAATTAGTCTCCCCCGCCCCTCAGCAAAATCTAACACTGCATCAATTGCCCAACTTCATGCCCCATTTTAAAGTATTTTATAGCTAGACTATAACTTTCTTTCATTTTGTATCTTGTGTTGTAGGGATATCCTTTGGATAATCAGGAGAAATACACCTTTATCTCAAAATGAAAGCATAGCAGTAGTGTTGTATAAGTATACCACATTGTAATATATCATTATCACAAAATAGTCACACTTCTGATTCCTAATCATTTGTTTTGTGTTCTGCCAGCTACTTTTTCTCAAAGGTATTCTTCTTAGAGTTCTCTAACATTCTGTTCCAATTGCATTTTGATTTTTTTTTTTTTGTATATCACTCAGGCATCACACTGCTTTTTTGTTTTTGTTTTGTTTTCCAGGTCATTTCTATGTTTTCTTAAATACTGCTATACATTCTTAAATCCACTTTATGATTTTTCTAAACTCCATATTTATTATTGCTTTTGATTGTTGTTTTACAACAAAGGCATAGGGACATTAAATCTTCTGGGGTTTCAAATATCGAATGAAGAGTCTTTCTTTTGTCCTACACTTGAGTGGTGTTTGTCTGGCAATAGGATTCTCATTTCAAAATATATTTCTTCAGAATTTTATTATTAATTTATATTATTATTAGTAATGTACAGAGGGAATACAATTACATGGGTCAGGTGATGAGTCCATTTCCTTTCATACAGTGTCTTCTGTTCCTCACTCTCTCCCAGTCCTTCCCTCCCATCTCTACTCATGAGTAGTATAGTTTAATTTCATCAGTGTTCAGAGAGCATCATTGCTGCACTTTTTCACCTTTTTCCCCTCACGTTCAGTACCATCCCTCCAACCCTTCCAAAAATATACATTTGAATACACCACCTGAAAGACCCCAGACTCCTGGGATACTTTGGTCTATGGGAGGGTGCCCCAGAAACCAAGACTCCAAACCAGTAGATGCAACAAGCAAGAGGAGTTTATTCAGCATTTGCGCAAATGGTCTCTCTGCCTTGGCAAGGGAGATCGGTTACAGGCATTCTTAAAGGCAAAAACCACAAGATTAGCATATAACACCAGGTGTCCCAGGATTGGCCCATTTAAAAGTCACTATACACTCCAGCAATCATTTTTACTATGGGGGAAGTTTATAACACTCTTTGTAAAACAGTTGGCTCAGGGCAAGTCTAGGGGGAGCGGTCACCCTGGAGGGGAGTTTACATAGTTACTAGCTTGTGATTGATTAACATTTGGCCTAGTTTGCTGGACTTGCCAGGTGGTCCTTATCTTGGGTCCTTATCTTGGGTCCCCATCTTGGGTCCCATTTAGCCACTTAGGGAATTTTCAAACAGGAACTAGAAAAACATACCTGTTTGTTCTTTATCTATGACCACAGACCTTGTCCCTGGCCGGCATCTGGGCTCCAAGACTTTTTTTCACTCAATTCCTTATTTCCAGAAGGGGGGGGGGGGTTAGTGCTAAGGCGAGCAAGTTTACAAAAGCAAAATCAGCAGTTAGCAATTGTAAAATGTAATTCTAATTTTTAATCTTTCACACCCATGAGGTAAAGAACACAGAATCATCAAAACTCACAAACTAAAAAAAGAAAAAGAGGGAAGTCTGTTATTTCCATATCTTGGAGTTTGTTTTGATATGTATACTGTGTCATATAAATATGAAGAGACACCTAGACATTGCACCTTTGTGTTTCTCTCCAGTACCCTCTTTTGGTCTCACTGTGTGTGAATATCTGGAATCCTGTAAAAGTATTCCAATGTATTTTAGATCAGATTTCCCCATATCAGAGAAAATATCCTTCAGATTTTTCTAGGCATTATCCTACCGTCAGCTTTCAAAGAAGACCTCATATGAGAATCCTGAAGTTTTTGTTGATAACTGTTTCCCACTATTTCTGGCCATTACCAGATTCTAGGGCAATGTCCTGGGTCTAGGTTTTAGAACTTATCTTGTGATCCTACCTACAGATTCAATCATGAATGAATGTAGGAACAGGCAGAAGGAAGTATATCTGCTCCAGTTTGTCCTTCTGACACTTGATTGTTTTTTTTCACAAAAAAGTGATCTTCAACCAGTTGTACAAGGAGATTTCAATCTAGAACTTCATTCGAACTCCAGCTGGTTAATGTCATTATTGCCCAGACTTACAACTTTTTACTTGAAACTGATTCTTATAGCTATCATTTCATTATATGCCCTGTGTGATCATTGTGATTTTTTCAGACTACTGTGATTCATTCCTACATTTATTGACTTCATAGTCTTACTTATATCCATTGCAATCTGAGCAATCCTCATACAAGCATGCCCTGTTCTGTTCTTTATCAAAAACCTTCAGAGGTCTCACAGTTCTTTCAAGGTAACATCTATACTCTCGTGTGGTATCCAAAGCCACTTAAAATTAGGCCTCAACTTGTCAGTCACAATTCCCTAGCATAGAGCAACTGCTACCACCTCAGCATTATCAACCTGCACCTTTGTCTCTCAGTGCATTTAGATCCTCCTCTTACTCTACCTCACAGAGGGCTCCTTTCTCTGCCTATTAGAATCCAACCCATCCCATACACTCCAGGCTTTACCTCCACCCCCTTCAAGAATCCTTGAATTTTGACCAGATTCTCTTCTGAATTCATGAACCATCTACTCTTTACAATAGCTCTCACATCAGATAAATTTGTGTGTATTGATTGCCAACCCCTAGTGGGCAAATCATCTGTATCTTTCCACCCCTGGAATGCCTGTACCACTGTGCATACCTGGCTACCCGGTGGTGCTTAATTGTATTTACAGATCTGATTTTTTTTTTTTTTTAAAGAAAACAGACCCAAGCATTCCCTCTCAATCACTTTTTTTCTGTCTGCTAAGTACCTTCGGAGCCCTCGCTGACCCTTTGTCTTGCTTTCCCATGGAATGATTTTGCTTCTCAATTGCACATGGGGTGATTTATTACATCTGCTCCCCAAATGTACACTAAAAGCAAGACTGTAAGGTTAAGGCTTCTGCAGACATGATGGACTTTGAACATGACATTTTCCTCCCACTTTGGCTCTCAGTAAACCACCCTTCACATGCTTCTGGAAAAGAAATAAATCTCCAAAAAAAGTCTTAGTGTGTGTGCGTGCATGTGTGTGTGCGTGCGTGCGTGTGTGTGTGTGTGTGTGTGTGTGGTGTATTGGGGAGTATTGGGAGGAGCTGCCAGTTTTTAGATAGAAACCAATTCCTGAAAACTCATTCGTTTTATCTAACTAGGAATAAATGGAAGTTTTTCAGGCTTTCATTTTACCAGTGATGTATTTTTTTGCCACCATAAAACGTATTTTCTAAATGGAATAATTCTCAAATTGGAGAGAGAAAGAGAGAGAGATAATTTTAAGCTTCATAGCTGGAATATTTGTAAGCTAGAGAGTGTGAAGTTTTGACCAGAAAAATAAATACCTCATTTTGTAAGCTTATAATTTTAGTAATAAGAGATATATATTAAAGCAAATTTTATTTTGCAATTTTATTTGGTATTCTCTTCTAAGTGTATAAGGAAATCCCTGGGCAAAATACTGTAAAATGTTGATCTCTGGGTAATAAGATTATCACCCCGTTTTGTACATGTCTATATCTTCAATAATTAGCATATCTTATTTTTATGTGGGAATTTTTACTAAAATATAGCTCTTACTTCAAAAGAATTTTGGAAAGAGGAGGTGCTATAAAAAGGTTTTGTGTTTTATTTCTTTTGTAATAGAAGCTGTATAAAATGTAGGATGTGAAAATTTTTAGGATTTATTTTTTTCTCAATTTATTGGGAGTTAATTTTCTTTTTTTTAAATTTAATTTAATTTTATTTGTGAACATACTGTACAGAGGGGTTACAATTACATGGGCAGGATAATGCGTACATTTCTTACCAAGCATTGCAGCCTCCTCCTTTGTTTACCCTTCACATCCCTTCCCAGCCTCCCCCCTCCCCCCCAATCCCAATCCTTCTCCTTCCCCCTCCCTTCCTCCCCCCCCCCCCTTCACCGACATTGTAAAGCTGGTTTTGGACATGACAACTTGTACTTCTCATTGTTGAAACAGGTCCACCTGTATCCTTAAACAACTGGTTTTTCCCCATCTCCTCCACGTGTTATACTGACATCAAATATAGTGAAAGCAGGGGTTATACTGTGGGGGAGGGACATACAAAGCAACAAAGAGATAATCTTATAAATGCATTAGAAACACATGCATGAAAGAAAAAAACATTAAAATACATATCTAAGGGTTCATTTTCCTGACATCACATTATCTGACCTTTTCCACTTGACTCATACATATACTAGATATTGCAAATAAGGGAAACCATGGGACCTATGTTTCTTTGGGCCTGGCTTACTTCACTTAATATAATTTTTTCCAAGTTTTTCCATTTCCTAACAAATGGGGCAATGTCATTCTTTCTGATGGAGGCATAGAATTCCATTGTGTATATATACCACATTTTCTTGATCCTTTCATCTACTGATGGGCATCTGGGTTGGTTCCATATCTTAGCTATGGTAAATAATGCTGCAATAAACATAGTTGTGTTGGTAGCTTTAGTGTGGCCTTGTTTGTAAACATTTGGGTAAATGCCCAAAAGTGGGATTGCTGGGTTATAGGGGAGTTCTATGTGAAGTCTTTTGAGGAACCTCCATACTGCTTTCCAAAGTGGTTGAACAAGTTTACATTCCCACCAACAATGAAGTAAGGTTCCTTTCTGTCCACATCCCCTCCAGCATCTGTTGTTGTTAGAGTTCTTGATTCTTGCCGTTCTAACTGGAGTGAGGTGATATCTCAATGTTGTTTTGATTTGCATTTCTTTTATGGCTAGGCATGTTGAACATTTCTTCATGTGTCTATTGGCCATCCTTCTTTCTTCTTCAGAGAAGTTTCTCTTTAAGTCTTTCACCCACTTGTTTATTGGGCAGTTGTTTCTTTGAGGATTTGTTGTTGTGGGGTTTAATTTTTTGAGTTCCAAGTATATTTTAGATATGAGACCCTTGTCCGTTGTATGGCTAGTAAAGATCTTCTCCCAATCTGTGGGCTTTCTAATGATCTTGCTAGCTATGTCATTTGCCCTACAGAAGCTCTGCAACTTTATTCAATCCCATTTGTCCAACCTTTCTTTGATTTGTTGTGTTTCCGGGTCTCTATTCAGAAAATTTCGGCCTGAGCCAAGGAGACCTAGGGTTTCTCCTATTCCATCCTGTAATGTTTTCAGAGTGTCTGCTTTGAGTTCAAGGTCTTTGATCCATTTGGAGTTGATTCTGGTGCAGGGTGATATATAAGGATCTAGCTTTAGTTTTCTACATGTAGTTAACCAATTTTGCCAGCACCATTTACTGAAGAGGCTGTCTTTCTTCCATTCTATTGTTTTAGCTCCCTTATCGAAGATTAGATGGCTATAGGTCTGTAGGTTCATTTCTGGGTTTTCAATTCTATTCCATTGGTCCTGAGGTCTGTTCTTATGCCAATACCAAGCTGTTTTGATTACTATGGCTTTATAGTAGAGTTTGAAATTTGGTATTGATATTCCTCCAGCAGTGTTCTTTCCGTTGAGGAGCATTTTTGCTATTCGGGGTCTTTTATTGTTCCATATGAATTTTTGGATTGCCTCTTCTATTTCCTTGAAGAATGAGGTTGGAATTTTGATAGGTATTGCGTTGAATTTGTAGATAGCCTTGGGAAGTATTGCCATTTTCACGATGTTAATCTTTCCAATCCAGGAGCATGAGAGGTTTTGCCATTTTTTAAGTTCTGTGTTGATTTCCTTATTTAAGATTTTAAAGTTTTCATCATAGAGGTCCTTCACTTCTTTAGTTAAGTTAATTCCTAGGTATTTTATTTTTTGTGGGGCTATTACAAATGGAGTTGCTTTCCTAATTTCAGCCACACTTTTCTCATTGTTGGCATACAAAAAAGCCATTGATTTTTGGGCGTTAATTTTATAACCTGCTACTTTGCCAAAGTTTTGAATCAGCTTGAGTAATTTGGGAGTGGAGTCTATGGGATTCTTTAAATACAAGATCATGTCATCTGCAAAGAGGGAGAGTTTTATTTCTTCTTTCCCTATTTGGATCCCCTTTATGTCTGCATCTTGTCTTATTGCTATAACTAGGCATTCTAATACTAGATTGAATAGAAGTGGAGAGAGTGGGCATCCTTGTCTTTTTCCTGAGTTAAGAGGAAATGGCTTTAGTTTTTCACCATTGAGTATAATGCTGGCTGTAGGTTTGTCATATACAGCCTTTATTGTATTGAGGAATGTTCCATGGATTCCTAATTTTTCCAAAACCTTCATCATAAAGGGGTGTTGGATCTTGTCGAATACTTTTTCTGCAACTATTGAGATAACCATGTGGTTCTTATTCTTGCTCCTGTTGATGTGATGAATAATATTAATTGATTTGCATATATTGAACCAGCTTTGCATCCCTGAAATGAATCCTGTTTGATCGTGGTATATGATTTTTTGGATGAATTGCTGAAGTCAGTTGGCCAAAATTTTGTTGAGAAGTTTTGCATCAATGTTCATCAAAGAAATGGGTCTATAGTTCTCTTTCTTTGATGAGTCCCTGCCTGGTTTTGGGATGAGGGTTATGATGGCTTCATAGAATGTGTTCGGTAGTGAGCTTTCTCTTTCAATTTCATTGAAGAGTTGGAGGAGTATTGGTGTGAGCTCTGCTTTGAAGTCCTTGTAAAATTCCACTGAAAAACTATCTGGTCCTGGACTTTTCTTAGCTGGGAGGTCTCTTATTGCTGTTTCTATTTCAATGCTTGATATGGGCCTGTTAAGATAGTTTAACTCATCTTGGTTTAGTTTTGGCATGTCAATATTTGCTAGGAAGAGGTCCATTTCTGTCAAGTTCTCAAACTTATTAGCATAAAGTTTTGAGAAGTATTCCCTTATAATATTCTGAATCTTGGTTGTTTCCGTGGTGATGTTTCCATTCTCATCTCTGAGTTTATTAATTTGGGTGTGTTCTCTTCTTTTTCTGATAAGATTTGCTAAGGGTCTGTCAATTTTGTTAAGTTTTTCGAAGAACCAACTCTTTGTTTTGTTAATTCTTTCTATAGTTTTTTTGGATTCTAATTCATTTGATTCTGATTTAATTTTGATTATTTCTTTCCGTCTACTGGATTGGGGTTTATCTTGCTGCTCTTTTTCAAGGAGGTTTAGATGTGTCATTAAATTGTTAGTTTCAGATCTCTCCAATTTGTTGATGTAGGAGCTCAGAGCTATAAACTTGCCTCTGAGTACTGCCTTTGCTGTGTCCCAGAGGAGCTGGTAATTTGTGTGTTCGTTTTTGTTGAATAGCATGAACATTTGAATTTCCTTACTAATCTCTTCCATGACCCACTCATGATTCAGCAGTGTGTTGTTCAGCCTCCATGTGATACCGGACTTTCTTTGGTGGCTTTTGGTGTTGAGTTCTAATTTTATTCCCTTGTGGTCAGAGAGAATGCAAGGTATAACTTCAATGTTTCTGAATTTAGACAAGTTTGCTTTGTGGCCTAAAATGTGGTCTATTTTCGAAAATGTTCCATGTGCTGCTGAGAAAAACCTGTATTCTGATGCTGCTGGGTGAAATGTTCGGTAGATGTCTGTTAAGTCTAGTTGATCTATGCAGCTGTTTAGATCTGTGGTTTCTCTGTTGAGTTTTTGCCGAGTTGATCTATCTAGTGGGGAGAGTGGTGTGTTAAAATCCCCAACAATTAATGTCTTTGGATCTATATGGGATTTGAGGGAAAGTAGTGTTTCTTTGATAAATTTGGGTGCTCCATTGTTTGGCTAATAGATATTTAGAATTGTAATATCCTCCTGAAGGAGAGATCCTTTAATTAGTATGTAGCAACCTTCTTTATCTCTTCTCACGAATTTTAATTTGAAGTCTATTTTATCTGATATTAGGATTGCAACTCCCGCCTGTTTATGAGGGCCGTTTGCTTGGTAGATTTTGTTCCAGCCTTTAACATTGAAAATGTGTTTGTTTTTACGGGCAAGATGTGACTCCTGCAGGCAGCAGATAGAAGGGTCTTGTTTTTTAATCCAACTAGACAGTCTATGTCGCTCAATTGGAGAGTTCAGTCCGTTAACGTTAAGAGATAGGACTGAGAGGTATTTGGGAGTTCCTGCCATGTTATCCACCTTCTTGGGGGCTGCGAAAACTGGGTTCTTCCTATGGTTCTTGGATTCTCCGTTTGGGTGCAGTTTCTTGGCCTTTATTGCGGTCTTGTTGGTTTTCTATTTGTAGGACATCTTTAGAATCTTTTGTAGGGCTGGTTTGGTGTAGATGTATTGTTTCAATTTTTCTTTGCTATGGAATGTTTTTATTTGGCCTTCAGTTATGAAGGAGAGTTTAGCTGGGTACAGTATTCTTGGTTGGTAGTTTTTTGTTTTTAGGGCATGGCATACATCATTCCAGGCTCTTCTTGGTTTGATTGTCTCTGCTGAGAAATCTGAGGTGATTCTAATTGGTTTGCTTTATAGGTGATTAACCTTTTCTCCTTGACAGCTTTAAGGATCTTTTCCTTGGTCTGAGTTGATCCTGTGTGGATTATAATGTGACGGTGGGATGTCCTATTCTGGTCTGGTCTATTTGGGGTTCTAAAAGCTTCTTGTATCTGAATAGGCCTATCTTTTTGTATGTTTGGGAAGTTCTCTGCTAGGATCCTGTTAAACAAATTTCCTAGACCATTAACTTCTGTTTCTAGGTGCTCCTCTACAACCATTATCCTTAGATTAGGCCTTCTGATGGTGTCTTCCAGGTGTTGGATAGATCTATCATATTTCTTGGACTTGTCTTTGATGGTTGTATGTTCTTTCTCTATAATATCTAGGCTGTGTTCAATCCCTGAGATTCGATCTTCTGCATGGTCTAACCTGCTGTCAAGACTCTCTACTTTGTTTTTTATCTCTTTTCCTTCTAATAGGTGAGCTTTGATGGCTTCAAGTTCTTTGTTGAAGCTCTGTTTTAGGTCTTGTATGAATTTCTTTACTTCCTTAATTTGGTGTTCAGTGTTTGTTCTCAAATCACTTAGTTGATTGGTTATGGTTTCTTTGGACTCCCATTCCTTCTGTTGGGTTCCATTCAGCATTCCCTTTGTGGTCTCCCTGACTTCCTTCAGCTCTTTGTTAATGGACTCCATGAATGCCTTTAGTGATCATTGTGTATTCTCTACCTGGTCTCTCAATTCCTGTATTACTCTTTGATTAGCTTCCTCCCATTCATGGGATTCCTGCAGTTCTCTTTGAGTGTTCTCAGCCTGCTCACACCATTCCTCCCTTTCTCTTTGAGTATTCTCAAGTTGTTCACTCAAATCCTGTATCAGTTTTTGAGTAGCTTCCTTACGCTTATGATATTCCTGTATAAACTTTTGGGATGCCTCCTCTCTCTCCCTATCACGCTCATACAGAGTCCTTTGTAAGTTGTCAAACTTCTCATTTATCATGTTTGCCAGCAGTGTTTGTAGAGCTATTTGGGAACTCTCCTCTGGATTATTCATTATCTGTTCTGACCCCTGATTATCAAGATTGGGAATTGAGATACCCAGATTTGCCATTTTTCTTGTGTTTTTCCGGCTTACTCTGCCCATTTGAGATGAAAATAGCACCAGTTTTGTGCTAGAACACTATCTTAAGGCAACCATCAACCAAAGTTTGCATTTGTACAGTCAATAGTCTACAGATACAATCTAGTTCAACAAATACATCTATTCAACATCAAACAACTATATGTTAATGGGCTTCGAACCGCAGAGAAGAATTTGGAAAACCAGAAATTATTAGGGTTAGGGAAAGATGTGGGTAAAAAATAGGAATGGATTGGTGTGGGGAGGCACAGGGAGAGTTAACTATGTCCTAATCTCAATGCAGGAAATAGGTTGGGTAGGATGCAAGTAGAGAGAGAGAAAAAGAAGAAAGTGAAAGTGAAATGAAAAGAGACCAGAAAAAAAAGAAACATAAAAATTAATATAGTTATGGAGATTAAAAGATCATCTATTTAGAGAGGAATGTGAATATATTGAGAGAAGGGGAAGGACATAGAGGAGATGTGAAAAACTTTAAAAAATGCTTAAAATATTATATAGGTATAAAGAGGTAGTACTGCTATTAAGGAATTTAAGTCTCAGAGGTTTTGAATTGAGTAATAAATTTGTGGATTAAGTGTGTACACAATGGGGGATAGGGTCTACTAGTTAACTACGGGTTTATCTGAGGATGTGCAGGACAAGAGTTAAGTCACTTAAAGAAGAACAAAAGAGAGGAAAAGGTGAAAAGGATAAGAAAGGGAGAAAAAAAGATCAGAAGTTCAGTAGAGTAGACAAAAAACAAAAAGATAATTAAGAAAGAAAGAGAAAGAGAAAGAAGACAAGAAAAGAAAGGAAAACGCACATTCACGTATTCCTAAAATAAAAATTATAAGAGGAAAAAAAAGTTACTGGAAAACAATTATTTTTTCAAAAAAGGCAAAAATTAAAGATTAATAAAAGTTTTAGAAAAGGAAAAAAAATTTTTATATATATAAGGTACCAAAAAAAAAAAAAGAAGAAGAAGAAGAAGAAAAAAAAAACTTCTTTGATTTTTTATTTTTTTATTTTTTTGGGAGGGGTGGGAAGAATTCTGTATCTCCCTTTTGTCTGTAACCAGCCTCTTGTTGGAGTCTCTGGTCAGCTTGAGGTCCTGTGGCTTGATTGGTTTCTTAAGTCAGTTTGTTCAAACAGGCAGAAAAATGCTCTGCTTTACCCAAGATTTTGAGATCCCCCTCCCAGGTTAGTTTAATGGGAGGGTGATCTGCTTTGAGAATCACAAAAGAGGGGGATGCAGTGATGAGGCTAGGTTCTGGGTAGAGTTGAGGCCTTTCAACAAACAGTAGCTTTTCCCTGGGGCTATTTTGTGAAAAACTCACAGAGCCCAGCCTGGAGCCATTCTCAGGGTTTCTGTTTTTCAATTGATTGTGGAGGCTGCTAGAGGGAGGGGCAGCCTCTGGCTCTGGTTACCCAGTGAGGCAAGGCACTCCAATGGCTGGCGCCTGAGCTGGGTGACTTTTCCCTGGATGGACTTGAGTCTGGCAGGTCACTTTGCTGTTATCTTCTTGTGACCTGCTAAATGACTCATTTTATTCCAAGGCCTGAGTTGGAGCTGGCAGCTCCTCCGAGCTTTGTTGGTATCCAAGATGGAGATCACCGGTGCTGGGGAGGGAGGGGTGGCCTTCCCTCCTCTGCTCCCTGGGAAGGAGTGAGGACATCGGGCTTCTACTCACACCGAGTCTTTTATCCTGAGTCGTCTGTGGTCTGCAAACTGCAGGATGAAGATGTCCACTCCTTGTCGGTTCTTGCTGGTGTTGAGTAGAATCCGCTCGCCTGCTGGGTCTGGCTCCTTCATCCCGGACTCTCTGTGGCTCAGGTATGGCCACGGCTGCGGTCGCCGCCGCGACCCTGCCGCCGCTGCGGCGGCTGCTGGCAAGCGCTCAGATGTGTCTCCTTGCCTTGACTTCCCCTCTCTTGTCTAACTCTCTGTCCTGTGATGGCACACTTGGTGTGATTCTCTGGCTTAGGACTGTTCACTGGAACTCTAAAACTGCTTTCTATGTGAGAGCTTGTTCAGATTCCAGCTTCTCCTCCGCCATCTTCCTTGTTTTTTTGAGAGTTAATTTTCTTCCAGTAATTTTAAATATTAAATGATTCCCAACCCTATGTGAGTTTCAGAAATTGTGCATACCACTTTCCAATATTTTTTTTCTACCCAAGACTTCCCCGTTTTTCCCTTATGCATGCTGTCATTCCCTCTCCTTTTTTATTTATTATTATTTATTATTATTATTAAGTTTTAGGTCCAAGACTGGAACTCAAACTCGTACTTAACACTTTCACTCACTGGCTTGTGCTCTACCAGCTGAGCCACACCTCCAACCCCTCTCTGTGTCTTCATCACACTTTCTAGCTAGCAGCCTTTGTCTTTTCCAACTCAGAACTTTGTCTTCTCAATTCAAAGCCCAGTGGATTTGAACTGGGATCCTCTTTGTTGTGCTTGGACAGGAAGCATTTTAGGTGTGTGTCTGTATGTCTCATAAGGGTCATTTGATTGCCTTTACTTTATTCTCTATACACTGTCCTGAGCAGCCTACAGCCTATTATCTGAAAGCTATATTCTATGTGTCTATTCTAGTGATCCAATTACTGAAGCCAGCAGCATAATCATGTCCTTGTCATTCCATAGTGATCTGAATGAAAGTTTCTTCAACCATTTTCTATGTGAAGACCTATGCAGAATAGAGATGGCATTTAATGCAAAAATAGGGAGCAAATTACTATTGTGTAAGAGGATCTGTGGGTCCATGTACCTCTAAGACATAAATATCAATAATGAAAAAAAAAACAGGACACATACAGTACATACAAACTAATGTGCCTGACATTTGTCTGGCATTTGGAGTCTCATATCTATAGCTAAGGAATAACAACACATTTTCCCTCTAGGGAAAATGGTAGGGTTTCTTCTCCACTGGTTTTGAAGATTATCTGACAATGATTCAACAAGTCTCAAAAAGTGATTTCTGTTTTGGTTGGTCATGAGGCTTGAACTCAAGGCCTTGACATTGTCCCTGAGTGATTTTGCTCAAAACTAGTGCTCTACTACTTGAGGCTCAGCTCCACTTCCAGTTTTCAGGTGCTTAATTGAAGAAGAGTCTCACAGACTTTTCTTCCTGGGTTGGCTACAAACCTCAGTCCTCAGATCTCAGCCTCCTGAGTAGCTAAGATTATAGGTGTGAGCCACCAGCACCCAGCACAACATGACTCTTAATGCTATAAAGAACATTAGTTACTTTCCAATCATATTATCTCTGACAAATGGCCATCCATCTTTAGCTCACACATGTTCTGCTTCTGAGAGGACCTATTCTAACAAAGGAATGACTGAGCATTTGAAATTTTCCTTGAACCTTTCAACTGAATATACCTCCCTCCTATTTAAATGCTGAAGAGCATAGCATATATTGTGTTAGATAATTAATGACTACTATAATTAAGGTCTCCATTAAGTCTTTTTTATAAAATTCTCTTAAACAGTTCTACAACAGATTTTCAATTCAACATATTGGTCTGTCGGTAAATACATCATACATATCACCCTTTCTATCATTCTCCTCCTTGTCTCCCAAACCCACCCATCCCAATTTACCTCGTCTCTTTTTCCATATATATATATAGCCATATATGCATGTTGACTATTATGACTGCATTTGCCCATCCTTCCTCTTGCCATTCATCTAATGCCCTCCCTTTGGCTTCACCATGCCATCCAACAACACTTGTTCAAATTTCCTGGTATTCATTTTGTTAAACTGTGAGTTAGTTGTTCAAGGGAGTTACACCACTGGAATCCTTCTTTGCATATACCATACTTCAGTTAATAAAGTATGTGTGCAAAAACCTATGACCGAGTATATGTTTACAAATGTACTTATCATTAGGTCTAGCTTCCACATGTAAGAGAAAACATGCACTCTTTGCCTCTCTGAGCCTGATTTACTTCTCTTAGCATTTTTTCCCAGAACCTTAAGTCTTTCTTTCTTGGATTAAAATCATTAAAGAGAACATGGTTTTTAGACATTCTCTGAACTAGACATTATTCTTTGGACAAACTGTGTTACTTACCATGTGATTACCAGAATTGAATACTTTAATTTGAATTCACTTTCTAGTGAATGAGCCAATTATTTCTCATGACAAGGAAACTAGTCTTCTATTAATGTAGCTTATGGTTGTATTAACTTATTTCCAGTGGGGAGAAATTTCATTTCTAGGTCTATCTGGAACAATAGGTAACTTAAAATACATTTGTTTCCTACTCTGTTAATGTGTGAGTAGCAGAGATAATCTTAAGGAACCTATTGGCTCATCCATCTATCCATCCATGAATAAGTGGAGATTCACACTAGTTTTAGATCAATTTTTTAAAAAAAAATCAATGCAACTTTCTCCCTGAATTAAAGCAAATGCTTGCTGCTAAAGACAATCACTCCTCCTCAAAAATTTAATCCATTCACACTAGACAAAAGGTGCTATGTAGGAAGTACTTTGTTTTAGTCTCTGTGTACAATGAGAATGTGGAGTTGTTATAACACTTAGAGAAGAGTTACTCATCCTGGATTTCAGGGCTATAATAAGAATACTTATAGACAGAGGAAGTGGTCTAATATATATTTCCTTTCCCAGAATTATATCTAGAACACAAAAATAGAGATATACAGACTCCTAAGAACAAAGTTGGAAATAAGGAATATAACCACATTTTCTTCATCACAGGGATTTCCAAAGAGTACTCATGAAATGTTTGAGTTTGAAAGTATTTTAAAAATAATTTCATTCCATTCTCTCATGTTTCAGATAAAGAAAACTATCTCAAAAGAAGAAATATTATTTCCATGTGATTACATGAACATAGACAAAATTTTTACCACACTATTTGATTTTTTTTTTTTGGCCTGAACTCTGGGCCTGGGCACTGTCCCTCAGCTCTTCAGCTCAAGGCTAGCGCTCTACCACTTGAGCCACAGCGCCACTTCCAGCCTTTTCTGCTTATGTGGTGCTGAGGAATTGAACCCAGAGCCTCATGCATGTAAGGCAAATATGCTACCATGAGCCACCTTCCCAGCCCCACTATTTGATTTTTTTAAAAAAAAGATCATCTATCTTAAATTAATTCTAACCAGGGCTCCGAAGAATACTTTGGGCTTAATTATGATTGAAGTATAATGACTGAGGTAAAAAGTAAAGAATAAGGGGAAATGTTTGTGAGGGGAAATTATTTCAGAGAATAGAGCAGGGAAAGAAGTCACGTGCCCTACAACTTAATTATCTCTTAGTTACATATGTTTCCTCTTGCCTCACAATTTTATGAGAAAATACAGAGGAAATTTCTGGATTTTCCTCTTCCTAAAATGAAGGCTCACTCAAGGCTCAAATTGGGAGTGATCTGAACAAGTTACTCCACTAGACATGCCTGAGTTACTGTCCAAGTTTAGGTTGTTTTTTTTTTTACCCTTGTTCCAGGTTGTCCTGCTTACACATTAAATTTTGATCCAGCCTTTTAATGACTATGCATGTTTGCCTATTCTTCCAGCAGCCCAGTTCCCCTAGACTAAAACAATTAACAGGTGCTCAAACCCTGTTCATGTCTTCAGAGTCTAATTTGGCCTAGTCTTGTGTATTCTGATTCATGAAAACAACATGATGTCACAGAATACCATGGTATTGAAGGGGGAGATTCATTGCAGCATGAACTTGTATTTGCTGTTTGGTTTCAACAACATGTCCTAGGATTGAGGATATAAACAAATAAATGAAATGTTGTATATGAAGAACACTATGAAGAGTCCCAGAGCAGAGGATGGATATGGGTGGGCAAGGCAAGGTCATGGCTCATGAATCAAGCTTATAAGGAGTATTTATTAAAAATACTCTAATCTGAGTGGCTATACCATGCAAAGGCATGGAGGGATGCAAAAGCAGTGACCACTTAGAAGGAGAAATGCCTTTGAGGTGTAAAGCATCTGAATCTGTATCTCCTGGTTGTACACACAGTTGTCATTCAGTAGCCTTTATCTTGTTTGACTCCCTGGCTGCTGCATTGTTGTCTTTATTTCTTTAAAAGTCTTGTCTCAGCTGCCAGGGTAATAAACTCATGGTCTCTTCCTCTCTTCAGCACTGGCTCTAAGCATTGGTACGAACTCTCTGCCCTCTCTATATCATCCCTGGGTGGTTTATTTCACTTGCTTCTATTCAACTTCTTATGGAAGGATCCCTGATTTGCATAGGAAGGATCTTTCTTCTGAGTTGTAGGAGCCATCCCATTTATATATTCTTATTTACTTCCCCGATTAACCTCATTCTCTGCCCCTGCGTCCTAGATCACCATAACATCCATCTTAATCTTTCTTTCTTCCTTCAGTCAGTATGCTGACCTTGGCAAGTCAATCTTTTGCTACATTCTTCACTGAGCACTCATTATCTTCACACACACACACACACACACACACACACACACACACACACACACACACACACACAAAAACAGATTGAGAGATAAGGGAGAACAGGGTCAGTGACCTTTATTTTCTGGCCTTGACTGCCTCTGAATTTCCCCCTGCACCTTACAATCTATTTCATTGGTAATGTATCATGCTGCAATGCTTTGCCGTTCTATGGTAATAACACTAATAACAATTGCCCATATTGAGCTCCCTATTTGTGCTGAAATTGATTAGTTTATACAATCCAATTATTTTATACAATGACCCTTGTGATAGGTTCTTTTGGTCTCCCTACATTGGAAAGAGGACACTGAGCTGTAGAGGTTAAATTATTTACCCAAGCTCACAACTCGTCACTGGTGGAGCCAGAATCCCTACTGTTAAGCATGATGCTAGTTTGCTTTTCTCATCTGTTGCACAAGCTGTTTCCCCAGTCTGGAATTTCCTCCCCTCACCTGCTGCCTTTGACTTATTGACAATTACTAATCCTTCAAGACACATCATGTGTGTCACTTCCTTCAAGAATCCAGGCACTTCTCTGTGGTCTTATCATTCTGGAACACTGCATCCACTATTCTTCTGCTAGACCACCAGCCCCCAGAAGGCAAGTGCCATGCCATATGCATTTATTCATTTTTCTGTACCTAGTACCTAGACCAGAACCCTGGATACAATTGAAACTGCACAGGTAGACTTAAATGCAATTTTTTTCCAATAAAACTCTAACGTCTCTCCTTTGCCATGCCATTTTACATTTTAAAAAATGGATTTGGCATTTCTAGCCATTGCATGTCATCACTGGTCTTTCAAAATGGGGTCCTTGTCCAGAATCTCAGCCCATCTAGAAATCTGTTGGAAATGAAGTCCTAAGACCACACCTAAGACCCCACCCCAGACCTCCTGAACTGGAAACTCCTGGGGCTCAACCCAGCAACCCAGATGATGGTAGGAGGTATAGTAATATCTGAGAAGCACGAAGCCATAAATTAGCAAGCTAAGGCCAAATGCTACTCAAGGCCCGTTTTGGGCAGAAAAGTTTCCCCTAAATAATAATAATAATAATAAAGTTTCCCCTGAAATGATGAGATTGTCATGGACCCTCCCAGTTCTGTGATTCCTGTGTTATGAGCCCAGGGTGGTATCTCTGATTGAGAGTGGATTTCCTTTAAGGAGACATGTTCTAGGCTACAGGTTTAGATCTTGTAATTCAAATTACCTCTACTTTCTAACAAAAGCTTTCTTTCTCCCTGCCCCCTCCTTCTCCTCCTCCTCCTTTTTCTTCTTCTTTTGCTGCTCCTGGGTTTTGAACTCAGGCCCTAGGCGCTATCCCTCAGCTTTTTTTCACTCAAGGTTAGCATTCTACCACTTGAACCACAGCTCCATTTCTGGCTATTTATTGGAGATAAGATTCATAGATTTTCCTGTCAGGGCTGGCTTCAAATGAACGATCCTCAGATCTCAGCCTCCTGAGTAGCTAAGATTATAGGCATGAGCCACCCGCACCTGGCTATCTTCATACTTCTTAATTCTCTTCCTTTTCTTTCCTTCTGAGTACCAGCCACTATCAAAAATTTTGCATTTATCTTTCCTGTGCAAGCCTTAAAAAATAACCATGAAACATCATCACAATCAATGCCATAAATCTATCTGTAGCCTCCAAATTATCTCTCCTCTTCTTTTTATTGCTAGCGGTAATATATTGTGTGTGATAAGAGGACTTAACATCTGAGCTATCTTCCTAAACAATACTTAAATGCGTAAAGCAATGTTAGTAACTATACGCACTATGCTATACCGTAGATTTCTAGGGTTTATTCTTCTTGTAGAAACACAACTTTGCACTTCTGATCAATATTCTCCCATTCCTTCCTTGCCCACAGTTCAGCAGTTGGGAGCTACACTTCTACACTCTACTTCTATGAGTTTGAATGTTTTAGATTTCACATATACATGAGATCTTACAGTATTTGTCTTTTGAGCCTGGCTCATTTCATGTAGCATAATATCCATAAAGTTCAGCTATGCTGTGACAAATGGAAAAATGACTTTCTTCTTAAAAGTTGAGTAGTATCCCATTGACGAACATGATCTAGCAGTAAATCCTTCACTTTTATTTTCATTGAAGCATTATTTACAAGAAGTACTAAGTTTCCACGCTGTTGATCTGTATTGGCATAGTATCCTCATAATAAGTATCTTTCTGTAGCTTACTATTTTCTTTTTCCATTCAATATGTTTGTGATAACTATTCATTTAGGTAAATACATTAGTTGCTAAATATAGTCTGCTAAATGGATCCTTTAATTTTTTCCCATTTGCTGTCCATGAGCACTTGTTATTTTTAATTTTCCACTCTGTTATAAACACTATGTAATGAACCTGCATCTGCGTTTTTTCTTGTGTGCATTTATATCAGACATTTTATATCCAGGTGATAATGCATGTACATCCTGAGTTTTATTGGGCATTTTTGTAGTGCTTTCTAAATTGATGAAGCACATTCATGGATTTTAATCTATCTTCATCAGCATGCAGTATCATCTGGCTTCTGTGTTTGCAAAAAATAGGGTTGATACAAAATCTTCAGTTGGATTTTTGGTGGCATGGGTCAGGGGGGGCCCATGACCATGACTTATACTATCTTACTCCCTCATATCTCTGTGCCTGTGATTTCACAATGCATGGGATATTCTTTTTTAATATGTTTTTATTGTAAAAAATACTGTATAGAGGGGTTACAGTTATATGAGTAAGGTAATGAGTACATTTCCTATTGAGCATTGTTACCTCCTCCTTTGTTTTTACTCTACCATCCCTTCCTTCCTCACCTGCCCAACTCCTCCCTTCCTTCCCCCCTCTAAGTTGTGAAGTTCGTTTTCCACATAGTGTCTTGTACATCTCATTGTTATAGTGGGTCAACCTGTATCCTTATTTTAGCATTTTGTTATTTCCCTTCCCCTCCCCAAAGTAGAAAATTGCATATACAAGATGAAGGGCACCAGAATCAAATACAGTGAAAACAGGGGTTATACCATGGGGAAAGAACATACCAAAGAAACCAAAAACATTACATAGTACATTTTACATATGTTAAAAACAACAGCAAGAAAGAAAAAAGCAGTTGTGACCCTATCTTGGGGTTCACTTCACTTAACATCATCTTATATGGTCATATGTACATAGCTTTTGACCTTTTCTGCTTGTCCTAGACTTATACTAGTTATTGCAAATAAGAGAAACCATAGGACCTATGTTTCTTTGGGCCTGGCGTACGTCTCTTAATATTATTTTTTCTAGGTCTTTCCATTTCCTAACAAATGGGGTGGTGTCATTCTTTCTGAAGGAAGCATAGAATTCCATTATATATATATATATATATATATATATATATATATATATATATGCACCACATTTTCTTGATCTATTCATCTACTAAGGAACATCTGTGTTGGTTCCATATCTTAGCTATTGTAAATAATGCTGAAATAAACATAGTTGTTCTGGTAGCTTTAGTATAGCCTTGTTTGTGATTGTTTAGGTAAATGCCCAAAAGTGGGATTGTTGGGTCATAGGGGAGGTCTATGTGGAGTCTTTTGAGGAACCTCCATACTGCTTTCCAGAGTGGTTGAACAAGTTTACACTCCCACCAACAATGCAGTAGGGTTCCCTTCTGGCCACATCCTCTCCAGCATCTGTTGTTATTAGATTTCTTGATTATAGCCATTCTAACTGGGTTGAGGTAGAATCACAATGCTGTTTTGATTTGCATTTCTTTTATGGCTAGAGAAATTGAGCATTTCTTCATGTGTCTATTGGCCATTCTTATTTCCTCTTCAGAGAAGTTTCTCTTTAAGTCTTTAGCCCACTTATTAATGGGGCGGTTGTTTCTTTGAGGATTTGTTGTTGGGGGATTTAATTTTTTGACTTCTAAATGTATTTTAGCTATGAGACCCTTTTCTGTTGTATGGATAGTGAAGATCTTCTCCCAATCCTTGGGCTTTCTATTGATCTTTGCATGGAATATTCTTTCTTTGTGACCTAATCCCAAGACTACTGAAATCTATGATGCCCACCATCTCCCAGATAGCACTTTGCCACTTTCTCCTTCGTGTCCCAAGGCACTTTGAGCCTAACATGGGTAGAATGTATGTAAACTGTGCTTGTATAATTATTCATATTGTTCCTTGTGTTCTGTTTGGATAGTGTATCCTGTTTGGATAGTGCTGATCAGTGCTGATCCTGGTGACTTTTCCCTTGACGATTTATTGGTATCTATTGACATTGAGTGTTTACTCATATTCCTCTCATAGTTCTAAAGTTCACTAGGCCCCAGATCTCTCCATCCAAAGTGTATGGCCTCCAGTAATTTCTCAATAAATGTTTATTTTAAGCCAATCACCGCTTTGCTATCTAGAAGGAAAGCTTTTAGTCCATTACTTGTTAATCTTTTTCCATAAGACCTGATCAACACAAACCCACTTTTTCCCTTGCTAGGCAGAAGTACTTAAAACACAAAAACAAAAATCCCTTTCATTACAACAGCCTATTTCATTTCCTTATGAACATACCACCAAGATGATGGTAGCTTGACGTCAGTAACTGAAATAAAAGCAGGGAACTACTTTCTCGGGTTTTAGTGTTGAGTTTTATTTAAGAGTTCAGATTCATGAGATAATTATGAGATGTCCTTGTGTTTTCAGCATGGAAATATGATACAAAGCCATGTGGATTAGAATAGTTCAGGGAGCTATCAAGTAGACCCATGCATAAGAGGAATTGCTCTTTTAAAATGAAAATAATAAAGTGATATTGAGAGTCTTCCATTGCCATGGTTATCTGTGCTCACCTGCTCCTGTTAAGTTTTGTGGTTTGTTTCATCATATTACCTTGTCTAGAAAATCACAGACCCCCACAATATGTTTTCACCATGTCTTGGTTTTAATCCATTCACTGGACTATAGTGGTAGAGGGTAGGCAAAGAAACTTGCCCTTCAGTTTAGACAATGATGCAACTCTGTTGGGTTTTACCAGGCAAAACTGCCAGTGCTTGCTTCTTTTTCTTTTTCTAACTTACTCTGTTTTTATTGGTGTATATGAGATTAGGGATGTTTTCTGTACATGTAGGGGCACGTGTATTTTTTTCAGTGTTTCCAATTTTGAATTCCAGTCCCTCTTTTCAAACTCTCTATGTTGCACTGATAATATATCCAAGGTAATAAGGATACAGGCGGACCTGTTGCAACAATGAGAAGTACAAGTTGTCATGTCAAAAACAAGCTTTACAATGTTGGTGCAGGGGCGGGGTGTAGGTGGGGAGGATTGGGGGGGGAGGCTGGGAAGGGATGTGAAGGGTAAACAAAGGAGGAGGCTGCAATGCTTGATAAGAAATGTACACATTAACCTGCCCATGTAATTGTAACCCCTCTGTACTGTGTGTTCACAATATATATATATATATACATGTATATATATATATGTATATATATGTATATATATATATATATATATATATATATATATATATACACATGGTAACTGTATCTCAAAGTCTACCAGGACATCAGAACTTCTCAAATTTTTACAGTTTTATCAAATAGTTCCATTATCTGGTTAGTGAATGGAGCAAGCCAATACAAGGAGCAAGCCAATACAAAAAGCAAGGATGAGAGAATTGTAAGGGATGAAGGGTAGATCCTAGCATTTACTGCATATATGACATGACCAGAGCAATCTCTGAAGCATGTCACAGAGATATTTGTATTGAATCCCTCCTATGTTAGAAACTGCTAGGTTACACATACATGCCCATGCACATGTACACACACTCAAACACACATAATTTTCAGAGGGGAAGGGTCTTCGCTAGGGTTCATAAGAGCTTTGCACAAATCCTACAAATGACTAGAGACAACATGGGGTGCCATCCCCACTGTCTGCTGGTGAATTGATGATGATGACATATGTTTTAAAAGCACAGGAGCTTACATGATTGGATACAGTTCAGTAATTGTGCTCAAGAGTTTACATTTCTATCACACTTGGCAGTACCCTGGTTCTAGGGAAATAAATGACTCTACCAGACACTCTCACCGCATTGAGAAATAGATACTTGTGATTGCAATAAATAAATAAAAGTATCCATTGAAGTTTAAAAAAGAGTTTACATTTCTATCACTCCATTGTAATCAAAATGTTTAATTATATCTCCTTTTTGTGTGTATGTGTGCCAGTACTGAGACTTGAATTCAGAGCCTGGGCACTGTCCTCAGGCATTTTTATTTTCTTACTCTACCACTTGAGCTGCAGATCTACTTTTGTTTTTTCTTGGTTAATTGGAGTTAAGAGTCTCACAGCCTTTCCTGCCTGGGCTGGCTTCAAACAACAATCCTCAAATTTCAGCCTCCTGAATAGATAATAATTATGTCTTTTGATTGATGCTTTGATATACACCCAGGGACCACCTGTTTGGAACAGGGATTAAATCTAGTCCATATCTGCTTTGCCTCCATTCACATATGCTTCTTCAATTCCCACAGGACCAGGGAAATTGTCCTGTGTTGTCCTAAAGATCCCTTTCCTGCCCTTGCCATCCACAGGGGCTGCTCCTAAGTATGCTCTTTCTCACTTCATTCCATTACTGTTATCCAACTGTTTTGCAACACATTGTTAAGACTGAAAGGTCAACAGGCCCAACTGCATGATCTTTAAAAAGCTGATAATGTCAAGATAAATGCATCCTCTTAAATCTATTTTTAAAGGCCAGAATCATTCATGCATTTTGGGGACGAGGATAATGACATCAAAATTATTACCAGAAGTCAGTCCCTGTGATCATTGGGGGCAGCCAGAATTTACTGCCTGGCCTCTCCTACCAAGTGCCTGTGTTTCTACTTTGGGTGTGAATAGAAAGTCATTCCATTCCTCAGTACTCTTCAATGAAACATTGCACGTTCTATACAAAACCATACAAAGGAGCAATTACCCTCGCTTCACATACAAATTCTTAACTTATACAGAAGACATTTTCATTCTCTTTGTTTTTGTCTTTCTTGGTTCCAGTCCTGGAGCTTGAACTCACGACCTTAGCACTGTCCCTGAGCTTCTTTGCTCAAGGTTAGGACTTTACCAATTGAGCCACAGCTCCACTTCTGGCTTTCTTGGTGATTAATTGGTGATAAGAGTCTCACAGACTTTCCTGCCCAGGCTGGCTTCGAACCACAGTGCTCAGCTCTCAGCCTCCTGAGTAGCTAAGAACACAGGCATGAGTTACCAAGCACTTGGCTAAACAAAACATTTTCTCTAAGAGTATAAATATACATGGGGTCTTATATATATATATATATATATATATATATATATATATATATGTATATTCATATTATTTATGATGCAATGAATTATAGAGTAAGTCATCTTTTCAGATCAGCCACATGGCCTTTTCATTTTAAATTTAAAATGATTAAGGAGCCCTAAGTTTTTCTTAGGAAAGAATATATATGACCTGGATACAAGGTCCTCAGACTTCTTAGTTTCTTTATTTCCCTTTGAACATTCAAATTCAAGGTGACCATGCAGTTGCATGGTTGCTCAGAAATCATAACTGTGGTAACTTTGTTGTGGGAAACTATTCCCATCACAGATGAGGAAGGAAAAGATCTCTGATTTTTCCAGAGAAAAGATAGTGAAAGACTTGATAGATGAACAATCTAGCAAAGGCTGTGTGCTTTGGGCCTTTTGACCTCAAATCCTGTGCTATATTAACCTTCCTTGCTCCAATCTCAGTAGGATTATTATTGAAGTTAGGCAGCATTTTGGAATCAAGAACAGTACTCAAAAGTTGTTGGAATATGGTTGGATATCTTTTCTCTTAAATTGTATTTTTATTATACAGGTGATGTGTTGAGGGATTACAGTGGTACTCACTGGACACAAAAATAAAGCATTGTCTCAGCAAAGCAAAATTTACTTCTGCAGAAGGTTGTGCCATCAGCCAGAAACCTGGCAAGCAAGCACACAGAGCAGGAAGACAATCTCCCCTATTCATCCCTAACACAGCAGGCCCCGCCCTTCTGCTCAAGTTGGTAGAGCTTAGGTTCACAATCAGCTTATGGCTGGCTCTTTTGGATAGGGTAAAATACACTGACTCTGACAAAAGATTAACAGGACACAAGTAAGACCAAACCTTGCATTTAAAACATCCTCCCTTACTCCAAACTAGTTCCTTAACAAGAGCCAAGCCACCAGGCCGAAGCAGGAACTTTGAAGCAACACATTTTGATAGAAAAGACAGTTTTACCCACATCTACAAAAGGAACCCTACAAAGTTGGTAGACTTTTACTATCTTAGGAAAGCCCTGGTGCTGAAATCTCAAATGAGGGTCAAATAACTATAGTTATTCAGGATCACACTTTATGCAAGAGTTACACCTTTGAAATGCTTTGAGTAGTTCCTTACTTAACAATTCCAATTCCTCTGAAGCGCCACAGAGAATAAACTACATCAAAGAAGTCAATATCTCAATAAAATCCTGAAATTCTGTTAAAGATACATATAATTATCTATCTATACATAAATCTTCAACTCGTATACATTTTATATTCACTGGTTCACGGGGTTTGCCTACAAAAGTAAGACCACAGGAGTTGACAATTTCACTATTAACTTATTGCCTTTAGAAAATTCAGCACATTTGAAGAAAAAAAGTCCAGTCTTATGTAAAAGAACCTTAGGAAAATTGCTTTCTGTTATCAATAGCTGCTAGCAAGTGCTAAAGTGAAAAAGGCATCCTTTCTATAGTATGCACTGTTTCTCTTCTGAGACCTTGCTTCTTACTCATCCTGGAGTCCTTTCTCAAACCCCATGACAAGGACTGGCTCAGCTAGTTTGCTCCCTGGCGTTGCTCGTCGAGTGGAATAATGGAGCAGAGCCATGATGGTGTCATGTCTTGTGTGGCTGAGATCCTAATGAGGGTTCACAGGTCCTCTCTGATGCAGAGCTTAACCAGTTTGAATCACATGGTGGCTCAGGAACTTAATCCATTTAAGGTGAAACAAATGTTTTTTTTTCTTATTTAAAAACATTTCTACTTTCTTTAGGTCATCATACAAGAGAGTTGCCATTCAACAGCTTATGAATACAGAGCCTCTTGATCGATGTCACCCCTTTCAACATTCTCACCCACCCCTCTGACCCCATGAATTAACTGAAGTATAATAGAATTTATGGAGAATGCAAAGCAAATATTTGTTTTAAATCAATGACTATCAACCTTTCTCTTACACACACACACACACACACACACACACACACACACACACACACACACACACACATATCACACACACACACTCCATCATCACAACGAGCATCACACACACAGTCAACCATATGTATTATATGCTAGGACTGGGAAGTCCTGCATCCCCCGTGCGTCCTCTTGATAATAATGACAGTCACTTGCATTTCATGATCTTCAGCACGATCATCATCTTTATCATCATCACTGTTCTCATAGCTACAAGACATGAAGTAATCGCTATGAACTAGACAAGGTTCTAAGTGTTCTACAATCTATCATTTCTGATCACTACAAGCCATACGATTGCAATCATTGATGCTTGTTGTCACTTTAAGGAAGTCAGAGCTTAGAGAAGTTATCTGTTTTGAATGGGAAGCCTGAGAATGACCTGTAGATAAGGAAGGAGATTTTATGACTCCCTGAGTAGTTCTGGATATATTTTAATACCCCACTTTGCTTCTTCCCTTGGCCTGGTCTCCATCCTCTGACTCTATTTGGCATGGAATGGCTGACAATGACTTGAGGACATCTGACTCCATTTGTGATTTGACTGGCTTTCCTGCACTTACGAGTTTATAAAGGCCATGCGTCTCTCATAGTCTCACTTAAGGAAACTAGTCACTAATACATCAGACAATCTAGATTTCACTTGCTACACTTTATGTTATTGATACCTTAAATTTGGCACACATTTCACCTGTGACTACATGAGAGTAAAAATGAAAACTTGTGTGTTCAGCCCATGACTGGGGTTATTAGAATATTATCGCCTCTGAATGGAAGTCTCTCCTTCCAGCTTGGAGAGTTAGCCCTCATCAGATTGGTCCTTTGCTGAGTATGAAATAATATGCATAAAATGGTTTTAAAATATCATGGAAATTATCATAGAGTAACCAAGTTGGATAATACCCTCTATAGCCCACATTCCAGTACACAGTACAGGGAGTGCAGGATGAAAGAGAGGAAAGTAATGTTGAAAAAGGCCAAGAAAGGGGCCCAAGAGTTTCCTAAAAGTCATAAGAACACTAACTCCCAGGTCCAAGAAATTTGTTAATTTCTAAGAATAAAAGTAAAAAGAATTGCACCTAGAGATGTCATAGCCAAACTATCATTAACAAAGATCAGTTGAAACATTTAACATGACAGTGAACAAAAAAGGACAGGAAAAAAAAAGAGAGACTGCTCGACTTTAGCAGAAATTTCTAAAGAATTAAAGAGTAAAAGAGGGGGGGAAGGACGTTAAGAATTTAACTTCACACATCCTATAAAATTTTAAGACAGGAAGGGGTAGGCAGATGAGGAATGCTATGAAGGCTGCAAGGGGTAACATTGATCAACATGCATTGTTTTCATAAACTGCTTTGTTAAATGGCAACTCCTTTGTACAACTACTTAAAGATAATAAAAAGTGTTGCAACAATGAGAAGTACAAAATGTCATGTCAAAACCAGCTTTACAATGTCGGTGGGGGGGGGAGGGGGGTATAATTGGGTGGGGGGAGGGGGGAGGCTGGGAAGGGAGGTGAAGGGTAAACAAAGGAGGAGGCTGCAATGCTTGGTAAGAAATGTATGCATTATCCTGCCCATGTAATTGTAGCCCCTCTGTACAGTATGTTCTCAAATAAAATAAAATAATATAAAAAAAAAAGAACAGAATGGAAAAAAATTTATGAAAAACTAAAGAAATGCTGAAATTCTATACTAAGTGAAAAAAATATGCTTTTCTTTGTGAAGTGAAAACAAAGACATTTTCAGCTAAACAGAAACATACTTTTAAACAAAGACTATCTCAGAGAATTCTTTAATCAGAAGACAAATGACTGTGAATGGGTCACATTAACTCTATAAGGCAATAATAAAAGCAAAAAATTAGAATATTCTTTGGAGATTAAAATGTGTGCAGAATTGAAATACCTCCAAAACAATAAAAAAAATACAGAAGAAGGTCATCAGTGGATTGAAAAGCATTTAAGAACCTTCATTTAAGTGAGGAGTCAGTGGCTTATGCCTGTAATCCTAGTTACTCAAGAGGCTGAGATCTGAAAGATGGTAGTTTGAAGACCAAGGGAAGGAAAGTCCATGAGACTCTTATTCCCAATTAATCACAGGAAAAGCCAGAAGTAGCACTGTGGCTCAAGTAGTAGAGTATTACCCTTGAGCAAAGGAGCTTAGGAACAACTCCTATGCCCAGAGTTCAAGGCCCAGGACTGATAAAAAAGAAAAAAAAGAAAAAAGAAAAGAAAAGAACCTTTACTTAGAAGTTGGCAAAAATGCTAATTCATATGAAACTTGAATAGGTCATATGTTGACATTATAAACTCAACAAGTAAAAGAACAACAATATTTTATGTTCAACAAGTGAAGTGCTTTCAAATAATAAGAAAAGATAAGATTGTGTATAAAAGAATAGAAATATGTAGCACCCCAAATCGTTGAATAACAGATTAGACTTTAAAGCAAGAACTATTACTAGAGATAAGAAGGGCATATTATGGGTTGGGGATTTCACTCAGTGGAAGAGCACTTGCCTGGCAAGTTTGGTCCTCAGTTCCATTAAATAAATACATACATACATAAATACATAAATAAATAATACATAAATACATAAATGGAGTGAAATAACAGCCAGGCACACGTGGCTCATGTCTTAACCCTAGCTATTCAGGAGGCTGAAATCTGAGGATCATGATTGGAAGTCAGCCACATGAGTAAAATCTCCAATTAACCCCCAGAAAACCAGAAGTGGCTCCATGGTTCAAAGGAGCAAAAGAGCTCAGAGACAGCACCCAGACCCTGATTTCAAGTCCTATGACTGACAAAAAGAGAAAGCAAGGAAGGAAAGAAGGAAGGAAGAAGGAAGGAAGGAAGGAAGGCAGGCAGGAAGGAAGGAAGGAAGGAAGGAAGGAAGGAAGGAAGGAAGGAAGGGAGGGAGGGAGGAAGGAGGGAAGGGAGGGAGGGAGGAAGGAGGGAAGGAAGGAAGGGTGGAAGGAAGGGAGGGAGGAAGGAGGGAAGGAAGGAAGGAAGGAAGGAAGGAAGGAAGGAAGGGAGGGAGGGAGGAAGGAAGGAAGGAAAGGCAGGCAGGAAAGTATGTTATAGTTATAAAAGAATCAACCCCTAAGATATAAGTTTTAAATTTTGATTCATATAAGAACACAGCCTCAAATTTAATAAGGCAAACAGATAAAACTGAAAATAGCCAAGTTTGCAATTATAGTGGAGAGACTTCAACCTTCTCAAAAAAAAAAAAAAAAAAGAAAAAAAAAAGAAACCCGGAGTGAACACACATAAACACAAAATGCCCAGCAACATATAGAAGATTGAATATGTACATTACCCTGTTAATAAATAACAGAAATGTAACCAGAAAGTTTTGCAAATGTTAGACTAAACAACATTTTTATAAATAACCCATGGGTCAAAGAAGTAATTGCAGTAAAAAATATGAAGTACTTCTGTCATACCTTTCTTGCATCGGGGGCTTGTCGGGTGCTGAGACCTTTTCCTTTCCTAGATTTCAAGTGACAACCCACAGAAAGGTATTTTCACTTTGAATTGTAATTTAGGATGATTGGCTGGTATATTTGGTCAGCTTTCTACCTTCACTTATATTTTTGCTTATCGTGATCTACTTTAGCTTCCTCTAGTTTTCTAGATTTCTATTTATATTCAATCATTAAATGGTTATTTTAATATTAGATCACACATACATGAATTATCCAAGTATTAATTCATTAGTCAGTATATTATTATTCTTTTACTCCTGAATATTTAAGAGCATTAGGCATCACAAACAGAGGAGTCTGAGTCAATAAAATACTATCATCAAAGTCAGAGATAATTATGAGCCACAAGTATATAACGAAAATAAGTTACTGTTTTTCAGAAGGTAATCTATTTCTTGTCTCCTCTCTCTTTGATTCTGTCTTTTGAGATTTTCTTTCTTTATAACTCTGTGCTCATTGCAATTTTGTGATTTCCTCAGATATATTTTCAAAATCTTTAATCCTCTTTTCAGCTGGATGTTATCCATTGCTCAATGCATCCTTTGCATGTTAATTTTATTCCCATGTTTTAATTTCACCAAATTAAACATTGTGGTTTATTTTTAATTTTATTCCCTCCCTCTCTCATTGGCTCTTATTTCTTCATCAGAATTGTGACATCTCCTTTTGCTACACCTTAACAGGAATGATGGTGTCTTCTCTTTCATGAATGTATATAGTTTGCAGTTCTCATTGCTCAATATTATCACTTTTATTTTAGCTCCTGACTCTTCTCTGTTTGAGTCCCCCACCCCCGCCCCATATTATTTCTCTTTTGGTTAGGAACTTTTTCATTGAGTAAGTTAGTTTTATTCTGTGAGAGTCCTTGGTATGGACCATTTGTCAAAGTGTTTCTAAAGAATACCTTTGTGGGTTTTTTCCCCCTAGATCCCAGGGCTTCTTCATTTTATCAGTATCCATCTGATAATGATTGGTGTGAGATGTAAGATGGAATTTCTCATATGGCAATCCATCCAGAAAGTGTCCATGGATATTCCCTCCAGATATATGAACATTAATGACATTTTAATAACTTTTTTGTTTTATGTTCAAATTGACATTTTCTACTCCTCTGGTCTTAAAAAAATGAGAGCTCATTTGAAATAACCAAATGGCAATCAGAAGACTTTGAGTTTGGTAACATGAACTACCCATGAGGATGAGGCAGATCAGTTATTGTGTGTGACTCCATCCTTCATTTTAACAAAAGCATTACCCTTTTGTTCCTGTTTCCTCCTCTGTATAGTGGAGATGATAATCATCACAGCATCATTCTAAAGGTTTTCAGGACATTTACAGTACATTTTTTGATATTGTGATTAATTAATGCCAAGCTCCCATGACTAAGCTGGTTCTTCACATGTGGGGGTGAGAGAGGAAGATGGTCCTTCTAGGCACCCTGGTGCAGCCTCTCTCTCTCTTTCCCCTTGAATGTGAGCTCAGCTGCAGGCTTGTCTGGCTTCACAGGAAGTCCCACCTCCTTCTCCATGGACTGGCCACACCATCAATCTTTCCGGCCCAGCTACCTGGGGGAAAGATAGTAATTTCTTTTGTCTGCTCTTTTCTTCCACAATGCTGAAGTCATTTCTCAGGCAGTGTTTGATTTCTACTCTTTCTCCTTGAAAACTCTCTCAGCTCCATCAATGCATGGACCCAATATGGTCATCTCCTGTAGTTTTTCCAAAGTCATGTTACTTACAGTACACCACCTGTAGCACACATGTTCTACATTTTACATACCTTTCTGTTTTAAAGTTGGAAAGTTGTCAATCCCATGTCACAGACCATAGATATACAGTAAAGACTGAGAAGGGAGAAAACATCTAGATGTACTCTCGGCAAATTAGATATATTTTTTCATTTGCTTTAATAAAGCGTCTCATATTTTATATATTGGTTAATATAACTGAATAGAATTATTTAACATTATCTTTTTTTATGACGGACTGTTCTACTTTGTCATGATCACCTATGAAAGATTAATGCCCAAGCAATTGAGAATGTAATTTTTTTAAATTTCTCAAAGTATTTGTACCAGAACGTAGTATTATGCTCATGACCCTGAGGACAAACTGCTTCTCCTTGCTAAAAACAGAAACTCAAGTTCACATTTACAGGGCTGATCCGCAGAGTCTTTAAGCCCAGGAGACATTGCTGACTTTGTAAAAAATGATCATCATTATCGTCCTGATAACTGTCATGATAAATAACCATAATAAATGACCCCAAATTATATTATAAATGATAGGTGCGTAACGTGGTATCAGAAGACATACAATGTGACCTTCACAAATGCCTTGCAATGTCAGGAATTACAATTCCTGGTTTCCAGCCACAGAAAGAAATGCTTGTGAGGCCTGAGTAGCCTTCTTACCTAGGTAATTGGCTAATACAGGAGAGAATTCTCAGTCCCTCTGGTCCCACACTGTGCCTCTGTACCATCTCCATTCTCATACTACTCCTGCTCATTCCCTATAGCCAATTCACAGAAACTTGGTTTTATATCTGATGATAGAACTTAAACTGTAGTCACATATCTATTGGTAAACTGAATTTGAAGACTTAGATTTTATTGTACCAGCTTTCATAAGTCTAAATAAAACTGTACTAGCATGTATATTTTTTGGAAATTAAAATATATTAATGCATACACCTCAGACAAAAATATTAAAGTGGTCTAGATATTTTATCATTAAAAATGTGAGTTTTAAGTCATACTTTTTCTTACCTTTCCAAAGTGAAACAAGTTAACAAGAAAAGAAACGCTTTTACGGTTATGGTTGGCCACTGCTTTAGAGAATTTCAGAAGCCTAAGAACTGTGTTTGAGGGGTTTATTCTTTGAAAAAGAAGGAAGACAACACTAATGCCTGTAAAGCATCTCCTTTCAGGTGCTTTGTCAACACCATTGTTCAGGAATCCTCATAAAATGAAATAATTATTCATTAGGTAGTGAACAAGCAAAGATTTCAAACTGTCTAATTCACTTTTTACATTAAGAGCTATTTACACAACCCACATTTGTGTTTTTCTTTGTTGCTTACAGTTCTACAAAAACCCTCTATCACTTGTGCCTCATCCCCAGACCCCTTTTATTTTTAGTTATTTTCAGGTGCAGTGCACATGTGCCCAGGGCCATCTAAAAGTCCAATTCTCCTACTTATGTGACTGGAATTATAGACATGAGCTACCATTTTTGGATGGTTGCTGTTGTTGAGATGGCACTTAGATAAATTTTTGCCTGGACTTGACCTTGGACCACAATGTTTCTGATCTTCACCTGAAGAATAGCTGGAATTTACAGGGGTAGGTCTTCATGCCTGGCTCAGGAACATCAACTATTCTGTCTGGGAGAAGGCAAGGATTCTCAGAATCAAGAATGAAGCTTCAGATTGGGAGACATTTAAATGTACTTGTTTGGTATTATTTCTGCAAGTTCAAAGAACTTTTCTGTTTCTAAAATCTACGTGACATTTGAGACTTGAGGTTATCTGCAGAAATCCATTGAGAGGGAAATGCTGAAAGATGGAAAACTCATGGCAATGCCTGCTACTGCATTATAGTCAAGATGACATTGTAAGTTCATATTTTGATCCCCTTTTCTGCTTCAAACACCATAGAAGTAACAGAGAAAAATATAAAAAGTAAAATTAGAACAGTCTATGTAGAGCTCTCCTTTAAATTATTAACATACTTACTTAACCACGGTGTGAATTATTTAGTGTCTCTACCCAGTTTCCCACCTGAAAACGAACATGCATTAGACACTTCTCATATCCAGATTCCATAGTAATTATTGTCCAAAACCTTATCTCTTCAATAAAAAATAATACTTATGATATTTTTATCAAGTCATGAATTCTGGACATTCTAATGTTAAATTTATTTTCAATTCTCTATCATTTCTGTTCATTCTGGAATATATTACTCTTGTTAATCTTTGACTTGTATTGACTTACTTTTCCTCAAATATCTTAGAATTTTACAAACTAAGACTCTAGAAAGAATAAAATGTGAAACAAACAGGAGGTGAACAACAAAACCAAAACCAGCTCTTAAAAAATAAATTTGGAGCTAGGCACTGGTGGCTCAGACCTGTAATCCTAGCCACTCAAGAGGCTAAGATCTGACGATCATGGTTCAAAGCCAATCAGGCAAGGGGTCCCTGTAAGACTCCTATCTCCAATTAACCACCAGAAAACCAGCAGTGGAGCTGTAGCTCAAAGTGATAGAGCACTAACCTTGAGCAGAAAAGAACTCAGGGACAGTGCCCAGGCCCTGATTTCAAGCCCCATGACCAACAAAGAGGAAAAGAAAAAGAAAAGATGAAATGGATTTGTCACTGAATATGCATTTTATTCATAGTTGAGAAAATGACAAGTGTCTATGTTTATTAAATCTGGGTAGAGATACATAACATTTTAACATGTTCACTGTATTTTGTGCAGTGTTTTCATTGTATTATTTCATAATTTTAGCTACAAGTCTTCCCTATTTTACTCTCTCGGTACAACCTCTGGGAACTGAAAGAAAAAATAGAGTTACATTGCCCATCCAGACTTTCTCCTTCCTCTATCAGGACTCCAGGTTCCATACCCAAGCATCCAGTCACCCTCAACAATGGAATTTCAGGGAAACTTTGGGAAGAAGCACCATTATATCCGTACTGCTTTCTTCCAGAGACAGAGACCAGGAGCTCTCATATTACTATTAACCAGAGATTCTAAAACCCAGAAGGCTCTGGGTGAGATGAACAAGTTTATTCATAAAGTTACTTTCCATCCTTTTTTTTTTCCTTCTTGAATCTCTAAATGTGTTTGTTTACTCTACCTTTACCCACCTTGTCTCAATTTTCTCCTTTTATGACCCTTTAGATGGCCTAAAACATTGGAAAAATTCTTCTGGACTCTTGAAATACCATTTTATAGAAATGGGATGGAATAATCTAAGGATAGTATGTTGATTAATGTACAATTCACAAATGTATTTCAGATCTTGGGTGTCACAGCATTCCAGTAGCCCTAACTTTCTTCTCAAATCTCTGAGGCTCAGAAGGGCTCTGGTAAGATCTGTATTATCTGCTTCTAAGAAAACACAGACATATGTTTTCTCCACAGTGTGGGTCATAAATTACAGTTTGGGTAGAATCAGATAATACATTTGCTCCAGAATTACACAGCTAACTTTCTTATTAACTGGACAATTTTATTGTTCTGATTCCTAAATAGATTAGGTCGCTTTCTCTGTGGCTTTTGGTTTGCGTTCCAGTTAAGAAATTATGAGATGAAAAATTTGTTTCATTAACTCTTGAAACACATGTATGCATTTAAATATATAAACAATGTTGCTTGTGATTGACTGCTAAAGGATAACTCAGGGAAATTATATACTTATCATGGGGATTTATTCTGCTGCTGGAAAACAAGATATTAAATTATACCATAAGAACAAGCATAATTCAATGAATTTTTATGATCTGTAGAGATGGGCAAATTGCATTACAAATGATAAATGAGCTTTCAGCATCAAGATCTACAAATAAATCATCATAAGTAGATATTTTGATTTATTAATATAACCAAGAAGCAGCCCCTTGGGAAGTGCATGTTATTTTCAGTGGTTGTCCAGGAAGAAGACAGCTAACTTATTTATGTGTTGGGTTGAGTTTTATTTTCCTTACAAGAAACTACCCTGAATATTTTGAGGAAATACTTTATTCCCTTAGATATAAACTTTCTTGCCCATAGAAGTGATAATAGATGCTAATTTGATTTGCTCAGTACCAAAACATAGTTAAAAACTGACAAAAACTCAACAAGACAGCTTGGGAGGCCTTTTACTCTACTTTTTCCTCAAAGAAAGCCATTGTAACTAAATGTACTCATTTCCCTTATGAATAAACTACAGATATTTTATTTTCTTCCTCAGTTGCAAAGTTCTGTGTCAAAACCCTTTGTCTTCCGTTTCTCCCACCTTGAAACTATTGATGGAATAACAGGATAATGACTACCAGCTAAAAGTGTGGCTTAAAATTATGGAACACAAAAGAAAGATTTCATCTATTCATTCCTTTAATAGATATTAGCTGACTCTTGCTAGGTCGGAGACAATGCTGGAGCCTTGGGGAAACAGACTGAATGAAGAATAATCCCTGCCTTCAAGGTTACAGCAAAGTGAGTGAAATAAATATGCAGAGCAGTCCTGACAGTGTGGTGTGGTGCATGGTTGATAGAGCATACAGTTACCACGGGTCCCCACAGCAGGCATCTAAGCTGGAGGGCAGCTATCACTGGGGGAGTAGTATGAGAAGGATGGTGAGAAAAGAACTATAGGAGGATCTGATGCTCAAGCTTGACCTAAGACGTGCAACAAGTATATAAGGATCATGGTTCTAGACCAGCCTAAGCAAAGTTCATGCAACTTCAGCTCAACAAGAAGAAAAAAAAAACTGGGTGAAATGATAGGCACCTGTTTTCCCAAAACTATATCAGGAAACAGAAAATAGGAGGATTGTGTTCTAGACAAGATGGTAGACCGGTGAGGTTTCATGTAAAAAAAAAAAAAAAAACTAGCAAGAGCAGGCTGGACTTGTGGACTTCCACAGTGATTGATACTGGGTGAACAGTCTCCACAAGCTGACTGCTCTGTGACTACCGGTGCTGGAATCTGACGTTTGTGTGTAGGATAGTGGAGAAGGATGGATGGATGAGCAGAGAGAGACACACAAGCTCAAAATGAATAGGCCAGGGCATAGCACAACTTGAGCTTGCCTCAGTCTCTTTATTACAATAGAGGGAACTGGAGAAAGCTGGCACTCTTCCTCAAGAAACGAAACACGCATACACAATGTCACCATGCTGTGACATTGTCACCAGCCTCATAAAATTACAGCACTATCCCGGCTTCCTCAGATCTCTCCCTCTTCTTTCTGTTCTCCCTTTGATCAGTTATAAGTTGCTTTTCTCAACTCTTTCAGAACCACTTTTTTTCTGTGGGGTCTCCCAGGTCTTTTTTCTTCACAACACATCACTTTATTTATATTTATTTGTTCAAATATATATACATATATATGTATATATGTATATATTCAATTCTTGTTCTATCATGCAATAAACAACAGGGAAAGAACCTGGTATTAAAATCACACCTTGTAGTTTAATTCCCTACAATGGTAGGATTCTAGTTTCAAGCAATTGATGTTTCATTACAGAATAATTCTCAGCAAGCACCCACAGACATCAGGTAGGCTGGAAGCTAAGAGAAACCAAATGCATCTTTCTACCCTTTTCCTCTCTCTTCCATGTGGAATAGCACATTCCTTCCTTGCCACAGAAACTAGAATGAAAGCCTGGGCTATGCGCCCAGGGTCTGCCTAACATTCAAACACAAGCCAGGAGGACAGCAGCAGCATATGTAAGTTATAACAGTGGTAACAGTGGTGCCATGCACCATGCTCATCTGGCCCACCACGTTACATCTCTTGCAAAGTGACTCTTGGGGCTCACGCGGATTTGGAACACTCCAATGAAGCACAGATTGAAAATTCTCCATTTTCAGAAGCCAGAGCTCCCACTGTGTTTTCCCTTGTTTGTTTGTTTGTTTGCACAGAGACTTCTCACAATGTTTTGCTGTTTCTGAATACCCTTCCTCTCATCCACTAGGATAACACATTCTTCCTAGAGTGATTGCACTATATGATGTTAATAACCCAAAATAATGCTTGACATTCTAAAAAAAGTAATAATAATAGTTTAATTTTCTTGATGTCCACGTAGGGACTGAGGAAGCATAATTAATAAGAAAGATAGATCTTTGGGTATATAGAAACATACATTGTATTCTTCATGGGAAGCACCATTGATTTAGAACCATCCGTTACTTTGGATTGTTTGTTCCCTTGATTCCCATCCCTTGTAGGGCTCATAGAGAGTCTGATACAGTTTCACTAGATACATTTAGAACCTGGCTTTCATTCTAGTTTCTGTGGAGAGGAAGGAATGTGCTACTCCACATGGAAGAGAGAGGAAAAGGGTAGAAAGATGTATTTGATACGGCTTAGCTTCCAGCCTACCTGATGTCTGTGGGTGCTTCCTGAGAATTATTCTGCAATGAAACATCAATTGCTTGAAACTAGAATCCTACCATTGGAGGGAATTAAACTACAATACAAGGTGTGATTTTTTTTAATACCAGGTTCTTTCCCTGTTGTGTATTGCATGATAGAAAAAGAATTGAATACACACACACACACACACACACACACACACACACACACACACACACACACACACACAAATAAAGTTATGTGCTATGCAGAAGACCCAGGATCTTCCACAGAAAAAAGTGGTACTGCAAGAGTTGAGAAAAGCATCTTATAACTGATTAAAGGGAGAACAGAAAGAAGATACATGGAAGGAAGATGGATAGTACTGTAATTTTATGAAGCTGGTGTTTTACAGGATGAAGGATTCTAGGGACAAGCATTGAATGAAAGTGAAGTTACATTTATCTTTGGCTCATTCATTCAATGAAGAATTGCGGAAGGGCAGATACTTGCATCTCATTATGCCCTGGCTGGTCATTCCTTCTCTCCCCTCTTTCTACAGAACCTGAAGTCTGAGCATGTAATTGAGTACAAAAGCCTGACACTACTTTGATGATTCCTTCATTTTCTCACAAGGTGTGTCTTTGCAACCATGTCTCCTGCCAGTTCCAACCAGCAGATTCCAGAGCAATAGATAAGGAGTGATATCTCAGAATATCATTTATTAAATAATTAATATTCCAGTTACCATCATTGGGCAAGGAAAATGTTCACCAACAGACATGGTTAAGCTGAAGTTCTCTCTTCCAACCTCCACCACTTTAGCTTCACATTAGCTCAGAGAACATTTAGACAACTTAGGGAAATTTAAAGAAATTTAGGGAAATTTAAGGAAAGTAGACAAAATAGCATATTCTAAGAGATAAGATGACCAAAAGAAAAAATCAGAAAGTACTTAAGCACTATTTTCAGTAAGGGATTCAGGAATTTCCTGGCTAGGTTAAGTACATACAGGAACTCTTGTCTTTTGACAGGCATAATGCAAAAGGTCAGACACTCAAAATCCTGTATTGAGACAGAATTCAAAAGCATTCAACCAGGGATTTCCTCCGGTATCATTCACAGTTCAAGCACACTGTCAAATCTCCTGCAGACAGTCACAATCCCCACGGGGCCCTAGAGTTCCCACATTCTCCAGGGTGCAGCACAGGAGAGTGGTTAAATAAAAGCCATGGGCAACCTTAGCATGACACCAACTATGCTTTTATGTTTTTTATGTCATCTAGCATGAAGCAAAGAGGAATTTACTCATTTAATACATACTTCCTGAGTCTCACTGAGACCCTGACCAAGGCTGGGTATATAACGATGATTTGAAGGATACTTCTAATACTCACTCACTCATCCTAGGAAGGTGACCTCAAGGTCGCCTTTAGAGACTGCCATTTTGATGCCCTTTTGTTATGCTGTGCATTTTCGCCATTGGGAATGTGATGAGCTGTTTCCTCAGTGATATTAATTTTGTGTAGAGCTCTCTGACAGTGTAGTCCTGCTCTGTTTATTCGCCTAGAGCAGGCCATCTTACATGTGAAAGTTTCTTCTACGTTGAATCAAATAATATTTGTCTGTTGCTTCATTGTGTTAGACCTAAAAGTCTTTCTCACAAAAAATCAACAGGTTTCACAGAGGAATCTTAGAGATCTTGATTCTATTTTAACTCAAGATAACTTTTCTTTCTCTTTTTTTAAAAAAAATATTATCTTCAAATAGCCATACAAATAAGTTTTAGATTATCATATCCTTTGACATTTACAGTAAATCTTGATATATGTTAAATCTAACTTCCACTTAGGAGAGAAAATATGCACTCTTTGTCTCTCTGAGCCAGACTTACTTCACTCAATATGAATTCTTTCAGAGCCATCCATTTCTCAATAAAATCACATGTTTATCTTTCCTGATGGATCAATCAAATTAACATAAACAACCTGTTTTCATTTCCTGGAAACATGGGTATGTTGTTTTTGGTGGTGGTGGTTGGTGGTGGTATGTGTGTGTGTGTGTATAAGTGTGTTTGTGTTTCTTTTATTGTTGTTCTGCTTGTTAGGGGTGGGGGAGAGCACAGGTTGGGTCACAGAAAAAGAGGGAGGAAGGAGTCGGGCACCAGTGGCTCACTCTTGTAATCCTAGCTACTCAGGAGGCTGAGATCTGAGGATCACAGTTCAAAGCCAGACCAGGCAGGAACATCCAAGGAACTCTTATCTCCAATAAACGACTCAAAAAACTGAAAGTGTATCTCTGGCTCAAGTGGTAGAGCACTAGCCTTGAGCTGAAGAGCTCAGGGACAGCGCCCAGGCCCAGAGTTCAAGACCCACTACCAACAAAATAAAAAAGAGAGAGGAAGGATGAACAAATGCAATCATGGTATTCAGTATACAGTATGTGGAGAATGAACTGTACAACTTGTGGGTAGGGATGGGAGGGGGAAACGGAGAAAGTGAAGGAAGAGGTGACCTTGTCCAAAAGAGAAATGTGCACATTACCCAGATTGTTAAATGGTAAACGCTCTGTACAACACCTTAATCAAAACAATAAAAATATGTGTGCATTTATACATACACATGTATATATGTATGTATATGTGTGTATATACACATACCCATATATGTATACACACATCTATATGTATATATATACATATAGATATGAGTGTATACACACGATATATCTTATATCTATAGATACACTCATATATATGTATGTGTGTTTATAGCTTCTCAAGCTTTTTTTTATCATGAAAGAGTGGTTTATATTGTTGAAGGCTTTTTCTGGATCTATTGAAATGATCATATGATTTTTGTTCTTGATTCTGTCTATGTGCTGTATGTTTCATATTGATATGCATATATTGAACCAGCCTTCACACCTGGAATGAAACCACTTTGATCATGGTGTATGACTTTATTTTTTTATTCTGTCAGCAAGTATTTTATTGAGAAATTTTATGTCAATGTCAATCAAACAGAATGATCTATAGTTCCTTGCTATTATTGTGGTTGTTTAGTCTCTGTCTGGTTTGGGGATGAGTGTAATGTTGGCTTCCTAGAGAGACTGGTATGACCCTTCCCTTTGAATCTCTTGGACCAAGTTGAAGAAGGAGTGACAGTACTGTAAAATTCAACTATGAATCCACCATGTCCTGGGCTTTCGTCGTTGGTTTTAATGTTACTGCTTGGGATAGATATGTTTCAACAGTTTACATCTTCTGGGCTAAATTTTTGTAAGGTAAAGGTTGTCCAGGAATATATCCAGGTCTCTGTTTCTAGTTTGTTGAATAAAAGTCTATGACATGTTCCCTCATACTGTTCTCGATGTTAATTAATTCATTCATATTTGTTCTCATATCCCATTTTTATCACTACTTTGAATTCATTTGAGTGAGTTCTTTTCAACTTTTGGTTATCAATGTTGTTTACATTTTTGAAGAACCAACATTAAAATATTTTGTTGATTCTTTGTATTGTTTAAAGTCTCTCCTTCCTTGATTTCTGCCCTAATTTTTATTCTTTCTTTCTCTTTTGATTTCTTTTTTTCTTACTTTTTTCTTCCTCTTCTTTCCTTCTTTCTCTTCTAATTTTACGTTAGGAATTTTATTTTTCCTAAAACCTTGAAGAACACCACTAAGGTATTAATTTGAGCTATGTCTATTTTTTTCTTATACATATTCATAGCTATAAATTTTCTTCTTAGAACTAATTTTGATGTCTCCCAAAGGTTCTAGCAGGTTATATTTTCATTTTCCTTGTGTTTGGATTTTCTCTCTTATCTTTTCATTGACCTAGTTATCATTTAGCAATTTGTTGTTCAGTCTCTATGAATTTGAATATGTTTTATGGGTTTTTTTGCTTTAATCTCTTAATTGTATTCCATTATTGCACATTTTATTTTTATTAGCATATATTTCATTGTACATTGCTGCATTATGGCATTTTCAGGCAATATATGTTGGTAATTCACTGCCATTATACTCTTGTTCTCTAATCCCTCCTCCCATCCCCCCAAATAATCCTACTACTTTACTGTCCTATAGATGCTAAGTATAAGTGAAAACACATGATATGTGTCTTTTTGACTTTGGCTTATTGTGTTTAACATGATTATCTCCATTTCCAACTTTTCCTGAAAATTTTATATATATATATATATATATATATAATTATATATATATTTAAAAAGATTACTCTTTTCTACAGCAGAGTCATATTTTTCTATATTCATATTCCAATATTTTCTTTTTTAATTTATTGTAAAATGCTGTACAGAGGGGTTACAGTTACATGAGTAAGGTAATGAGTACATTTCTTGTCAAGCATTGTTATTCCTTTGTTTTTCTCCTACCATCCCTGCCCTCCCCCACCTCCTCCACTCCCCCCCACCTCTAATATTTTCTATTTTCATGACTTTCATGACCTTTTGGATGCATCTAAGCCAATGGCAATTTTTGAGTCAGTACTGCTTCAACATGATAAAAACAATTTGTGGAGGAAATCTCCTAGTAGCATTAAGGCTACTATACATTGCCTGATAAGAGATCTTGATAATATCAAATAGAGATATGAAAGGAACAAGGTGGAGGAGAGGATGTGGGAGACTCACTTCACTACCATTGGAATGAGCAGTTCTATTTATCCCTGAATGTATCACTTCATTCCCAGCCTGCATGGAAAGGCACATTTGAAGAGTTCAGTAAATAGTAACTCTTATTATTATTATTATTAGGCTTTCAATGGTTGTGTTTTACTGAATGCATGGATGACACACTTTTGACAGAGTAATGGTGATTTCTAAAGGCTCCAGAGAGAATGATGAGAAATTGATTGAGAGAAATGGCTTTGACTCTTTAGGTGAATTTATTTCAAGAAGAAGAAAAGTGACAGCTCCTACGGGAAGGAGAAATGTAATATGTGAGGGGACACAATAGCTGACCCAGTTTGGCTCCACTGCTAAAAGGCAGCCATGAAAAAAGGTTTGAAAGCAAGAATAACACAGGAAATGAGTTCTGAGAATCCAGCCATTGCAACTGAGTCTTTCTTGGGCCTGTGTAGACAGAGGGCAGAGAACCTTTGTACAAAGAACATATAACTTTCTAAGATGTTCTAGAAGTTTTTAAATTAACCTCAGCTACATTTTTGTCCATTTACATTCTTTTTTCTTCTATCTAACTTTTTTTTTTAATCTAGGAAATGGCACTGCATGTAAGGGTTTCATGTAACATTTGTGAAAAAGTTAATTTAGCCTCCTGAGATTTGTTTTTCTTCAATAATTGAACAGTGTCTTCCCATATTGATCAAATCTCAATTATTTGGTTAAATTATTGTTTGTCTAAGTTATGTTTTAAACAACATGAAGGCATTTAAGCATCAATCTTAGCTGAAAATTCAGCATTCATTTTTCAAGCATTTTCCTCCCTGAATATTTTCCATTTATTTGTATTAAGCAAAACACAGCATAAAAACAATTAACAATTTAATTAAAGAGTAATGATTTTCTAGTAATCTGGGTGCTGGGTCTTGGACTTCATTTTCTTCTTTTGGTTGTCTTGTATATATTGAACATTTTATGAAATTTAAGATGCGAAACATGCTACCTAACTTTAATTCTCTATGATAATTTTGTATAAGCGTCATGATCATCATATAATCTCAATTGCCTTCCTATTTGGCTAGGTTTGTGTGTTGATTCCTGGATTGTTGTCATACTTTATTCTATTCAAGTGTCTTCTGTAGGTTGAATGTCTTGCAAACATGAGACCTAATTTATTATATTTCTTAGAATTCTAGAGTAGGATGATACAGTTGAATCAGTAATTACAAGGGACATCTAAGAATTTGAGAACTATTTCCTTCTTCAATTTGAATTAGCAAATTCAGTCCTAGATCACTAGAAATATGCAGCTTTCTAAATGGAAATGTCTCTTCAGATAGGTAGCAGAGACATTAGTAGTTATAAGCAACATATATTTACTACAGTAAACCACAAGAAATAAAAAGAGATAGATATTAAAATAGATTAATAATAGTTTGGAAAAAATCTGAAAAAAACTCTTTAACACTGTTCTTAAAAACTCTGGAGAATTCCATTATACATATATATATATATATATATGTATATATATGTATATACATATACATATATATAACTTTTTCTTGGTCCATTCGTCTACTGAGGGGCATCTGTGTTGCTTCCATATCTCAGCTATGGTGAATAATGCTGCGATAAACATAGTTGTGTTGGTAGTTTTAGTATGGCTTTGCTTGTGGTCATTTGGGTAAATGCCCAAAAGTGGGATTGATGAGTCAGAAGGGAGCTCTATGTGGAGTCTTTTGAGAAACCTCCATACTGCTTTCCAAAGTGGTTGTACAAGTTTACACTCCCACCAACAATGCAGTAGGGTTTCCTTTTGGCCACATCCCCTCCAGTAGCTGTTGTTATGAGATTTCTTGATTATAGCCATTCTAACTGGGATGTGGTAGAATCTCAATGTTGTTTTGATTTGCATTTCTTTTATGGCTAGAGAAGTTGAGCATTTTTTCATGTGTCTGTTGTCCATTCTTATTTCTTCTTCAGAGAAGTTTCTCTTTAAGTCTTTAGCCCACTTATTAATGGGGCAGTTGTTTCTTTGAGGATTTGTTTTTGAGTTCTAAATGTATTTTAGATATGAGGCCCTTGTCTGTTGTATGGCTAGTGAAGATCTTGTCCCAGTCATGGGCTTTCTATTATCTTGCTAGCTATGTCTTTTGCCATGGAGAAGTTTTGCAGTTTAATGAAATCCCATTTGTTCAACCTTTCTTTGATTTGTTGTGCTTCTGGATCTCGCGCCGCCCCATTTGTAAGGAAATGGAAAGACTTGGAAAAAATCATATTAAGTAAAGTAACTTAGATCCAAAGAAACATAGGCCCCAAGGTTTCCCTTATTTGCAATAATTAGTATATGTCTAGGATAATCTTAGCAGATGAGCAAAATAGCTCAATAGCTATATACATATGACCATGTAAGATGATGCTAAGTAAAATGAACTCCAAGAGATTTTCCTTTGTTGTTGTTGTTTTTAATGTACTGTGTGGTTTTTGTTTCCTTTATATGTTCTTCCCCCTATGGAATATCCCATGTTGACACTGTATTTGATTCTGTTACCTTGGTATTGTATTTATGTTTATTTGAATTAGGGAAGGGAAGGGGAACAACAGAATGGTGAGACAAAGGACAAAGGGGGAACCAATGCAACAGCGATATGCACAAGACAATATGTTGGAAATGAACTGTGCAACTTTGGGGGGGTGTGGGGGGAGAGTAGGAGAAAAATGAGGGAAGAGGTAACAGATTTGACAAGAAATGTACTTATTTCCTTATGTAACTGTAACCCCTCTGTACATCACCTTGACAATAAAAAAAATGGAAAAAACAATCTGGAGAGATGGAAGAGGATAATAGAAGGGGTGACATTGATCAAGATATATTGTACTCATAAACTGATAATAATTCTTTTAAAAAATCCATAAAGGACCATCTATCCTTCTTGACAGAAAAAAAATCTTTGAGTTAGAGATGGATACATCCAGGATCTGATGTCATAAAACAATTAAACCATTCAACTCCCTTTGCTTTGAGTACATGCGTAGGTAACCTTTGAGGAAATACAATTTTTTCCCATAGTTTTTCAACAAGTTCAAAATTTCAGGGCAGACTTAGAGGAGCATTTATTTTTTTAAGCCTGGAGACTGATTTACATACTTTACTCTCTTATAAGTATAACCTTTATTTTTTATTATGTTTTCCTTTTTATTATTTATTGTAAAAGTGATGAATGGGGCGTTACAGTTATATAAGTAAGGTAAGGAGTACATTTCTTCTCTTTTGCATTTCTTTTTTATTGTCAAGGTAACATATAGAGGGGTTACAGTTATATAAGATAATAAGTACATTTCTTGGCAAACTTGTTACCCTTTCCTTCATTTTTCTCCTACTTTCCCTCCCCCCCACCAAGAATATATTTCTTCTTGAATACTGTTACCTCTCCCTCATTTTCTCCAGTTCTCCCTTCCCTGACCCTCCTCCCACCCCCAAGTTGTAATGTTCATTTCCAACAAAGTATCTAGTGAGTATCATTGTTGCATTTGTTCATCCTTTGTCCTGCTGTTTCTGTGATTCCTTTTTATAAATCAAGTACTCCAGTCCAGATCATTGTGTCAATTAGAGAAAATTCCTAGTCTTTCACTGTTAGAATCAAGATGCTGAAATATAACAGATTCAGCCAGCTTGCCTTTCAGCCTTATTTTCTACTCTCTAGTTAGGTCTTGGGAGAATATCATGTGCCAGGCTCTTCACATTTAAGTTGACGAAATGGAACCCTAGGAAAAAAATGTGACTAAGGTCACAGAACAATTTGGCCTCTTGCCAGGTCTTTTGTTTCTTTCCTTGTACCATTTGGCTTCTTAATACACAATCCTGTTTGGAAAACTCAGGAGGAAATTCAGAGCTAACAAAATCCCTGGATTGTTTAATCCCTATTCTTAAACATCACTGAGGAATGGATCTCTGCCATTTAATCCACCCTGTGCTTTTCTATTTCCCTTCTGATAGGCCAGGAAAACTTCTACATATCTTTCAGGTTCCACTCCAATTCCCCTAAATAGAACTAATCACTTTCTCTCCTGCCCATTTATATCTCTATAATGTAATAATTGCAGGATATTAAGTATCTATATATGTATTAGTTACCTATTAGGATGGAAGCTCCTCAAACAGAATAATTGCATGACGTTTATGCCATCAAACACGCCCTGACTCCAGAAATTCCCAATGAAGAAAACAGGGATAGAAAGAAAAAGGGAAGAAAAGAACGAGAAGAAGAGGGGAAACATAGGAAAGAAGAAAGAAAGAAAACTCTTAAGTGTGTCTCTCACTGGGAGAATCTTCTCCTTTTTTAGGTTTTGAACAAAGAAGAAGATGTAGAAAATGCAGGGAGGAGCTCATGGAGCTCAAAACAATAATTTGTAAGGCTTCTTTGAACAACACTGGATTATCTTTTTGTTCTATTTCCTTAAGCAGTATACAACTTAAAAATTATATAAGATTTTTAACGTTCATGGTGGGTTTAGATAATAATGCCTCTATAATACCAGAGGCACTGGGCAAGGATTTTTGCACATGATTACTCAGATGCTAATAAATAACTATACCAGTTCTCCAAAGTGACCTCCTGTCAGAGCTGAAAGATAGTTGGTCCAGTGGTGAGTGAGATGCTGGGTTGGTTGAACAGATGGGAAAGAATCAAAGTGTATGCTTGAGAAGAGGTCCTTATGACTTTCAATGTCAGATACAGCCGTGGATATGAATCCAGCTGAGCTAATCCTATAGTGGAGAGTGAAATATTATTTAATCAGCAGTGCTTCATACATAATTCAATTAACTGCCTTCACTCATCAGTATTAACGAGAACAGGAGCCTGGATTAATGTGTGAGAGCCTCATAAAGGAGCTCCCAGCCTACCTAAATGCTGCCAAAACTTAATAAAGTCCTGTCAATCACATCCTGCTATCTGGACCCAAAGCATCAGCGCACTGATATTACAAATTATCCTGAGCACTCCTCATTGTTTCTTAATTCTTTAATTATACTGATATCTGTGCTAAAATGTTTAATTAGTGTATGGGGGCAAAGCAGCAAGAGCACCTGCCTCTTCCTTGACTGTCTGTATTTAGCAAACAAAACCTAGTTTTAGTGCAATATCATTTTAAATGGCCAGTTCGGCTCTTTTTGTCGAATCCTATGAATCTTGATGATTAAACAGAAGATAGCAAGTTGGGTTCTGATCACTTAAAAGGCTGCATCGATCTTGGGAGACTATCAATGATGCAGAAGATCAGGGGCACATTTGTTGTCTTTCGGCTCCGCAGCTGAACTTCAGGAACCTTCATTTTGTCCTGCATTTCTCTGGAGTTGAGGTATGAGAGGACAGAGGAAGCAAACAATCAGGCTCTCAGAGTCGCGTGAAAGAAGGAAATGATCAGCATGGCTCTGGTTTTCCAAGTGAATGGATATTAACCCGAATGCTCTGTAAGGAACTGATGGAATGTGCTGGGTGTGTATTGAGTGAGATTGCACTCAAAATGAGACAATAATTAGAAGGCAGTTTGTCAAGCCCTCTCAGCCTTTATGTACAAGTTTTTTTTTTTATGTTATTTTTTTTATTTATTTTTATTTATTTATTTATTTTTTGTCCGGTTGTGGGGCCTGAACTCTGGGCCTGAGCACTGTCCCTCAGCTCTTCAGCTCAAGGCTAGCGCTCTACCACTTGAGCCACAGCGCCACTTCCGGCTTTTTTCTTTTTGCTTATGTGGTGCTGAGGAATCGAACCCAGGGCCTCAGGCATGCAAGGCAAGCGCTCTACCACTGAGCCAACTTCCCAGCCCTTTATGTACAAGTTTTGAGTGTATATCTTGAGCAGGGCTAGGAAGTAGAAAAGAGATCCCACAAACCCTACTGGAGGAGACAAACAAAAATACCAAGAACGATGACAATAATGGTGAGGACAACATGGGCAGGATGACAAGGAGGAAAGGAGCATCCAGAAACAGATCAGGGAACTGCTGAAGGCACTCTACAGAAGGAGAGAGGTGGGAATGAGAAGCTTCTCATCATGGGTTATGCTCCAACAAACCTATTGTTAAGTGTAAGCTGTCCTTGGGTGAAAATGAATTTAGTATCCCTACCCTACCCAACAGAATAGCTCCACAAGAGAGTACTTGGCAGTCTGTCCGCTGTTACATTGTCCTGTGACTGAATAGGAGCTGTGACTTCACAAGAGTCTAACACTTCATCATTGCTAGCCTGGGAAGAGGTCCTAGCTCAGAAATTCAAAATGAGATTTCATGGAAGAAGGCCCATTGTATTTTGAACCATTAGGGATCCTGTGAATATCCTTACCAATCAAAGTGAAGTCTGTATACTAGCAACCATACGGCCACATGCGAGAAGCGGACATGTGGATATGTTAGGCTCAGGGTGGGGACTGAGGTTCGGCATTCTTTGCAAGTTCCTGGGAGGGAAGGAAGGAGAGTCAGTGTCCCTGATCTATAGACCACATTTTGAACACAAGGATCTATATAACTCCACTGTCTGGTTCAGCAGCCACTCATAAGCCAGGCTTGACTACTGAGCCCTTCACTTAAGATGTGTTATCAGTGCCAAATATAATTTGTACAGAAATAATATATTTTATGCTGTTTCTGGAGCTTGAACTCAGGGCCTCATGCTTTGGCCTAGCCTTCTGCCCTCAAAGCTGGTGCTCTAATACTTCAGCCACAGCTCCACTTCCAAGCATATCATTAGTTTTACTTCCATATTGGTTTCCATTTTGTTCTAGATATTTCGATGTTGTGTTATTTGATAAATTAGAGGTCAGAGTAGTCATGGTTCTAATTTTAAGTATATGCATTAATTTACCTTTTTCAGTGTAGTGTGTGTGTATGTACAGAATGTGTGTGTGCTTTATGTGTGTGTATATATGTACACATATACATATGTGCACTACATATAGGTAGGTATGTATATGCAAGTATGTATGTATATGTATGCATTCTGTATGTAGTATGTGAGTATATACTATGTATATGTGTGTGGTTTGTATATTTTCTACTATGTGTGTGGTATGCATATATATGTATGTGTTTGTTTTTGTGTGTATATGTGTGTGTTAGCATGGATGTAACTTATTGTGCTTTCTGTATTATGACACTGGCATTGTGTGTGTGTGTGTATGTGTGTGTGTGTGTGTGTGTGTGTGTGTGTGTGTGTGTGTGTGTGTGTGTGTGTGTGTGTGTGTGTGTATGTGCTGGCCCTGGGGCTTGAACTCAGGACTTGGATGCTGTTCCTGAGGGGGGGTTTGCTCAAGTTTAGTGCTCTACCACTTAAACCATAGCTCTACTTCTGACTTTTTATTGGTTAATTGTAAATAAGAGTCTCCCAGACTTTCCTGTCTGGGCTGGCATAGAATCACAATCTGTAGAGCTCAGCCTCCTCAGTATCTAGGATGCCAGGAGTCAGCCACCAGCACTTAGTTAGCATTAATTTTTACATTTGCTTGTATGATTTAGCCCATCATATTACTCCATGAAATTGTGGAATTGTAGAATGACAGATGACAAGTGCTTTCATTAAATTAGGAATCCAATAGATCCAGAATCTATTAAATGTTGGCAAGCAGAAAACAGGAATAATGATCTAGAGCCTAATTGAAAAGCAGCAATTACAATGGTCATGCTACTTCAAGTCCACTGGCAAGTAGAACCTTGACACTGGGATGATTTGTCAAAGCAAATAGAAATCAAGACACTCATCAGAACATTTGAGGAAGTTTCTCCACTTTGGTTTTTTTTTTTCTATTTGGTGGAAGTGGGGGTAGTTGTTTTCTCACTGATACCAGAGTCTGAACTCAAAACTTCATGCTTAATTAGCTTGGCTAGTACTTGAGCCATGCCTCTGGCTTTTTGCTGGTTATTTTGGAGATGGAGTAGTATCTTGGACTTTCATACCAGGGTTGGCTTTGAACTATGACCTTCAGATCTCAGCCTCCTGAATAGCTAGGATTACACACATGAACCACTGGCAGCCACTGTTTTTCACTTACCTTGTGATCTAACAAGGAAGTGACATCACACAATGTTCTTGATTTATTGCCACAGCATCTTTTAAAAAATTGTATCTCCAATCATGAGACTATGAGTAATAAAGACACTGACTTCTTCCATTGTCAGTGTTCAGGAACTAGACAGACTTGGTGCAGAAGCTTGGTTTGTTGGAATTTTATCTAATTGTAGTATTGCTTCCATGCTAATGTGTAGCCATAGGCAGTGTCTTATTTTGCTTTGCTTTTGCATAAAATTTCAAATCAATCAGCGCAAACAAACAAAAAGTATGCAGAAAACTAGAGTATCTGGGATCCATGAAAATACAAGCTGCCATCCATTCGCAGTTATTTAAATAAAGTATACTATCGCATTCAAGAAACAGAGAAGAGATTCACTGAGGATAATTTATTGAGATTTCCACAGCTCTTTTGATATTGCACACTATACTGGAAGAAATCAATCAAACAAATCAGAAAACCTGATGTGAGGGAGATTGTGTACATTAATCTCCAATTTGTTTTGAGGAGAGAAAGAAAAGTTATTCATGATGGCAGAAAGCACTCTCCATTATGAATGTCCTCAATTGGAATAGAGCTGGAAAAGTGTTCAGCTTTGCTGACGCCCAGAAAGCTGACAGAGAACATTAAACGATGAGTAATCTGGGCAGAGTTCACTTCATGCTGGATAAATGGCACTCTATTAAGGATGACCAAACAAAAAACACAAAAGAGTTTAGAAATAGGAAATAGACAGGGGAGGAAGAGGGGGGTGGAATACATCATTTCCTATTGCAGAATTGAAAGCAGCCCCAAAGGTGTGAAACCAGATGAGGCTGGAGATAGAAGAAATACTATTATGGAAGGTGATTCAGGTAAGGAAAGAAAAAGGAAAAAGAGGAGGCAGGGAGGGAGGAAAAGAGGGAAGGAGGGAAGAAGGCAGGCAGGCAGGCAAGCAGGAAGAAGGAAGAAGGAAGGAAGGAAGGAAGGAAGGAAGGAAGGAAGGAAGGAAGGAAGGAAGGAAGGAAGGAAGGAAGAAAGAAAGGAAGGAAGGAAGGAAGGGAAGGAGGGAGGGAGGGAAGGAAGGAGGGGGGAAAGAAGGGAGGGAGGAAGGAAAGAAGGGAGGCAAACAAAATTGAGTCTCTTGAGCCAAAAGTATTCATACAGTTGACATTTAATCAAATTATCGTGGTGATAGTGTTTCAAAACCTCTCTTTGTATAGTGTATTTATCTTTATCAATTATTTACCTAGCATATATTATGGGCTGGATCACAGAGACACAAAGATCAATATTACATAGTATCATCCCTAAAAGTGAGTTGCAGATAATTCAAATTATCTACAAAAGATAGTGATATGAGCATGCTATTTAACATATGTAAAGGCCGTGAAGTGATTTACCAGGGAGACATTGTGCTATTTACGCATTGAAAGAGGAGCAGGGAAAGCTGAGAGAACATTCCAGACAGAGGTGTAGGTGATCAAGGAACATGAAGAATCTTCAGCATCATGCAGAGTTAGGTGTGGCCTTTGCAGTTGTCATTGAATCAAGCAAAATCTGAATAAAGGAACTTAGAATGAGTGTGTGTGTGGGGGGGGATGTCTTCCTTAGTGTTTTGTCTACTTAATGTTTTATTCTTGAAGATTGGAATAAAGCAGGGCACTAAATTTCCTTCTGGGATACCTTTGACTCACATCTTAACACCTTAAATATCTTGATGGCAGGATGTAAGTCACCAAGAAACCATACATCCTATCTTTCTTCGTTGTGAATAGAATCTTCCCTACTTCCTGGCTTTCCTACCATCCTAGGAGGCATTTCAAACAGTAGACATACTGTCGAATGGTAAACACCAGGAATCCATATACACATTTTTTAATAACCACAATAATATCTATATTATTTATGCATGATTTTTCCTTAGTGTATACCAAACCACTGTCATTCTAAATGTTTGAAGCTAAGAGGGACTCTTAGGAAGGAAATTTTATCTCCTATCAATAAATTGTAAGTGAAATTTATACTTAGGAATCTACTTCCACACCTGGTATTTGTTTAATCTCCTGCAAACCTGAATGGACATTTTCCAAACAAACTTTATGTTCTTAATACCTTTCCCTATTATGTCCTGCTTGTCTGTGGAGGATGTGGGGTGGGGGAGGGTGGAGATAATAGACAAATCCAACTGGTTTACTGAATTCAACTCATTTCTTAGTCACATGTAAGGGAGTCCTTTTAGGAAATACCTTCCCTGTGGTACCATCAATCTCTGTATGATCAAAGTTTGTTCATTTCCCACTTGATGTACATCTCAACAATAAGGAACGGAAAGAAACTTAATGTCTGTCCCAGGCAAGGCACAAGCAAGTTATCAACTCTACCACCAATCACATGTGTTGTCTTATAAACGTTGGAGATATAATTAATATATAGTAAAATGAATATTCCTTAACGATGAAGATCAGTGAATTTGCATCTGTCTAAACACCTATGCAACATACCTCATAAATGCATCGGACATTTTTTCTATCCCCACCAAGTTTCTTTGTATTCTTTTCCATTCACTCTATCAAAAGATAACCGATGTTAAGATCTCCTCCATCCCCAACCAGTTCCACCTTTTCTAGCATCTCTTACTATGGAGTTATATACGCTTTTTTGGCTTAACTTGTTTTCAAGGTTCATCCACATGGTTTGCAGTATCAAGGATTCTTCCCATTTCGCTTTTACACAATGTGACTCCATTCCAGCTTTCCTTCTCTGCTATTGATGTTATTTGCTGTCTCTCAGTTCTGGACTATCAAGAGAAAAGATACTTGGAGCATTTATACAAAGCCCATTATGAACATTGGACATACATTTTCATTTTTCTTGCATAAAAACTTAGGTATAAAAGTCGGATACCCTGGTATGTGTAACCTTGTAAGAATCTACTGGAACTCTTTCCAAAGTAGTGCCTGTACCAGCAACTCACAAACTTGGTGCTTCCTTACCTAAGCAACACTTGACATTGCCAATATTTTGTTTTTTTAAAAAAATTTTATCTACTCAGATGTATAGTGACAGCCCACTGTGTTTAAATTTGCGTTTTTTTCTGATGACTAATGATGACAAATACCTTTTTATGTGCTTGTTAGTCTATTTAGGTATCACATTTTACATAATGATTCCTGAAGTCTTCTGCCCATGTTTTTAAGTTGGGAGGTTTTGTTTGTGTATTATTCTTTCATTTATTCTATATACCATGCCAACACAGATAGAGGAGACTTGTCATACTCTTCGAAATTACGTATGTTGTCAGTACGTTCACAGTCTGTCAACTGTTGGTTTCATTTTCTCACTAAAATTGTGCTGTAAATCAGGGGAGTAAGTCCTCATTTGAGTCATTTAAGGATCATTCCAACATAGCTGTGGAAATCATACCTGGAGAATCCTGTGAAATGAAAGGATTTACTAGACTTGCAGGGCCTAGATGAAGAAAGAGATATGCTCCAGAGGGACGTGCAAAGCCACCCAAAGGCGGGAATTCCTGGGGAGTCAGGAAGGGAATGGAGCTTTACTGAGGTTCCTGAGGTCCTGCCTAGAATGACTGTGGCCTTGGGAAGTATTTTTGCTTGAAATGTGACAAGTAAATGTGGAAAAGAGGTAAAGTACAGTATTGAGGTCATCGTGAAGCTTATGGTTTGAACACATGTTGGGGATGAGTTCCCAGAGATGGACAATGACCAAATGAAGTGCAAATATTAAATAAGAAGAAGGAGATAAAGGAATGAGATAGAGTGGATGAAACCGATTAGAATAGAATATAAACATACGTAGAGATATAATCATGAATTTACCCCCTGGTAATTTCATTCTACTTAGGATCTCAGTAACCTCAGTAAAGTTCCATTCCCTGAAGTAAGCCAGACGCAAAGAAACATAGGTCCCATGGTTCCCCTTATTTGGAATAACTAGTATAAGTCTAGGACAAGCAGAAAAGGTCAAAAGCTATGTACATATGACCATATAAGATGATGTTAAGTAAAATGAACCCCAAGATAGGGATACAACTGTTTTTTTTCTATTTTGCTATTGTTTTGACATATTTAAAATGTATTATGTGATTTTTTTGTTTCCTTTGAATGTTCTTCCCCTATGGTATAACCCCTGTTTTCACTGTATTTGATGTCAGTGCCCTGCATCTTGTATATACATTTTTCTAATTTGGGGAAGGGAAGGGAAATAACAAAATGCTGAAATAAGGATACAGGACGACTCATTGTAACAATGAGATGCACAAGACATTACGGTGAAAATGAACTTTACAACTTGGGGGTAGGGGAGGGAGGAGTTGGGGAGGTGGGGTGGGAAGGGATGGTAGAGTAAAAACAAAGGAGGAGATAACAATGCTCAATAGGAAAGGTACTCATTACCTTACTCATGTACCTGTAACCCCTCTCTGTACAGTACTTCTACAATAAAAAAAAATATATAAAAAAAGAAAGAAAGAAAAAATACCCGCTTGTATAGCTAATATAAACCAATAAAAACAGAGGGGTGAGGTAAGCATTCTGAAAGTCATCAAGGCTACAAAGAGCTGTATATTATAAAGAATGAAATTCTCAAACTTCATTCTCATGAGCTGACTTTTTTGGGAATCAGTTGATTTGTCTATTAAAATACAAGGCTGCTGAAACTTTGACTACATTTGCATTGCCTTTTTAGATCTATTTGGAGAGAGAGAGAGAGAGAGAGAGAGAGAGAGAGAGAGAGAGAGAGAGAGAGAAACTTCTGGACAATTCTGAGCCATCTAAACCCAGAGTTTAGTATGTCTTTCTATTTACTTAAGTCTTCTCTTTCTCTCAGGAAGAGTGTAAACACAGCTCTTGCACAATTTCCACTAAATTTACTCTTTCTTTGTTTTTTTTTTTTGGGGGGGGGATCTGGTCATGGGGCCTGAACTCTGGGCCTGGACACTGTCCCTCAGCTCTTCAGCTCAAGGCTAGCGCTCTACCACTTGAGCCACAGCACCACTTCCGGCTTTTTTCTTATGTGGTGCTGAGGAATTGAACCCAGGGCCTCAGGCATGCAAGGCAAGCAATTTACCACTGAGCCACCTTCCCAGCCCCTAAATTTACTCTTAAATAGTATGTGTTAAATGATATTACGGCTGGCTTATGGCTTTTTCCTGCACTTTCCAAAACTTTCTTAGCTGTGGCTAAGAATCTAACTGCTTTTCCAAATATTGAGTTTGTATCCTAAAAATGTTGATAATTTTTTTTAGTTTGGCAAGGAATAATCTTTTATATATTTCTTAGGATTTTAGAAACAAAATCATTTCATCTACATATAAGGTTGATGATACTGTCAGCTAATTTTCTTACTTTATTATACTTTCCCAAATCTCTAAATAGAACAATAAATAGGACTGTTGTCCACAAACACACGTTCCTTTTGCTAAATCCTAGAGGGGAAATGTTGAGTTTTTAGTAATTAAATCTGATGTTAGTGATAAATTTTTAGTAAATGCATTTTCTGAAGTTGAAGAAATAATCTGTAGTCCAAATTTGCTAAGACTTTTTCCATGATTGGACGTTGTATTTTCTGGAAGTTATTTTTATATCATGCAACATGAGCATAACTTCTTTTCTTTAGTCTTGTAAGCTGTATTAATTTGACTTGTGATGTAACCAACTTTGCATTCCTGAACTAACCATCTCTGTCATTATATATGACCATTTTAAAATTGCATTCCTAGATTTGGTCACTAATATTTTGTTAGCTTTGGTTTCATGAGAGATAGTCATCTGTATTATTTTTCTTATAATGTTCTTGCTTGGACCTGAAATCAAGAAGCTCCATAAAATGGATTGGAATTCTATCTCCTTTAGTTATGAAATATATATATATATATATATATATATATATATACATATATATATATATAATCAATACTATATAGTTCTTACAGATTTGATTCACCGAGGAATACCAGTGAAGATATTTGTGTTAGACTGGAAAATTGTTCATTAACATTAAATCCCCTAACGTATACAGGGTTGGCCACACTTTTCATTTCTTGTATCAGTTTTGCCAAAAAAATTTTCTTACAATTTGTCCATTTTATCTAAGATTTAAAACTATTTGGCATAGCCATCCTTTATTTTCTTCATTATATCTGTAAATCTCTCATTTCTGATTTTTTAGGTGATTTTTAAAATTTTTTGATCATCTTTACTAATATGGTTTACTTATATTTTCAATGAACTGATGTTTTATCTTGTTCATTTCTTTATTGTTTGTCTTTCATTTCTCATTAGTATTATTATTTCCTTTACCTCCTTCTGATTTAACTTTTTTCTATCTTCTTAAAGTGAAATATTAGATCAATTTTATAAGCTATTTTTCACCTCTTTTAATATAGGCATGTGGGGCTTATAAATTTCCATATAGAGTTCTTTAGCTGCATTCCACAAATTTTAACATATAAAGATATTATTTTAATAATTTTTGTTTCCATTGACATTTCTTCTTTAACACATAAGGAATTTAATACTGCATTGTTTAAGTTCTTACTAATAGCTTTTATTAAATTCACATTAGTAACTCCTACTCCAATATCATCATGGATATAGAAAGCAATCTGTAGGATTTTGATACTATAAATCTATTAACATTTATTTTGTAAACTAGTATATGAGATGTCTTGGAAAGAATATACATTCTGCTGTTGATAGGTATAATACTTTATAGAATTTAATTAGGTGTAGTTGATTTATAGTGTTATTTGAATCTTCCACATCTTACTGACTTGTTTGTTTCAAAAATTATTGAAAGACTGGTGTTAAGGTTTCCAACTATGCTGATGGACTGGCCTAATGTCCCTTTTAGTTAGAAAATGTTTGCTTCAAACATTGGAGAGATTTCTTTTGAAGAAAGCTCACATTTAAGATTTATGTCCCCTAGATTAATTGTCACTTGTATCATTGCAAAATGTGTTTCATTATCTCTGATAATGTATGACTTCATGAAGTCTCATTTTTCACATGTTTACATAACTGCATTGGCTTTCTCATGATTTATATCTCTAAGGCTTTTCTCTAGACTTTTACTTTGACCTGTGTCTTTCTGTTTAAAGTATATTTCTAATTAATAGAATATATTTGGTCTTTGCTTTTTGACCTGCCCAATGATCTTTGCCTTTTAAATGGGACATTTATTTCATTTATACTTAATGCAAGTTTGGTTTAAATACATGAAGTTTACATTGTCAATTTGTCTGTTTTGTATTTTTCTTCTTTGTTGCTTTCTGCTTGTTCTTTTTAGTCTTTCCCTTTAGTTCCATCTTTCATAACCTTTTTGGTGAAATGTTTTCCATATTCCATTCATTTTCTTTTTTTTCTTTTTTTTTTTTTTTGTCGGTCATGGGGCTTGAACTCTAGGCTTGGGAGCTGTTCCTCAACTCTTCAGCTGAAGGCTAGCGCTCTACCACTTGAGCCACTGTGCCACTTCCAGTTTTTCTGAGTGGTTTATTGGAGATAAGAGTCTCACGGACTTTCCTTCCCCATGTTGCCTTTGAACTGAGATCTTCAGAGTAGCTAGAATTACAGGTGTGAACCACCAGTGCCCGGTTTCCATTCATTTTCGATATTGACTGTTTTGTCATGCCATTTGTTATGACTTGTTAACCTAGAGATGACAGCATGCAAATTTCAACATTTTGCCAACTACCTTCAAAAATATCAACTCTCAGGCAGGCATGATGGCATATACCTGTAATACACACCTGTAACAGAGGTCCTACCTGAAAAATAATCTAGAATCAGAAAGACTAGGTGCTTAGTTCAAGTGGTAGGTTGCTTGCCTACAAACTAGAGGACCTGAGTTCAATCCCAAGTACTGATATATACTAATAAAATAACAGAATAAAAAAGGAACTCTTCAAGAAAAAAGATAAAACATTCTAAATACCTACATAGTGTATCGTGTCTTGTGTTCTTTATTTTTTTCAGCTACATTTGTTGATTATCCTCCAGCAAAAAAGAGTCTTTAACATTTCTTGCATGTCAGACTCCCTCCACTTAAATTTTTAACAAAACATTATTTTACTCTCATACTTGAAAGATCATTTCCTGAATATAACAGTGTAAACTCAGCTGGGCACTGTGGCTCATGCCTGTAATCCTAGCTAATTCATCTACCTCTCCTTCCCCTTCACCCATCCCATCCCAGGCACAGTTTTAGTTTTTAATCTCTCCTCCTCCTCTTCCAATTCTCCCTCCTCCTCAGCTTCCTCCTCCTCAGCTTCTTCCTCCTCTTCTTTCTTCTCCCCCTCCCCTTCTTTCCCTGTGCTCAACCTTCCCTCTCTCCCTCCCTCTTCATTTTTCTTCTTCTCTCTTGCTTGACTACTCCTTGACTTGACTTACACATTTCATCTTTGCTGCTGTCTTTGAAGGCGAAAAGAGTCACATACTATGCTACTGATTTTGCTTTTTGGCTACCCTACTTTTAAGACACAGTTCTCGGGAATATATGACATTTTCAAACAAGTACTTTGAGCTTTTATTGTAGTGTGTTAAAGTTAGCAGCTTGTGAGTCTGTTTCCTTCAATAAAGCAGAGGTCTTACCTTAATGATCTCTATTATCAAAGGTGATCGCTGTCTTTGTATCTGCAGCAGTCATGGAGGATACTGTTGGTATTTCTCGGATATGCTATGTGTTCTGGAAAGTGAAACATGCAAATTTTAATTCAGGGCAGTGTTTATACTCTTGGTTAAGTGTTACAAGATTAAGATTGAGAATTCAAAAATATCAGTGAGCATAAAAAGTGATATAACAGCAGAAAATGAACATAAGATTGTTTTCCTACTGCTCTCAAAAACGTCTTATAATCTGAAGTAGGGGCTTCCCCAAGACCAGGAAAATGGTGCATACAGAATAAATCTCCTGTGTCCTCCAACCTCTCATTTTGTGATTTTTCATATAGAACCCTACTTTATAAAATCTGTATATCATATATAAGCTTCTGGTTCTATTTTATTGTAGAATTACAGACACTATTTCTTTTTCCTTCCTCTAAGACTATATAGCATTTGATTATGTTCAGACACATTTTTAATCTCCCTCTACTTTGCTCAAATGAATAAGTCAGAAAAAAATCAATAAAAATACAATAAATATGAGTTGGCAGAATTAAGGAATGATTTGAAAGAACTGATGATTGTAATTTTCATGATTTCTAAGGAAAATGTTTGTTAATTTTCAATATACAACATATTGATCTAGGCTAGATCTCTAGTAGTTTAAACCTATGTACAAGTGAACAAGAATAACACTTTATTAACACAGGCTGCCAAGTAAAGTGCAGGTTCATTTTTAAGTGGCACAAGTAGAAGAAAGCATAAAACTATACCAATAAATACTTTTAAAAGTTGAAATTGTAGCCAGGCACAGTGGCTTCACATCTGTAATCCCAACTACTAAGTAGGCTGAGATTTAAGGATCAAGGTTTGAAGCACATGAAACTCTTATCTCCAATTAACCATGGAAAAAAAGCTGAAAGTGGAGCTGTGGCACAAATGGTAGAATATTAGCCTTGAGCAAAAAAATCTCAGGGACAGTGCTCAAGCCTGAGTTAAAACCCGAGAACTGGCACCAAAAAAAAAAAGTTGAAATTGTATAATATTCTGTTTATACTACTAATAGAAGTTAATAAACAAGAGTCACTTGCATTATCACATAACTTCCAATAATCAGTGGTAATTTTCCAAAGTGTTCCGTTTGATGGACAACCCACAAAGAATGTTGATTTTCCTTCCCTCTGCAATAAAGAAAGCCTTCACTTTCTAAAGATTCTGCCTATCTCTCTCTCACACACACATATATTTTTGATTCATCATGCCCAAGAACAGATTTAAAAATAATCTTACTAAGTATTTTGTGTATCTCAGGGGAAAATATTGTTCCATGGAAATGTGAGAGGATTTTCTGCTCCTACACCTGTGCAGATAGTAAGCATGAAATCACCCTTTGTGGACAGGAAACTGTAAGCTCCTAGCTGCCAATAAGATGTGTATGTTACCATCTAGGTTTACTTCTAGACATTCTTTGTTATTGATCTGAGACTTCTCAAACTTATTATTTTCTCTTTTTGGTCCTTTTGTTATGGTAAAGGTGATATACAGAGAGCTTACAGTTACATGAGAACAGTGTTAATAGGAACAGTGTTACAGCCTCTCCCCTTCTCTCCCACTTTCCCTCCTGGCTCCCCCCACCTCCAATTGGTAAAGTTCATTTCCAAAGTTCATTTCTGTATCGCTATTGCATTGCTTCATTTTCTCACCATCTTGTTATTCCCCTTCTTTCCCTCAAATCAGGTAAATGTATATACAGGGAAACAAAACCAAAAAATAAAAGGGACAGCAGGCAATAAACCAAAGGCGGGGGGGGGGGGGGAATGAAAGAAAAAAGAAATAACTTCACACAGTACATTAACACAATCCCTCTTGTTTCAGTATCTTGGATTCATTTCAATTAGCATCCTTTTAACTTCTCAAAATTATTGACCTGTGCCTAGCAAGTAGTTTCCAGCTCACTTATGGGAGGTTTCCATTAGAGTCAAAAGTCAGATCTAGAACTTTCCTTGGTAGCATATTTTGAATCCATTTTTGCATCACTTATTATGATAAATGAACTCCCACACATGGACTGTACAGAGTTAATGCTTCCTAGATAGGCCTGTCGTACAGGTATAGCAATCACTTCTTGCCTCCTTCCTCCATTCTTTTCCTTCCAGTCTCAAATGCATTATTTAGTTTTAGGGATGAGGGTCTAGGGGAGTAGTAGAGCGCTTGCATGAAACTGAGTTCAACCCAGAGCAATACACAGAAAATGAATGAATAAATGACTAAGAAAAATCCACCTAGCCTGGCTCATGGCTTCTTGACTCTTGTCTTCTCCTGTCTCATTTATGGAATGTAAGTGTTTTATCTTCCAATATCCTCCACTTTAAGAGGCACCAGTAGTAAAAAAACAAATTAAATTGTATCTGTGACTTGTGATAGACTGAGTAAACAAAATAATGACTGTTTTATAATAAAATTTGGAAGAATCTTTGAGGCCTTTGTCTTAGCCACGGAGGAAAGGCTGATGAGCGAGATCCTGAGGTGATCCGTGCTTATTATGCTCCCCCATGTGAGCTGAGGTGTCAAATAACTCTCAATTACCAAATCCTGCAGTCATCTCAGCAGTCATCTGTGCTTCGCTCTGTAAAAAATAATGCAGGAAGATGCTAGAATTACTTTTTCCAGGCTGGGCACTGTGGCTATCACTTGTAATCTCAGCTATTCAGGAGATGGAGATCAGTAAGACTTCAGTCGGAAACCAATCTAGGCCAGGAGCTGTTGGCTCATACCTGTAATTCTAGCTACTCAGGAGGCTGAGATTTGAGGATCACAGTTCAAAGCCAGCCCAGACAGGAAAGTCCATGGACTCTGATCTTCAATGTAAGTAGTTCTGTGGATCAAGTGGTAGAGTATGAGCCTTAAGCAAAGAATAAGATCTCAATGACAGTGTTTAGGCCCTGAGTTCAAGCCCCAGGTCTGGCATGAGCGCTTACACACACACACACACACACACATACACACACATACACACACACACGTGCATGTGTGCACACCCACACACATACACACAGAAAGAGAGAGAGAGAATTATTTTTCTTGTATAAGCTTGTATAGGATAACATTAAAGTTATGCTGCAATAGCAGCTTTTAGTTCAGATTTTAGATTTCCAGTTTTCTATCCCATATATACATAAAAAGGCAAATAAAATAATAAAACCAAAACATTCTTTTCACTTTGTAGAAAGCTCCTCCCTCCTCTTTCCTCAAAGAAATGCCTCTTGGGAGTAATTCCCTCTGTTTTTCATATATATTTTTAATCCATACACCCATGAGATTAAATTGAAGAATAGACTTTCTAGCTATCATACAGAGATATTTGAAAAGATTGTGCTTTAATGGGATTTAAATGAAGTAAAAGCTTAGCTTAGCTAGCTTGGAATTGGACACGTTTTTGCCCAGCCTTGCACAGATTCTTTTTAATTAAAAGGGCTATAAAAATTCTATTTGGAGAACAAAATCTGCATTGGCCTGAGGTGTGTGTTCCATCTCCTTTCCACTCCTGTGAAAAAGAAGCAGGGAGCATTTAAGGGCCAGGGAGGGGAATTTCTTGGAGTATAAGTTTTCTTTTTCCATTTCCGTATCATTATCCCTCTCTGCTTACTTACTACTTGTAGGATCCACACACAAATGTTCGTCGGCATTCTTCGATCTAATCTTCATTGCTCAGTACACCACTTGACCTAGGAGTATGCTTGGTCAGTGTCCACCTGAGAAGAGGAATAAGTACATATACAGGCGAGCTTACCGACTAGGATGCAAGTGTTTTTCTTCCATTCATTGGACTCATGGCCATTTAGGGAAGACACTCCACAGTGACATTGCTCTCCTCTGAGATTTGAGAGTAAAGAATTTGCCAGAAACCAGGTGAGAAAAGACCAGAAGTGTGAAGGACTATTTGATGCAAAATAGAATGCTAAGTGTGATGTAATAGCTTTTGGTTAGGTGATTAGACAGTGATAAAGATTAATTTGTTAGCATTTAATAATTAAACAGATGAAAATGAAGCTTAGTACTATCTATATCTGACTGTGTCAAAGGTGCAGTGTTTATGCTTATGCTGAAATCTCAGCTCTGTCCACGGACAGAAAGTTCGGCAAGTTACTTTACTAGATGAATAGTGATATGCTCATCAGTACAATATGAATTATCTTCCCAATGGAAAACAAGGTCAAATATAAAGTACCTGACAAAGTACTTGTCACATAGAAGGTAGTCAGTAATGTTATTGTTTTTGTTGTTGTTGTCAGTATGTCTTGGTGTTGAGGGGAGAGTTAGTAAAGACAGGAGATGAAGCTCTAATACAGTATTTGTTTAGGCTTAAAAGACATGTTAAATATTTGAAATGATTGCTGCCTTTGATCCAGATATCTACAAGCTTTACATTTTCATATTTTTATTTCTTATCAAAGTGGACTACAAAACAAAAAAAGTGCCTAGAAAATCCTTTCAATTCTAAGTAATGCATATTAGATCCATTCGATCTGGGGAAGGAAGAGGACATGAGTTTAGTTCAAGTTAGAAACAAAAGAAAACTAATATTGAATAAGGTTGGAAAAGGACATGGTATTCCATTTGTGGATTCTGCTTCTAAGTTACATCTCTGCCTTCAGTGAATCAGTTTTTCTACAACTCTTGGTTGGGGTATAATTGTGCCCTTCATTAGCACATAAAAGGAAAATTTGACTTTAAGTGCTTCGATTGTAATGTAATGTGGAAGTGACCTAATAAAGCAGTTTACTTTTTCATTTTTTTTCTTGTTTGTATACAGGAAAATTTACCCTTTTTAGTTCTGAAATTGGGATGCAGTTTGTTCCTCAAAAATATATATATTACCAGGCACCGTGGCTCACACTTGTAATCTTAGCTACTCAGGAGGCTGAGATCTGAGGATCACAGTTCAAAGCCAGCCTGGACAGGAAAGTCTGTGACTCCTATCTCCAATGAACCATTAGAAAACCAGAAGTGGCTCTGTGGCTCAAGTGTTAGAACACTCACCTTGAGCTAAAGAGCTGAGGGACAGCACCCAGGCCCAGAGTTCAAGACCCATGACCGGCCAAAAAAAAAAAAATGTGTTGACAGCTTGGTCCCCAGACACAGGAAATAACGTAACAGGATCCAGATCTTCCATGTGTATATTCTGGCCATTCTGCTCAGTGCAGTCTTATAACCACCACCACAGTCAGAACTCAGAATCATTCACTCATCACCTCCCCGCCAAATCCCCTAATACGGCCCCTTTGTGATCAAAATTAACCCTGTTCCCAAAACTTTGACAACGACTGGTCTGTCCCTCGAGTGTTACCTGTTCCCATAGGTCATACAAGTGAAATTACACAGTACATAACCTTTCCATCTGGCATCTTTTTCCTCAGCGCAATTTATTTCTGCATTTATCCATGGAGTTACAGCTCAATCCCTAGCACTGAAAGACAAAGAACAAAAGAAAAGGTTCTCTGTCATAGTTCACTTCTCAAGGCATTTGCCTTGTTTGATTGCAGTGTATGTGCAACTCAATGGTGAGCCTAGACTTTCCTAAAGGCACATTTACAATCTCTTTTCCTCTTCCACCTTCCTCTCTACCATGTCGCTCCATGAACTTTCCAGTCCTCCAAGATACTCTTTCCCCCAGGTCTTCTGTCTTCAAAGCCAGAGATTTAGGTTCTCAGTGTTATTTCACATATTCTCTAATTTGGTCCACCTTGAGAGCAAAGTCAAGAAAGAGACAGACAGACAGACAGAGACAGACAGAGACAGCGGCAGAGAAACAGAAAGAGAGGAGAAAAAAGATGAAGATTTTTCTCCTACACATGTATGCACACACACAGGACTGATAGAACACAATTTTCCAACTTCTTTGCTCATACACAGACATGTCTCCCAGAGTTTTAGAAAGATGTATAGATGTTTGCCCTCACTAGTGTTTGCTTTGTGAGTGGGGGGACCTCTGGAATGGAGCCAGAAGAGCAAAATAAGCAAACAGAAGCAGAGATTTCTCTTCACAATGTCCATCTTACAGACCTTCACATCCTAGTCCTCTGAACAGAAAAAGAGGGAGTAGGTTTTTCTTAATGTCTTTTGTGTTTTTTCCTTATAGACATTAGACGGTTTGGGGCTAGAAACTAAGATGTGAAATAGCAAGAAAAAAAAAAGCAGTAAACTCATCACCACATGAGCTGCATCTTCATTCTCAATTCACCTGTCATTATTTGCTTTTCTGAATCTTTTCCCACTTGGTTTTGTGGATCAGGGGAGATAGAAGATAATATATGCTTAGTCTACTGTCATAACCAGAACTAGAATCAAGCTAAATGATATGGTATTTTTCTTTCCATTGGTGCCTTCATTTCTTCCTTCTCATTTGGTTTCTCTTGTTTAACTGGTTTGTATTTCCATAATAAATGTATTGTTCTAATTTTTAAATGATAAAAATAACTTTCAAACAGCCTAGTAAGGTATGTTTCTCCTTTTATATAAATTATATAAGGAAAATGGATATAAAGGGGAAAAAACCCTCAGGCATTAAGTAAGGAAAAGCCATTCACAATTGTTTCAAGAAATATGCACCATTCTACATATAGTATTTGTTCCCTTTGCTTTTTTGTTGTTATTGTTTTTTGTTTTGTGTTCTCCCCTGGGCACACTTCTGATCTATTTATTTACTTGAATAAAAGCAAACATATCACCATATGCTATCTAGAAAGGTGAGAAATTTGGCAGGAAACTGCATGCTTTCAACACAATTTGCAAAAGAACTTAATGAGGAATACCGCGCATACCAACCCACTCAATTGGACACTATTTGGTCTCTTGCCCGGTCCATTGAACCCAAGATCTCTTGGTACAGTTGAAGGAATTAATGCCAATTATAAAAAGACAGCAACAATCTTTCAGCTATTTACAAAAGAATCATACTTACATGAATTATGAGGCAATTATACTACAAGGATCTGCCGATTGTTCTAACTCCTAATGCTAAGTTTCCTTTGGCCTATATGTATCCTTGAGTTAGCTTTGTATTGAAGTCTTATTGTAGGTTGGCTCTGTGAAAAGTACTGGAGATCTCAGAGATGAATTCGGGGGCCCCATCTTCTGAGAGTAGAGGACACACATGTGCACAATACACAAGGCTATATTTCAGGCTGTGCCAAATGCTGTATCTTGAAGAGAGAAAAACAGCCTTCCCTGCGAGTGAACACAGGGATGAATCACCCTTCCAAGAAGATTGAGAAGGGTTTCCTCGAGAGGACATTCTTTAAACATACTCTAAGGATGCACTGGGTGACAGAGAATGCAAGAATGTCATTCAAAACAAGAGTATGAGCAGTTTTGGAGGTTGCAAATACATGGCACTCATCTTGAAGAAGAGAAAACAATTCACTGTTGTGCATGCATGATGCACTTCATTTTGCTTTTATTCTCTTGAGCCAAGTTGTGTAATTTCTCTTACATTGTGTTCAGGGCAATGATAGAATTGGTCAAACTCTAGAAACCAGTATGTGGATTCCAAGCAGATATGCTGTTGCAGGTTATCTTTGGAAGCAGTGATAGTCCCTTGATGGTGTAGCTCACAGGATTCTTCTGCATGCAGTATGTTTTCTACTATTCCCACTCAGCCTCTTCCTCCCTCAGGAAACCTTCTCTCTCTCTCTCTCTCTCTCTCTCTCTCTCTCTCTCTCTCTCTCTCTCTCTCTCTCTCTCTCTCTCTCTCTCTCTCTCTCTCTCTCTCTCTCTCTCCATTTCTCTCCCCCCCCCCTCCTTCCCTCTATGCCAGGGTGATCTGAGTTGTTAAAAAGCATCTATTTTCCTGTTGGAATACCTTGCAGTAATATTTCTTACTGTCTTGTGAATTTGCATAAAATCATTAAAAACTGAAAATCCAAGCTCTACCTTAATTAGTTCACAAAATAGTTGACCTAATCCATTTCCCTCAATTCTGTAGAAGTATTTATAGATATATTTTAAAACTGCTCGGGGGGAAATAATCATGCCTACCGCAGTCTGTTTTCTTTCTTTATTTTTTTTAAAGAGTTTATTGTTTCAGTGAAAGATTAGAGCAACCTGGCCATATCTGGATAGAGAATACTGTACTGGGGTTTAAAGAAATAAGGCTCCAGGTCCCCTTTGGAATTAATTCTACCATTTACTATAATAATATGGACAGCATCTCTCTCCTACATTCTTGAGAATTTTCTAGAGGCTTAAGGGATCCCTATACTCTAAAAATGCTAGGTTATTTTCCTCTGCTTTTGGTGTGGATCTGTTAGGAAAAAAGAAAAGAGAAAAAAATCCCTTTTTTTAATTTTTATTGAGTCTAACAAAAACATGTTCTTGCTGAAACCAGAAGGAACAGGATGTCTCTCACCACTGCCAAGAATATTATTTTGATGTCTCTTTAATTGTTTCCCTAAGGGCTCAAATGGTGTTCAGGGGTGGCGAAGTTTAACAGTTAATGGATCAATCCAGTTTTGTTTCCTGGTTTTGCTGATACAAGCAGTGCAGCAGTGTGCAGTATTGTGTGGTTCTCTTTTGCCATGTTAAAGAAACAAATGAAAACTGAAAAGCCTACCAACCAAAAATGTGTCCATATAGCAACACTCTATGTAGAAGATTAAACCAATGAACCAAATCTGCAAGATCACAAATCCCTGTCAAGTAAAAAAAAAATATGTATAAGTAACTTAAAATTTCAATGTATACAAGCTGATTTATTTACACAGAAAGATGACATGTTTGACAAAACAACCACATATAACTTACGGTATAAATCCCTGTGTAGTGAACATGTAAAATACGAGAATAAATGCCAAACATGGAGGGTAATTAATTCTGAGAATAGGATCTGAGAAATGGATACAAAAGACTTGAAAAATAACAGTAACACGTATGTATAGGTGGCCCACATCTGGACTCCAAGCTACTCAGATGGCTGAGATCTGAGAATCACAATTCAAAGCAGGAAAGTCCCTGGGACTCTTTATCTCTAATTAATCACCAAAAAATGGGAAGTAGAGCTATGGCTTAAGTGGTAGAGCACTATTCTTGAGTTAAAACAGCCCAAGGCTCTGAATTCAAGCTCTAGTACTGGCACAAAAACAAATAAATGCTGGGCGCTGGTGGCTCACACCTGTAATCCTAGCTACTCAGGAAGCTGAAATCTGAGGATCACTGTTCAAAACCAGCCAGGACAGTTAGGTCCATGAGACTCTTATCTCCAATTATCCACCAGAAAGCCAGAAGTGGTGCTGTGGCTCAAGTGGTAGAGCACATGCCTTGAGCTGAAGAGCTGAGAGTCAGTACCCAGACCCAAATTTCAAGCCCCACGACCAACAATAAACAAACAAACAAACAAACAAACCAGTAAGATTTTATAGCATTAAAAAATGTATCATATCTGAGGATCAAGGTTCAAAGCCAGCCTAGGCAGTAAAGTCTTTGAGACTCTTATGCCCAATTAACCACTAAAAAGCTGGAAATGGAGCTGTGGCTCAAGTGGTAGAATGCTAGCCTTCAGCAAAAAAAGCTTCAAGCCCTGAATTCATGCCCTGAATTCAAGTCACAAAACAGACAGACAGACAGACAGACAGACAGACAGACACACACACACACACACACACACACACACACACACACACACACACACATATCATAAAAATATTGAAACAAGCCAGGAGCCAGTGGCTCATGCCTGTAATCCTAGCTACTCAGGAGGCTGAGATCTGAGGATCATGGTTCAAAGCCAGCCTGAGCAGGAAAGTCGGTGAGACTCTTATTTCCAATAAACCACTAGAAAACCGGAAGTGGTGCTATGGCTCAAGCAGTAGAGTGCTTGCCTTGAGCTGAAGAGTGCAGAGACAGTGCCTAAGCCCAGAGTTCAAGCCCCACTACCAACTATATATATATATATATATATATATATATATATATATATATGAAAGAGAGAGAGAGAGAGAGAGAGAGAGAGAGAGAGAGACAAAATGGAAAAAAAAAGTTGAGATTTTGTAAAGATTGAAGGTAAGTATGTAAGTATTTGTGTCATTCTTTTATACTTCCATAAACTATTTTTATTCCAACATCTATTAGGTAACAGCTCTCTAAAATATCCCTTACAACATTTTTTTGGTAAATCTAAAATTTATTCTAAAATAAAAGGTTTCAGTACTGGATCTGGCATCAGTTTACAAATATCATTGAGTTTAAGTCATTAACAGAATCAGAGCCTTCAGCAGGAAACCCTGAACCCAGAGAAGACAGTCAGGTGGCAGAGTGATGCATCCTGACCTGGCCCTGGATTCTTCATGAGAACAATGACTGAGAAGGCAAAGCAAGAAAAGTGTACCCAGGAGAGTGGTACCCACAAAAGTGGCAGCCACTGTTTGAAGAGCAGCAGGTGGCCACTGTGGCTGAGACATGAATTACTTGGAGTGATGGGCAGGAAATTAGGCCAGACCGGAAGCAGGGTGCAAGCTGTGCAGCCATGCTGAGGAACATGGATTCCACAAAGTAGAGGTAACAAAAGTTTCCATAGTCGATGACAAATCCAACCTGCTTAGAAGTGTAGAGAATTTCCAAGATTAGTTGCAACTGTTGAAAAAGTCACTGGATGTAATGAGTCACTGAGATCACAGAGATAACAGCACTGAGATCCAGAAAGACCCAGGAGCTGTGAGATCAACTTCTCCTTTTGACACTTTCACCCTTTGCTTTCCTCTCCTTCCTTCTCACGCTATCCTTTTCATCACCATCACTTCCAATCCCTTTATGAAGCCCATCAGATGCCCTTCCCCGGGAGCTAGTCTATTTTTTAAAATGAGACGCAGCATATTCTTTAGGGAGGTCACTCCATAATAGAGCCTCACACTTCCTATCTCTTTTGTGAATCTTGACAGTCAGAAAAGAAGCATACCTTATCTTTTACAGACTCCTTGGAAGGAATTGATGTTCTTACCTCTGAAGCTGTAATAGGAGATGGCTATAGGGGAAAAAAAAAGTCTCATTCTGCAACATGTGACTTCTTTTCATTTCAAGGAGGAGCTGCCTTGTGTTTGCACAGAGGACCAGGCTTCCAATTTAAAATTGGGGGGTACCACAGCTGCACAAATGTCATATGCATTCATGGTCTTTCTCATGCACCTTTCCCGCCTTCAGAGAAAGGAGCATAAAGCATCTGATCGAGACTTTCTTCCAGCTGAGTTGTTCTCTGATTGAATCAAGGCCAGTTTCTGTAAGTACTGGATTGGAGTCAAAGCTATCTGGATTTTTAACTTGCTCTGGGACCTAAGGCCTTAGCTTTCTTATCTGTAAAGCAGAGGGCATTATGTAGAAATCCTCTCAGTCCATTCAAATCCTAAGCTTTTGTGGCTCTGTGACTCCCTAGGGTCTAAAGATGAACTGTGATCATTTGTTCATATTTTATGACCATCTGCCGAGGGTACAGCAGTGGAGGCTTCACATACTTGGACAAGCACAGAGAAGGACCATTGGCCTGAGAGATAGTCTTCCAAATTTACAATTTTAAGAGAAACATAAAGAATCATATATACGAGCCGTTCTTTTTTGAGGGTACAGATTTGAATCCAAGCTTGAGATAACATCCAAGCCTTATCAGGTAGAACAGGAACATGTCAAAAAAAGCAGCATATACCTCTGAGTCTCTTTTGTCTTTCCTGTCCAATAGAAGCAATGCTCGTCTCTGAGTTTTGCAGGAAACAAATGAGATGGAGGATAAGGAAATATTCTGTACAATGGATACTCCATAAGCATGTGTGTGTAATTCTTATCACTATCAAAATTAGCTGCACTTATTAGTTCAGATATTCTTGGAATGCCCAACAGGAGACAGATACTGTGTCTAGCACTTGAGTTTTATTCTGCAGTATTAAAACCTAACTTACGTCAGGTGATACTCACCAAGCAAGCTGGTCCATTATTGACTGGGTTTTCTATATGAGACTGGCCATACCCGCTGCCTCTCCTCTTTAAACTCAAGTGAATCCCAGCTTCGAGAATAAAACTAAAGGCAGCATGATGTGTGCAGGTAAGCACCAGAACAAAGCCAGAGGCCCTGGGTTCTAGTTTGTCTGTTCCTCTCTCTCTCTCTCTGCCAAGTATCCCTGAATGAATCACATCTCCTTTTTATTTCTTTCTTAAAAGAGAAGGGACAGGAGTGGTGCTGTGGCTCAAGTGATAAAGCACTAGCCTGGAGCACAAAGAAGCTCAGGGACAGCTCCCAAGCCCTGAGTTCAACCCCTAGGACTGGCAAAATTAAAACAAAAGAAGAGGAAATAGACCAAGGAGACTCAGCATTTCCCAAGCCTAACAACATTTTTATGTTTACCATTCATTAAGCATTATAGTGTGTCTTCTCTCCCCAAATCCCTCTATTGAAATCCAAACCCATAGAACCTCAGAATGTGCCCTCGTTGGTTGACATAGGATTATTGCAGATGTAATTAGTTATGTTCAAATAAAGTCAACCTGGAGTAGGGTAGAGTCTCAGTGTGATAGCAAAAGGAGATATGGAGACAGGCAGAGAGGAGAGTGATATGTGAAGTAAAAGCAGAACCAGGGAGGTAAGACAATGCCAACAATTGCCAGCAAACCAGCTGGTATGACGGAAGACACATGCACAAATTCTCCTCCATGGTCCTCAGTTAAAGAACTAACCTGATCTATGCCTTGACTTTGAACTTCTAGCTTCCAGAATTGTGAGATACTGGAGCAAATTTGTATAGTCCTAGAGAGATAATCCATTGCTACCAATGTCCAAAGACATTGTCCAAACACAACTATAGCTTATTTAGCACACATCTAATTTGGTCTCAGTAGTCCATTCCGGTTGTAATAGAAAGCAGAGAGTTACACTTTAATAGAACTGGCAGTTAATTTCTTCTTCTTCCCCCAAGTCTGAACATCACAATGTTTTGACTTACAGCTCAAGAAACTGAACACCACATGAGAAAACTCTTACTCATCCCACTATATATAGCCAGCGATGAGTATAGCATTTAAAAATGGAGCCACATGCACAGGGAAGGCACTGTATTTACAGAATGTTTCCTTCTGGATGCCAGGCTCAGCAGTTTCTCCCCCTCCTTTTCTCCCTCCCAAGGCAACCTCAGCAGAACCTCGAGATCAGGTTCTGTGGAGGGCAGTAGCAAATCTGAGAGTCCAACTGCTGCAGTTAATGATTCAGGAAAGAAACTTGGACATGTGAAAAATGAACGGATTTGTTCAAAAGTTAAGTACTGGGCATGTGTAAGAAACAAAGTTCATTAAGAGGTAAGCATTGAGATTTCCACGTGGAAGGACAAAAGGGATTTCTTTTTTTTTTTTCTTTTGTGCCAGTTCTGGGGCCTCAAACTCGCACATGTTTTTGGATTTTTTGTTGATTTTTTTTTTTTTTTTTTAGCACAAAGCTAGTACTCTACCCCTTGAGCCATACCTCCACCTCTGGCTTTTTGCTAGTTATTTGGAGATAAGGTTCTTTACTGACTTTTAAACCTGGGCTGGCCTTGAATCAGGGATCCTTAGATTTCAATCTCCTGAATAGACAGGATTATAGGCATGAGCCACTGGCACTTAGCTTCAAAAAGGGGATTTATAAGTGTTTCTGATTAAAAAAAAATTATTCTTAATTAGCTGTTCCACTGTGAGGGACATAGTTACTAAAGACAATTATTAAGTCTGATCAGGGCAAGTAAGCCCTAGAAGTTAAAACTTAATTAAATAATGGAGCATTATATACAAATTAAGTAACAGAGCTGATGAACAGGATATGGGTTGTTAGTAAGAACAAAGAGAATGAGCCAAGTCTTTAGCTTTCTTGAGTAGTGTTCTTTTTTATCTTTTTTTTTTTTGTTACAAAAATGACAATCTTATAAAGCTGAAATCAGAAAGGAAAAAGATCTCAACTCAAAGACAGCATGTAAAGCTGGACTGTTGGGTTTCTCTCCCATGCCGGGCTCCAAATCTGTGGGGATGTTCTTTCAGGAGTTTTGTGAGATGGAAATAATGATCTTCTAGAAGTGATTTAATGCCAAATTACATTTCCTGTGATTTAAAAAAATCAGATCTCTGTATTAAATGAGAATTAAGGCAATTTAGTCTAAGACTTAGGAAAATCAAGTGAAGAATTATATGTCTTGTCCCCTAAGCTAGTGATTTCAAAAATGAATATTCAAGACAGTGCATAGGGGTCTAGGAGGAGAACACTCCTCTTCACTGAGGTCCTACTATATGCTATGCACTATACTAGGAAATGAGCAAATATCTATGAACATAATATGCCCTGGGGAATTTTGCATGTTAAAGAAACAGATGGCTAGTATAGAATAAGTGTTTGAGGAGAGTTTAAGGGGAAAAAAACATAGAAATGTTAGACCGGGTTTAAAAGGATCCAATAAGGATGAAGGAGACCACTGGGGGAAATCTCAAAAATGAAGCACTTCTCCCTTAGGGAAAAGAGTAACGGCCCAGGTCTAGAAGAACAGTGACTGCACTGTAAATGTTAAAGGATGTTCCATAGAAGACACAGCCTTAGAAGAACAAACTCATTTCCTATCCCCAAGCCTTCACCATGCACAGATATGACCGAAGAAATGTACACTCAGGTATCTCTCTTCTCTCATCCCAAGTCTCCCACTGGTGCCATTCTTTGGCCAAACTCAACCAAAAGGCAGAAGATGAGGGCACATGCCATCAATCCAATCCACCTCTTAAGAAACAAGAAAAGGTCAAGAAGGGGGAAGAGGCACCTGCAAGGTGCACAGAGAAACCTAGCACACACATTCTAAGGAAGAAGGAGAGAGCCAAGTGCTGGTGGCTCACGCCTGTAATCCTAGCTACTCAGGAGGCTGAGATCTGAGGATTGCAGTTCAAAGCCAGCCCAGGCAGGAAAGTACCTGAGAGTCTTATCTCCAACTAAGTACCAGAAAACTGGAAGTGGAGCTGTGGCTCAAGGGGTAGAGCGTTAGCCTCGAGCTGAATTGCTCAAGGACAGCACCCAGTCCCAGAATTCATGTCCAACCAAAAAGAGAAGGAAGAGAGAAGATCAGGGGTATCAGAAGTCAGAGTAGGTCTTCTGAGAAAGTGACATTTGAGCAAAATCCTGCAGCAAGTGAGGGCATTGTATGGAAATTCAGTGATGAAAAACAGAGAAGCCATATCTTGAGAGGTAGAATTGAGAGTCTTTATTGGAGAGCCAGCAACTGTAGGTGGACTCCCGTCACAAAGACCTACAGCCCAGAACTGAACTTGCACCAAGCTTTTAGAGACAAAAACCACACTTGGGTGAGTTACCCAAGCCCAGCAAAAATAGACCATATAAGGAAATGCTCAGGTATAAGCAAAATTTTCCATCGAGGTAAATACTCAGGTCTGAGCAAACCTTTCCTTATAGGGAAACAGTCAGGGTTGAGCAAATCAGACCATCTAGGGAGATGATAGCAAAGCTTTCCTGGGGCTAAACAACATGACATTTACAATTCAAAGAATGGCCTATCTCACCTCTAGGCTTCTTTGGAGATGTGTGGAAAGCCTCCACCACCCAGCAAGACACCAGAATGGCTGTGAGAGCAAGCCATGTTACTTAGACCCAGTCTCCCTATTTCATTATGAACCAGTGGCTAGCTGATGACAAAGCATCCAGTGCAGAGACTCCGTGTTACCACATGCTTGGCAAGGTCAAGGAACAGAAAAGGAGGTCATTGTAATTGCAACTGAATGAGACAATGTGCTGCTGGTATCCAGTGTCCTACAGGGTAGCAACATCCATATGTCATTTTTGGAATAAATATTCATAGAAGTAGGTTGCATAATCACTGTGTCTTTTGCACAGATAGGGCTATACTGCCAAAAAGTTTTGCAACTACTGCTTTTGAGACATTGCATTCTTATTTGATAGCTGACTGCATAGAGGCAACAAAGCTTTCCTAGGCCAATAGCCAGCTTCATAGAACAAGATCAGCCCAAGGCTGGCCTAAGGAGCATCAACTTGGACTCAAGTCTCCTGTTCAATAGTTGCCTACCAACACTGTAATCCCCTCCTGCTTTATACAGTGTGGTGTTGCAGGTCAAATATCTTGATGAAGTTTCCTTCTGGATATGGAATCTTGGCCAAAGACACCACCCTGAATGCTCAGGCCTCAGAACCTCACCACCCGGCCCTGTATTGGCATTTTGACAAAAGAATCAAAGCATAGAAATTTCAAACATACATGCAGATAGTCAAATACTGTCATTTACTGACAAGCACTTGCAGCTTTTGATGGAAGTCCTGAGACTGAGTTAAAATTAATTCATGAATGGACTTAAAATTGGAAAGGGAAAATGAGACTATAATTATTAAAGGTTTTGCCAATTCTGCCTCACAGCTGTGGGCTTTCATGTGAGTTGGTTTAAGGTATATTTAGCTAAAATGTTAAATTTTAGAAGCAATGGCGTATGTGAGTTTGAATTGCACATATTATATAAATGTTTTACATTTTAAATTAAGGCAGAAGCATCAAAAATTGCATTTTTTTGTAAAACAGTAAAAGAAATATAACCAAAGCATTTATGAAGACAAGTCTATTAAATAACAAATTTATTAAACAATAAATTATAGCAGTTATTATAATCCTTGCTAAACATTGGAAAAAAAGAAAATCCATGCTGTGCTAATTATATAAGTTAAAGCTATTTTAAGGGTTATTTTTAACAGAGACAATAAAGTACTCTGAAGGAAAGCATCTTTTGCTGTTTTACACTTTTAATAATTTCTTTTTTTTTCTAATCATAAAACAAATGCTACTCAAAAAACAATTGCTAACCTGGACATTTTTCAGGATTGTGATATTCATCTTTTCTCATTTCTTTTTAGCAAATAGAGATTAATATTTTTAGAACATGAATGAATATACCTTCTGAAATCTAAATGTAATATTAACAATAAAGGGAATGTTTGTATAGATACCAGTCAGGAAATTTCCAACCATGCAGTTACTTCTAGTTTAATCAGATATTAAAAGATTAGAAAGTCAAAAGAAAGAAAGGAAGGAAAGAAGGAAAGAAGGAAGGAAGAGAACACAGGAACATTAGCTTATCATTGTGAAAGGAACTCGCTACCACTCCAGCATCATCAATTGAGGAAAAAGGGAAGAGAATTTAGAAGCTTATCAAAGGAGACATTAGTAGATTATCAGAAGGCATCATGAAACTGGAGGCTCAGAGCAAGATTTTCTCCAGGTGAAGACCCTGGAGATGGATCCTGACAGGATGGAAACCTGTCTTACGGTGGGGTCTCAGAAGTCACTCACAGTTCATTGGTGCTGGGATACTCCAAGGGAGTTTGATAGGCTGATTCTGGGAGATGAGGGAAGATCTGTGCAATGGAACCAAGAGATACTCCTAGAAGCAAGTGGTGCTGCCAGGGTAGCATCACAGGAACAGGTGTTGTACAGTAACTCATTCACAAGAAACAGAGAAGCCACATTTTGAGAGGTTGAATCAGGAGTCTTTATTGGAAAGCCAGTGACTGCAAGTGGACTCTGGTCACAAAGACCCATAGCCCCTCAAATACAATTAATACTATCAGAAAACTGAGCCAGGAGAGCAGGGGAGGAAAGAAAGAGCAGAAAAAACAATACCAACAAACCAGATCAACTCCAATGGAGAGCTGAAGTGAGATGCTATGTGACCAGAGGAGAGCCAGGAGACAGGAAACATGAAATCAAGAGACATGGCATAATGGTGCCTGACCTGATCTGGGCCTAAATAGTGTCAGGATCAGGGGGCAGGATCACAGGAAACTTGAGAGTCTCCCAAGTTTAAGGCACAGGACTGACAGATCCAGTAACCTATTGTCCAAGTCCCTGCCCCTGCTTCTTGGAATTCAGGCAGGCCATCACCTGGGAGGTAGGACTTCACTTTCCTCCACCATGAAGACAAGATGGTGCCAGTTAAACCCAATTCCCTATCATCTACACATGGCCAAAATGGCACCGGTTAGACCCAGTATCTTCATTTCACAGGAAGTAGATGGGAACAGAAAGTAGACCTAAACAGGAAGCAGACAGTTTGTGGTGTACCTTTGGATTTCTCTGTGGGTGGAGCCTATAGATGAAAGCTGACACATAAAAAATGTGTCTTGCCAAGGCTTGTCCTTAGCATCCCTAAACATAGTATAGAAGGCAGAGTGATCAATGAGAAAAATCTCGTAGTGGTAGTAGTCAGGTCACTAAATCCTAATATTAAAAGAAATTTCATCAAGCCTAAACTCAAGTCTAATGCAGCTTTCTGGGCCTCTTTTTACTTGAAGGGAAATTGTATCTGACCACAACTAGAAGACTAAAGATAAATCTGTCATATGTCAAAGATCTTGGGAATGAATCTAGGTTGGTTTGGTTGTTTCCTTTTTTCCTTGAATTTCTCAAGTCTTTCTCTGGAATACACTTGCTTCTGATTCCTGAAGTAGGCTTGTTTCATATTCTCCTAAAATGGCAACCTCACAATTGAACATAGTCGCTCCAAATTATTCTGTAGGGATTTATAAACCTAAGCATCTCAAAGTTCTTAGCGAGGCCAATAAATGTCTTTATAGCCATATTCTCCATCTTCCCCTGGTTACCAAAGTGTGTTTTAGCACTGCAGCTTCTCCAAATGACATTGCTGAAAGGGACTCAGAGGAAAGGGCAGGGATGGTGGTAGTGAGAAAGAGGTAATGTCTTACTCTTTGTGCTCCAAAGCACTGTATCGTGGAGGCTTGCATGGGTAATTTCACCCCAGTTTCAAAAGGACCCCTGTCTCACATTAAGAATTCAGACTAGAATGCCTTATTAAGTGAAGTTAAACATCTGTCTGTTTGCTTGGAGAATAATTTCCCTGAGTATAATGTGCCTTTACAATTGAGTGGGAATATTTGCACAGCACTAATAGAGTCTACAAAGAGACCCACAAGGTCATGTCTACACTGACAGGAGCATATGCTGTGTTTACAAAGCCCAGGTAAGTGAGCATCAGTTAGATTTTATGAGGCTTTCCCACTTGCTATGGCAGTTTGGGCCGCTTCCAGTCTTTCACTACTGCACAAATAAATGTGGTTCGCAAAGCCTGGCCAGAGTCTTTTCTTCTTCCCCCCACCATGTGAAGATATACTCTGAAATTAAGGTTCCTTGTTGTCATAGTATTCAGAGGTCTCTACACAATAAGGTGGGTTCTACCAACCAACATATTTCAATAACCAGATTCTCAAGGTCAAATAGTTGTATCTGTCATTTTTGCACACTAGAAGCATTCATCATTGTTTTTGTTTTTTTTTCTTAATTTAACAACCTTTAACTGTTCAATTAAGATTGCTGAACTATTCCTACAATGGAAACGTGTACCAGAGAGAAGAAAGCAAGCAAGAATTCAAAGAACACCAGCTGTGTGGTGTGTGAACACCACTCCACTTGGTGGTTAGGATGATTTTAAGATGCCTCAAATTCTATTCATTCTTCTTTCATTCATCAAACAGTTGGTATATCGTTACCACCTTAAGCTCTGGGAAAAAACAGGACATACAAACATGTCTTGCACTATTATTACAATAAGAACTGATATAAGAGATTGGATATAGCACTAGAAGATGAGAAGACCACATTGTATGAGGGTGAGAAAATTACCCAAAGAATTGCTGCTTGAAGATAGCCTTGGAGAAGGACTGGGATTTTAATGGGCATACGCATCCTATGAAGAGAGGAAAGGGAATGGCAGATTTCTCATTCCACTGGAAGCCAAGATGCCTGAAGCCACAGGAGAGTTTTCCCAGAGGTAGATTACTGCAAGAAAAGGCAGTGGGTCTGGAAAACCAGAGTAGAGGAGGTCCCATATCTGATTCATTGGTGGAAGTCATCAGATCTGATCCCAGGAAAGGGAAGCCAAGAGAAACTCCAGTTTGTAAGACTTCTGGATGGATGATCACTTTGGACACAAGGTTTAAAAGGGTGTACAGAAATGCAAAGACAGGGAAGCAATTAGATTCTTCATTTTTGAATCCTGATTGTGTCAGCTGGCCTTGAAATCAGTGTTGGGGACACTAATAATTCTTCTCACCATTTACTCTATCTTTTATCATTTCCTTCTAATGCTGATTTCTTCATTTTCTTACTTTTTTATTGTCTATCTTAATTGACAAATACATTTATATATGCATATATACTTGGAGTTTATAATGTGATGTTTTGATACACATATTAAAGTAAGCTAATTAGCAGATACATTACCTCACATATTTTTTCTGTAGCAAGAAGACTTAAAATCTGTTCTTACTCTCAGCCGTTTTCAAGAATGCAACATATTGATTGAACTTGTAGTCAAATTTTGTATCAAATGATATAATAAAATACTTTATAGCAAACCCTGACATTTCCTTAAATCTCTGTCCCGACTCTAGGGACCCGTAACTAGCATTCTACATGTTACTATCCATTACAACATCTTAGATTCAACAAGTAGGTGAAATAGGGCAGTGTGTGTTTGCCTTTCTGTGCCTGGTTTACCTTAGTGCCCAGAGAATGTTGAGGTTTATCATCTTGTCATAAATAACAGGATTCATCTTTTTAAGATAGTTGCAGGTGTTCCTTATCTGCCTGAATATGTGAAGCATTTCAAACCCTCTACCCTTCCTCCAAAGAGTGTACTTACCTACGTCTAGCCATCAGTTGCCATTCATAGTTCAAACTCTGATGATGATGATGATGATGATGATGATGATGATGATGATGGTGATGATGATGATGATGATGTCAATGTCTAGGAGCAGGCCACGTAGCCTGCAAGGGAGAAAAGGAAATTCCATCTCTCTGGTAAGAGAACTGAGGGGAAAGAGGCTTAAAGGCAGATGGAAAAGGTATAGAAAACCAATTTGCCCTACCTCAACATTTTTCATAAGCTAGCTGCACTAAGTGGTTTTATTCCAATCCTTTGAAGACGGCATCCAGAAATGAGATTGCTAATCCCTGTGTTAAATGGCAGAACTAATTGGCATGGAGAAAGAAGGAGCAAACTCAGCTCAAACAGGCTTAACTTGTACCTTCGTAGATGCCAGTACCCACCTGGTATGAGACCCTTTGCTCTGCCAAGTCTCTGTCCCCCGGCCAGGAAGTATCTGTGTTGGCTTAACTGGAATTCGGTATTAGGTGACAAAACCGAGAGTGTGTCATCCATTTCAGTGTTGAACGCCTGTGGTGTCTCAGCAGGTGCACAAGTCCTTTCCTTGGTGAAGCGTCTACTCTCCGGGGAAGATAATATTCTAAGCCTGGGGACCTCGGACCTCCTGACACACAAAACACAGCCCATTTAAAACATCAATCAGCAGCTATAACCAACTGTTATTTGCTTTCTTCTCTTTGGTTTTGCCTGAAATTGGAATAGATTCTTGAGCCAATTAGGATGAAAATCAGCCAATTAACTAAATCCCTATTAACCTCTCATGTCCAGGGGCGGGGATATAAAGGAAGAAATCTTGCTCAATATATTGAGGTTTTTCTGTATCTCTTCTTTGCCAATTGCTAAATATGACTGCCGTTTCTCTTCTTATGAAAGGAAGGTTAATCACCTACATTTCATTTTAAAATTCCTGGATATCTGTAGCTCATCCCAGTTGGCCCAGAAATGTGGAACTTGAGAAGAAAGAGGTAGGCATTCTTTATCATCTCCCTACTAATAAAATGAGGCTTGAGGAGATTAATGTCAATCTGATAACCTAGAATTACTTAGAGAGTGAAAATTGGGCTGAAAAAGTGGTCTAGTTTTACAAAAAAAAAGTTAGTTATGAGCGCCAGGTGCCAGTGGCTCTAATACTAGCATTTCAGGTGGCTGAGATCTGAGGATGGCAGTTCATAGCCACTCCAGTCAGGAAAGTCTATGAGACTCTTATCTCCAATTAACCTCTAAAATTCCAGAACTGGAGCTGTGACTCAAGGGACTGAATACCAGCCTTCAGCAAAAAAAGCTAAAGAACAGTACCCAGGCCCTGAGTTCAAATCCAAGTATGAACACAAAATAAATTATGACAATACTACCTACTTGTTGTAAAACAACAACAACAACAAAAATCAGGTGCATAGAAATATACTTGCATATATACTAGTGTTTACCTATAATTACACTATTCAGAAATAAACCCTATCCACATTTTGGTTGTTTTATCCCCAGTGAATAGTGTTTCATATATTTAAGACCATATTTTATGTTAAAAAAATTACTGCATAGCTAAATTTATGTTAATGGCTATACAAATATTCTTTACGTGGGTGTACCTCATTTACTAAACCATTCCTCCATTATTGCTTCACATTTAGATTATTTTTAGAGCCTCATTATTATAAATTACGACCTGGTGAATGTCTTTGTGAAGAAATATTTTGGTTTTTAAGCACAGTATACAGTACTGAACTAATAATGCTGTGGACTCTCTTCCCCTGTAAAGAGGGCCAAGAGAAGTAAGGTATGGTGGCTGACTACAGGTTAAAATCTCATGGCCCAGTGTCTAATGAGCAGATTCTTGGCTCCAGACATGGACTATAGTTGATATTTCCACTGATGATTAAATCCTGGCTGTTGGTTGAGTCACTAAAATGGGACCCAGGGATGAATACGTAGTCATGTTGGCTCACATTATGGTGGGGCTATTGTCCACCATCTAACATAATCTTTTACCTTCTTGGCCTTAGAACACTTGAGAAGCCTTATGTAAGAGTGGTTGGTGGACAAGAAATTAGAAGCTAGGTATAGAAGGAGATAGGTAAAATCAAGAGCTATGGTGAATCAAGAAACAGCTTCATAGGACAGGAAGCAAAATCTGAAGGTTTGTTCCTCTGTTCTAGGCCTTCTTATCAGCTCTTGTAGTGGATTGTTTTTTCTCTTTAGCTCTGTAAGTGCTAAGGTCATATTGCTGTCCTTGTGAAGCCAGCAAACTTTCCTTCTTCCTATCAATGTTAATTTCATCAGCTGCTTTTTCTCATTATTGTGGTCTATGAACAATCTGCATTGGAAGCACCGGGCTGCTTGTTGAATAATGCAAATCCCTGAATCCCACTGTATACTTATTTAATCAGAGTCTCTGGTATGAGTTACAGCTATAGGAACTTAAGATAACCTCCCATTTGATGCTTGTGTATCCTTAAAGATGATGAATCCAAATGATATATGACAGTATATGGATATATATGACTGTATAATTGTCAAGCAGTACAGTATTTCTAATGTCTGGCTTTGATACCTATCTCAACTTTCTTCCTTTCTATAGTTTTTGGTCAATTTGCATCAGATTTCCTTGTGCCTCTGTTTCCTTAACTATACAATAAAGATCATAAGGATACCCACATCATAGTATGGTTATGAGACCCAATTGGCTACTACCTATGTAAACACTTAGAATGGAGTTTGTATGTTTAAGGCATCCTACAGAGATGCTGCCGGCATCCTACAAAGGATTTTTTTTTACCCATCCTGGTTTCCCTCTCTCTTCAGAATATTGAAGGGCTAATCTGATCTCCTGTGTTCTCATTTAACTAATGTCTTCCCTGCTCATACGTCTTGATGGGATCTGAAATGAAACTCTCATCACTAGACTGAGGCTTCATTGGTTCATTGTTATGAGTACCTCTTATGGCGTCTGAATTTGGGGTTTGCCTCTTGCTTTCTAGATTCAAAAGAATGGAAACTTTTAGAACAGCTCCTAAAGAGTGGCTTCTTTTTGAGATTATAGGTTATACCATACTGGACAATTTAGACTCTATGTGAGGAGTTTTTGTTGACTTAACAAATGAAATCATGCACTACTTACTCAAAATCATGCACTACTCATTCAAAATGCAAAATGATATGAAAGGTACAGTGATCTGCGACACCACGTTTTTCAGCGACCATCTGATGTCCAAAAGTTTTAGATTGCAGAACATTTCTCATTTACACTTTTCAGATTAGTGATGTTCAACTAGTCCAGGCTATGCAAATAGTCTAAAGAAAAACAAACCAAAAAAGCCTCTAGAATCTGAAATCCTTCCGATACCCAAGTGTACTTTTGCTTTTGTTGCTGTTGTTCTGGTTCTCACTGGGTGTGAGGCAGCACTGAGCATGAAACCCAAGGCTTTACACATGCTTGGAAATGCTCTATCACTGAGCTACATCCCCAGTAACTACAAGCATGTGTTTGTTTGTTTTAAATTTATTGTCTTGTGTGTGTATGTGTGTGTGTGTGTGTGTGTGTGTGTGTGTGTGTGTGTGTGTGTGTGTGTGTGTGTTTCTTTTACTTTTTGTTTTATAGCAGTAATGGAATTTGAACTCTGGGCCTCTACTACTTGAGTTGTACCTTCAGTCTTTTTTTTTTTTTCTTTAGTTATTTTGGAGCTAGGATCTCACATTTTTGCCAGGGCCATCCTAGACTGTGAGCTTCCAATGTATATTTCCCACTTGGCTGGAAAGACAAGTAAATGCCACTGCTGGAGACACTTTTGTTGTTGTTGCTAATAGAGCCTCTTTAAACTTTTTGCCCAGGTAAATCTTTTTTGCCCAAATCATAGCCCTGAGCCAAGATGTTTGATTTCTGCTATCACATTTGATGAGATACTCATTGTAGTAAATCAGGGAGGGGTGGGACCTGCTGGTTTTAGGAATGTGCTTTGTAGCCGTTAATTAGTTTGGCTGATTTACCCAGATTTTCCAATTCAAAGATAGATAGATGGAGGCACCAATATAATTGGTAGGTAGAGATGTAGATTATATGAATAGATAGATTGATAGGTAGATAGATAGATAGATAGATAGATAGATAGATAGATAGAGTTAGAAATATGTTCTCCAAGAACCACTGGGGTCACAATGATAGACACAAAAATAAAGAAATGTCACAGCAAGGCAAAATTTACTTCTGCAGAAGAGTGCATCATGAGCCAGAAATCTGGCAAGCAAGCACACAGAGCAGGCAAGGGCTGCTCCTCTAACAGAGCAGGCCCTGCCCCTCTACTCACATTGGATTAGCTCAGGTTCACAATCTTCTCCTGATTGGCTCCCTTGGATAGGGAAACACGTATTTACATAAGGTGACCTCTAAAAGACTTTGAAATAAGATTAACAGTACAGAAGTCCTTTCAAAACTTACCAATACTCTCTGCTATCTCTAGAACAGTCTGAGGTGGGTCTTCTGAGGTGTATCTTAACTTCACCTTGGAAAAACTAGTTAAGATGAAAAAAAAAAAAAAAACAAAACCTCACATTTCAAAAATCCTGCCTTGGGACTGAGAATGTAGCTTAGTGGTGGAGTGAATGCCTAGCATGCATGAAGCCCTGGGTTCGATTTCTCAGTACCACATAAACAGAAAAAGCCAGCAATGGCACTGTGGCTCAAGCAGTAGAGTGTTAACCGTGAGCAAAAGAAACTCAAGGACAGTGCCTAGGCTCTGAGTTCAAGCCCCAGGACTGGCAAAAGAAATTCTTCCTCCCAAAACAGTTCTGTTCCTCTTTTTCTTTTCTGCACTTGCTAGTATTTTCTTAACAGAATAATCCATAGAACCCAGACCACCAGACCAGAGTAGGAACTTTTAAAAAACCCACTTTGATGGCAAAGGCAGTCTTTCTCAATAGTGATAAGCAAATGCAGGCAAAGGGCAGCTAAGGGAGCCCTATGTTAAACAGGCCACTGAGGTTCAGGCCTCTTGCAGAGGATACATTTCAGGATGTGCTCACTGCTGATTAAATTTGTGAGCAGTCCTTGCAGAGTCTCCTCAGCATCTTGGCCTTTCAAACTCCAATGCTCTTTTAATCTCTTGTCACCAGGAACTTGTGTTTCCTTGGGGCAGTCTGAATTCTTTTCAGGGAAAACCAGGGAGCTGCCAACAGTAATGAGAAAATTTCCGATTCTTGCTATTTCAAAAAGAAAATGTAGGACTCTTAATGTCCAGGGCCATTGATTTGAGAGGGACTGCTAAGGCTGATCAGTCTCTAAAAGAAGGCTTAGCTTAGATCAGCATGAATGAATGTCTTTTGCGTAGGTTGCTGGAGATCCCCTGGAGAGGCTGCAGATTGAAGTATGGCTTGTCAAGCCTCTCACTTTCTCCATAGGACACAACAACAAAGGAAGAGGGCCACATCCGTGCTCTCTATTCTAGCAAGCATGACAAGGAAAACATCGCCTTTCTATTCAGATTATGAACTTGAGTTGTTGTCTTGCTTGGAGAACAAAGTTGTATTGAAGTGCAGAGATCCTACCAACCAAAAGAGAGCTGGCCATTGATAAGCACATTATAATGCAAACATGAATAATTAAGAAGCCAAGAATTGTGTATGTTGACCAAGCTGTGTGATATGCAGTTATCATGGAGTCTTGGATCAGTGCTGTGTGGAAGTAAGACATGCTCTTAAAAATAGAAACTAAGGCAGAACCAAAGAAACATAGGTCCCATGGTTTCCCTAATTGGCCATAATTAATATATGTCTAGGATAATCTTAGTAGATGAGCAGAAGAGCGCAATCGCCATGTACATATGACCATATAAGATGATGCTAAGTGAAATAAACTACAAGACATGGAAATAAGAAATTTTTCTTTGTTGTTGCTGTGTTAATGTACTATGTGAACTTTTGTTTCTTTTGTAAGTTCTTCCCCCTATGGTGTATCCTCTGTTGTTACTGTATTTGATTTTGGTACTCTGGTATTGTATATACATTTATTTGAATTAGGGAAAGGAAGGGGAACAACAGAATGGTGAGACAAAGGACAAAGGGGGAACCAATGAAACAGCAATATACACAAGACAATATGTTGGAAATGATCTGTGCAACTTGGGGGGAGGGGTGGGGGAGAGAAAGTAGGAGAAAGAGAAGGGGAGGGGTAACAAGTCTGACAAGAAATGTACTTATGACCTTACTTATATAACTGTAACCCCTCTGCACATCACCTGACAATAAATAAAAAGTAGAGATTAGTCTTAGGCCAGTGGCTCAAGCCTGTACTCTTAGTTACTTGAGTTGCTTAGATATGGAGAATTCACTGTTCAAAGCCATCTAGGCAGAATAATCCAGGAGACTATCTCTAAGTAAGCAGCAAAAAGCAAGCCTGGAATTGTATCTCAAATAGTGGACCACCAGCTGTGAGCAAGAAAGCTGATCCAGTGCAAAGTCCCTGAGTTTAAGCCTTAGTACAAAGAAAGAAAGGAAGAAAGAAGGAAAGAAAGAAAGAAAGAAAGAAAGAAAGAAAGAAAGAAAGAAAGAAAGAAAGAAAGAAAGAAAGAAAGAAAGAAAGAAAGAAAGAAAGAAAGGGAAGCGTAAGTACCCAAACAGAGAGGCATCTTCTTATGTTCTAAAGTCACATTGATCAATGTCACTTACAGTCTCCTGAGTTGGTATTATTTTACTTTTTTTCATATTTGATCATTAGATGCAAACTTAAGTTTGTACAGGATGGATCAGATAATTACCCCAGGACTGCATTGTTGCTCACTGGAATGGCAGAGAATTGCAATATGCAATGGATTGGTTCCAGGAACTCTCTTGTATTACCCAAAGCCTTAGACGTTCAAGTCCCTTGTATAAAATAGCATAGTATTCTCATATAATCTATACATATCCTTTAATACACTTTAAATCATTTTATCCAATACAGTGTAAATGCCCTTAAGCAGTTGTTACACTGCATTATATTAGAGAATAAGGAGAAAGAAGACCATAAAGATGTAACCAGCACAGGCCAACCTACACAATGTTAGTAAAAATATAATACTTTTTTTTTCCAATCTGCAAGACACCAGGGTAGCAGGAGTGGATTGTAGATTATAGTGTAGTAGTATCCTGGGTGCAATGCCCTATTTCCCTGTGGATTCTGAAACACTTAATAATGATAATTACAGTGATTTCCCAAACCAGATCATAGCAGATAAATGATTCCTATCTGAAGAATTCCATCTTAACAGCCTAGAGGCTGTGGACTATAGGAAATCGTCAGAGGGCTGACTATTTAAAAGAGGGAAAGAAAGATGGCTGTTTTTATTTCAGCTTGTGGAATACTCTTAGCTCTTTCCTTTTTCTATATAAGTTAAAAGGTCCCTGATCCTCTAGCAGGAGAGATTTTCCTGCTTCAGAGGGTGTGGATATAATCTAAAGGTATGATTCCTATTTTTATTACTTACTATGTGGAATTACATTCACATGCGTCAGGAGTTCGTTTCAGTAAAACTATTATTTTACATAAATATGAAAAGGCACTTTTCTAATATTTTTCACTCCATGATTGATTGCCTCCCTGAATACAGGACTTGCCAATTCAGAGGACCAGCTTCAAAAGCTCAGAACATACCATATTCATGGACACAAATTTTAATAAGTGCTTCTTTGATTACAATCCATAAACTGTATTGAAGGACGACAGTGCAAGTCACTGGCAAGGAAATGATATGCAAAACACTCAACTTTAGTCTCTATCATTCATCCTTTCTCTTCATCCACCTACCCATTCAATAAATAGTTCTGAGTGGTTACCTTATGCTGAGCACTGAAATGGGAACTGGAGAGAAGAGAGCAGTTTCAATCAGGAGTCAGGGCCACAAAGGAACTAAAAGCTAAAGGCACCTAATCCTGATATTTTCTGTGCACTAAGTGCTGTTGTAGGCTATGGATATAGTTCAACTTCTAGTCTGGTCTGCCTAGCTCTTCTGTTATTTGTACAACGGACTTAGCCCTGGAGCTGGAATGCTTAACTAAGAAAGTCTTGCAGAAACAAAGGTATGTGGCAGTGGGATTAGGTTAGTGGTAACTCAGCTAGACAATGAGCATTTTAAGGCAATCAGCCATAATTGAGCATTGATAAGATTTGGAAGCTACTTGTGGTTCATGCTTGTAATCCTAGCTACTCTGGAGGCTGAGATCTCAGGATCGTTCAAAGTCAGGTAGGGTAGGAAAGTACCTGAGACTCTTATCTCCAACTAACCACCAGAAAACCAGAAGTGGCACTGTGGCTCAAAGTGGTAGAGTGCTAGCTTTGAGCAAAAGTACTCAGGGACAGCACGCAGGCCTAGAGTTCAAGCCCCACCACCGACAAAAGAAAAAAAAAGAAAAAAGAAAAAAGAAACAAATTGCAGACTTATTGGGAAAGCTAGGCTAGTACTTAAACTGTTTAAAAAAAAATCCACAGATCACTTGCATGTTTTATTCCCTACTTAATGACTGAGTACGTTTTGTTTGAATTCCAAGACTGCTGGCATGATTATTCCTTTTGATGCCTCAGGAAGATAACCTGAGTTCCATTAGTTTTTCAAATGAAAAAGAAAATGTCCTAAATACATGTCAATCTCAAGAGAGACTGGAACAGCTGTAGGCTTCTGAAGGATTACACAAATTCAAATGCAGTAGGAAATTACAAAAAAAGAAAACCTGAAATGTCTACTGCTAGAATAGATTGTAAAGCTAGGCTCAGCTTATGTCCACATACATCTGGGTGCTGAGGTTTAACTACCATTATTGTCTTAACCTTTCTTCATTTGTCTACTTTGGCATTTGAAGAAGGGTGTGATTGGCATCAGCAAGCCTAGTACAGAGAGGGAGAGTTTGAAGGAGAAACAGAGAATAAAATCCTTACCCTACCCAACTAGATAAAGGACAGGTATTCTATGATATCCAGGTGTTTTGTAGGATTTTTAAAAGTGGTAGACCAGATATTTGAATTTGTAGGAAATACTTGCCTGATGTTGCCTCAGTGAACTTTTAGAATTTGCAACTGCTAAAGATCACCTACTTTCAGAGGCTATGTTATTATGACCTGATGCTTTATTCTCATGCCCAGGTGGTGAGTTCGGCAACCCTAGCATCTGGCTCCTTGAAGCCAGATTCAGATTTTCCATAATCTTCAAACAGCTCATGTAGCTATCCAGAGACATCAACTCAACCATTTCCTTCAAAGCTGGGTAGATGGAGAATACTTAATGAATGAATAAGTTTATTTATGAACACACATGGAGGCACTCTTCTGTGTAGTTTGGATTCTAAGGGATTTTCTCTGCAACCTCCATAATTACGAGGAGCAAGGAAAAAACTGCAATCCGATAGGGCACACCCACAGGCTCAATCTTAAACTGGAGATACATGGCACGGAAGCCTAATGCTTGTGTGAACGACACTTTATTCTAGGGGCTTGTGTATCTTCCCAAGAATGAGTCATCTGATTCACAAGCCTTAATTCTGAGAAAACAAAATTTTGAAGGGGAAAAAAAACAACAGCAGTGTAGTTTAGCTTGGTTAGTTTCTGCATGGGGTCTGTGCAGTGAGTGAGCGCAGGAGGGTGTAAGTTAAACCTGAAGGAAAACTGCCAGCTCAGCTATGTACTAGTGGAATTCCCTTGGGTAGGTTACTCAATTCCTTGAGCTTCAGTTCCCCAGCAAACTACACTGATGAAAAATTTGCTGTAAAAGCTGTCTTCTTCCAAGTCCATCCTCAATGCCATGCTCAATGGCTGGATCATACACACACAAGGCTGTGGCCATTGTGACTAATTTCCTTGGCTTCACATTAGTAGATACTAAAGTGCCCACTAAAGTTTTTCACTGGCTTCACTTTAGTGGCTACAAAGTAACCTGATCTCACAAATTAGGAGACAGAGGCTCAGGAAAAATAAAAGGAAAGAAAACAAAATGTAAAACACCTTTGATGCAAGTTAAGGCTCAAAGTTAGAAGGAAGAGGAGAAGGGGAGGAGGGAGGAGGGAGAGAGGAGGAAGAAAGTAAAACCCTGGAGTTAAAAACAAAAAGTTGGGTCTGGGAAGGTGACTCAGTGGTAGAGCGCTTGCCTTGCATGCATGAGGCCCTGGGTTCCATTCCTCAGCACCACATACGCAGAAAAAAGCCAGAAGTGGAGCTATGGCTCTAGTGGTAGAGCTCTAGCCTTGAGCTGGAGAGCTGAGGGACAGCGCCCAGGCCCAGAATCCAGGCCCCATAACCAACCAAACAAACAAACAAAAAAAGATGTGGAGCCAGACAGCCTGAGTTGTTGGGGGTTTTGTTTTTGTTTTTGTTGCTTATGTTGCTGCTGCTGTTATTTTGATATTGATGGTACTGAAATCTCTGTGTCTCAGATTTCTATAAGGCCTATAAGAACCAGGGTAATAAATTCTACTTCACAGATAATTAAGTGAGTAAATGCATAGGAAATGTATGAGACACTGTCCAACACATGGTTCACAGTCAACATACGTGTTATTAGAAGAACCCAAGACTCGAATCCAGTCCTCCTCGCCCTCAATGCTACATCCTGTCTATCTTACTGAAATATCTTCCAACAAGTCACCTTCAAAGCTTCTTTGATTGTGGGTTTTATACTAGAGGCAGCTTTTCAAGAAGTAAAATTTGTCTAGGAGATATTTTTAAGAAAGGGAAACCCATCTATCAGGTATGATTCAAGTATACCAAGCTACCTGAAGACTCAAGGATGGGCTAGATAGACTCTAAGAATCTTAGGTTCTCAGGAATACTGTAAATATTTAGTGCTCCTAAAATTCCTAATCCTGGCAGATTTCCCTAGAGCTTGATATAATGATATATGAAAACTCAATCTGTGCTGAGAAGGGTATTAAAGTAGATGGGCAAAGATGATTTGCTTAATAAACAATACTAGCCTTATTCACTTATTATCTGGGAAATGTCTTAGATCCCTGTCCCATAGTGGAGCACATTTTTGAATAATTGATTTACAAATTGCCTATAGTCAAAATCTTTTATAAACTTGAAGGAATAAATGTATATGACTTATAGGTAGGCCATCTTGAATAAGAAAACAAATATAAATCCTACTTCTTAAAAATGTCAGTAAACTCCATTAGCTAAAAAAATTTAATTGATACGTAACAAAATACCCCAAGCACCCAAAACAATGTTAACAGCCAGACAATTGACCAGGAAAAAATATTGATCACATGTAACAAGGGTTCCTATCTCTACAGTTCAAGTGATAGCTAAAATTTATACTAAATAAATAACCCAGAGAAAAATACACAAAAAATAAGATCAGAAAATGAATATAAATAACTGAGAATATATTCAACCTCAGCAGTAGTTAGGAAATGCAAATCAAATCAGTGAAATGCCGGTTGTTTCCCCCCCCCCCCATTCAGCTTCCAAAATAAATAATGAATAACACTGTGGAGCTGGGGGAGGGGGATGAACATATCACACAGCTGAGTGGAATGTAAATATTCATAGACACCGCCAGCATCTTTTCATGTGTTCTGCCGGCATCCATTATTATAAAGCTTGTGTGTACTTTGAGTGAGCAATCCTTCAGGAATCTTCCCCCACTGAGATGAAAGTGCCCATACTAAAACGAAGATGTTCGCAGCTATTTATCAGAACACTGATTTTTAATGGTAAAAGAAGATGGAAATAACCTTAACATATATACATATGTATGCATATATATATATATATATATATATATATATATATACACACACACACACATATACATTTAAGGTAGAGAACAGTTGAAAAAAGTAAGGCATGTTCAAGTGATGGAAGTTCTATTGTAGCCTTACATATCCATAAAGATAGCACTATCCGTGCTAATATTGACATGGGGTAGAACCTAAGGCATATTACTCAAAACAAAAGGTACTGTGATATCTAAAGAAACCCTAAGAGCATATGTTGGGACAGTGGACTGTGTGTGATGCTGTCCATCCTGTTCACACTGGTCGCCACTGGCAAGAAGATGATTGCTTTTTGTTGTATGCGTCTGTACCTTGGATCACCTGGTACCATACATATGTTACTTGGACTTTTTCCTAAAGGGGAGGTGGAAATGATCTCAAATCCTAATCCTTTGGTAATTAGCCAAGTGATCTTGGGAAGTCATTTGACCTCTTCAAGTCTTACTCTTCTTATTTATATAATGATGATAAATGATAATCTTACACCATGGGAAGGATTAAGCAAGATGTCGAGTTCCTAGCACACAGAACATATTAAGGGATGATGATGAACAAATGAAACACCATCACCTTCCTTACTTTCTTTTTACCCCAATAGATACATTTGTAGGGATGCCAGTCAGTTTCCAACACCGGAACCAACTACAAATGCCAGGGTGACTCGGCTGCTGTACAAACAAATAACCTGACAAATGCCAAAGTACACTGGAGTTAAAACCCTTTTGGATGATCCATCTCATTGCTCACCCCTCCATCCACCCAGACACTGAAGATTATAGATCCAAGAAGTAATTACACATGCCTTATGAAAACAGTGAAATTAGTGACCAGTCTGTGACCTAGACTGCCTTCAGAGCTCTCTGCGCTGAAACTGGGCTGGGAATCTGAAAGCTTTATCTGCTTGCCCTCCTGCTTAGATCCTGTACCCTTTTGATTCTTTTTAATCTTTGCCCCAAGAATGCTTACCAAGGTGCAAAGTATAGATGGCTATGCTATTGCTAATACCTGCTCCCTAACCCCTACTGTAACATCTATTAAATACTTACTACAGAACTAATATTATACCAGACAAGCTCTCAATCTCACAAACAGCTCTGAAACGACTATCATGTCATTTAAAAAACCAAGAGACTAAGGCTATAGAATTTTAACCACCTATACTCATGGTTCTACCGTGAGAATGGAGTCATTCATGATTTTTTTTTTCCTCTTCTACTCTAATAATTGTAAAATTGGGGAATTCAGAAGATTCATGGGTTTTTTAATACTATGTGTTTAATATCAACTGAAATTCTAGTTATACTTTCAGTTGTTATAATATGGCTGTCTTTAGGATGAAGTGCTTCAATCTTTTCACTAGTCACAAGACTAGTGAATCTTCTCCTAGGAAGGCATTCCCTACGGCTTCAGAAAAGAGCCTGGGTTAGCTGGCTTTCTTATCTATATTTAAGCTTTAATGTTCATTTTATGAGACACTGTTTTGTTACAATGAATTTCTAGCTTACTTATCTTTCCGTTGTATTATCCTTAAGAGTAAGGGTACTTGATTTATCTTACTATCCCTGATTCATTCATTAGAGGTGCTCCATTAATTTTTGTAGATGAATGCACAAATTAATGCCAATGTGTTAAATAGGATATGTGCAACTCCTTGGAGATCCAAGTAAGAGACCAGAGGCCTTATTTGTCCTATGAATCTAAGTCCTAGTCAAGAAGAAAGAGTCCAGCAGCAAAGGGAATTTATGTCATGGCCAATTCCCCATATGAAGTAAGTCTGAAATCAGAAAGGGGCCGAAAGCCTGCAGCACTGGGTATTTTAAACTTGTTCATTAATAATGGCTCAAAGTAGGTATTTATTACTGTTAATAAGAGAGCAAAGGACAGTAAATCAACAGTGGTAAGGGAAAGAGCAAAGGAAAGATATGAGTTATTATTTAAAATGTATATTCATTTTTAAATCCCAAAGCAGAGATTGCTATATTGAAGTAGAAGACTTTCCTTGTCTAGTAGCATTAAACAAAGCTCCATCTTATACCAGTACTCATTTTCCCAACTTTCATTTGCTTTTCTTTGGCCAAAAAGTTGGGGACATCATTTAATTACTGAAAATGAAAAAAAGATTGCCTCAGCTGAGATTTCATGGAAACCATCTTTGCTTCAAGTTACAACTTGTACAGCACTCATTGGAGCCTAGAAAAATGCTATTTTATTGGCACATATGATGAACAGTTTTTTAAAAGCATTCAATTAGTACTGCCTTTGAGACAGAATTTAGAAACAGCCTAAGCAATAAATTTACACACACACACACACACACACACACACACACACACACACACATAAAATATCTATATCTCAAATTATTACCTGGGAATCAGTTCTTTTTCTGCTAAAACCACACATAATTAAATTTCCCTTCTAATCAAGCCAAAACACATACATTATTTCTTTTTAATCCATAAGCCAGACCAACGTTTCCCCTTGCCTAAAACCTCCAGACAGATTCTGTTATAGGGAATAAAATGGTTTACACAGAGACCCTAGTCATCTATCCCAATTATCATCCCTAATCCCCGCTCCTGTGACTTTCCTCTTCATCCAGCTCATCAGATTCAAGTCTACCTGCTCTTCCCCTGTGCCTTGAACACATCAAACTTTTCTCTCCCCCATCTCACTCTTTCCTTCTGCCTTGACATCCTTTTGCCTTTTACTTACATCCCTCACTTTCCTTCGGCAGTCCACTGCCTGTCTCTTCCTTGAAGATCATTTCTGACCATTCTGCTCAGATAGATCTCCCATTCCTGACTTATTCTATAATTCATTAACAACTTAATGGTCCCTATGGCATGCTAACCAGAAGTTTTACTTACATAGATCAATATGTATACATTTGTTTTTCTCTTGCACTTCTCAATAGACTCCAATATTCGTGACAGTAAGAGCTTTGCCTGCTTCAGTCATTCCTGACAACCCATGCACTGCATAGCACATAGTAGGTCTTCAGTAAATATGAATTATGACGGCCAAGTTTAATAGCTGATATCATAATCTAGCAGTCAACATTTACGAATTGAGTTTATCTTGTTCTCCTAAAATAGCAAATTTGCATATGGTACAAAATAATTCCCAGTCCCTAACACTCTGACCACAACCTTATCTCTACAAAATCTGCTGGCTTAGGACAAATAAATAACGAGGATTCCTACAACAAAAATCATGATGTGAATTTAGCAAACCTTCTTAGGATAAAAATGTCATCAAGGCCAATTTTAATATCGGGCTTGATTCTTCTAGCTCCTTGTTCTCTTGACCTATTTCTTGTTTCAGTGAAAACTTTGTTTTTGTCTGGATGTTGCCAAGGTGTGTTAATAAAGTAAACTGGGATTTTGTTTGTTTGATTCTCTTCTTGCTTCACTGGTTTGAACAAGCAGCTGACAGGTTTTGCTCTGAGTTTGCCAAAGCCCATGATTTCAGCCATGGAAAACAGAGTGACTGAACATCTTTTATAGCTCATTGGACCTAGAGCCAAGAGAACACTGGGGATTTGTAGTTAGGGTAAGAATGGCAATACTTCCATGGGGGAAAATATTCTGGCAAGATAACTCAGAGCTGTGATGTATCAGTGAAATTCCCTTGTTTAGTTTCTGTGAAAATTAATTTGCAAAAATATTCAAGTCTGTTGTGTGTTCCAGTTTATATGTAAATTAGAAGCCTGTGTTGGAAAAAAATGCCAAGGATGATGGAACTCGAACATTTTCAGACCAGTTGTTGATTAATTAGTTGAAATGAGTTCTATTCGGTCTCATCTCATTTACCTATATTTTTCAACAGTAAGTTGTATTGATCAAGCTAAGAAAAAAGCCAACACTGCCCAATAAACCGTGATAACTGATGCATGAGAAAATAAAATAAAGTTAATAAAGTTTTAAAATCTGATTATTGGGTCTAAGAAAGAACGAATTTCACAGATGATGCTTGGAACTTGGAAACAGAATCTGCGCTACCACCACTCTTCCCAAAGGTAACATCAGGCGTCTATCTAGAAACTTGAAAAGGGTTAAAATTATGGACAATAGTTAAGTATCCAAAACTTGGAGATAACCAAGAGTTTGTAAAAACCCAGAGAGGGACTTTCTTGTTCTGAGTCTTATAGTCTACCTCAGAAATCCATCTTTGTTCTGAACATAAAAGCAGCTAGCTCACTCCTGGGCATGCTTACATCTGTGTGTACTTGGCATGAAGGCTGCAGATACAGATAAGCATGCACTCTAGACCTTCCTATTCATGAACTCTGGATCTAGGCACTGTCCCTCAGCTCTTCAGCTCAAGGCTAGCACTCTACCACTTGAGCCACAGCACCACTTCTGGCTTTTTCTGTGGTACTGAGGAATCGAACCCAAGGCCTCAATGCATGCAAGGCAAGCACTCTACCACTGAGCCACATTCCCAGCCCCCCATTCTCCTTTTATCCTAAAGCCATTCTCCCTTCCTTCCTTTCTTTTTTCCTTCCTTTGTTTCTTTTTTCCTTCCTTTCTTTCGTACCAGTACTGGGACTTGAACTCAGGGCCCAGGAACATTCCCTTAGCATTTTCTGCTCATAGCTGGCATTCTACCACTTGATCAACAGCTTCATTTCTAGCTTTTTGGTGATTTATTTCAGATAAGAGGCTTATGGGGCCAGGCGCTGGTGGCCCACATCTGTCATCCTAGCTACTCAGAAGGCTGAGATCTGAGGATCGCAGTTCAAAGCCAGCCCTGGCAGGAAAGTCCGTGACTCTTTCTCTCCAATTAACCAGTAGAAAATCAGAAGTAGTGCTGTGGCTCAAGAAGTAGAGTACTAGCCTTAAGCTGAAGAGTTGAGGGATAGTGTCCAGGCCCGGATTTCAAGTCCCATGACCAAAAAAAAAAAAAAAAAGTTTCATGCACTTTCATGTCTGGACTGGATTCAAACAGCAGTCTTCAGCTCTCAACCTCTTGAAAGGTAGCTATGATTACAGACTGTGCACAGCCCAAATGTATTTGTTTTACATCTAGATTATACCACAATTGCCTGTCTACCCCTGGGTCATTTGACACTTGAGTCCTGGATTAGTTTCAATACTTTCAACTTGCCCCAGCACTTACCACTACTCTCACTTCTATGTAGACTGAAACCTTGCCTAGGCCAGCCAGCTTCTAGGCACTATCTCTGAAACAATTCTTTCTGAACAGTATTTCTCCTCACATCTCCTTGGGACCCTACAAACACATCTTTGCTGCCTGCTCCAGAGCTATTTGCTCTTCACTCCATTCTGTCTATGTTTCCCTATAGTTCATTGTATGGCCACTTTAAATTCCTAACTTGACTTGAGATCATTGCACTCTGAACTTTTCTACTTGAAATTAATTTTAACTGCACAATACACGGCCATGTACCTCTAGATTTACCACAAGAGCACATGTCTTGTCGGATTTGTGGCAGTAATTAGATATGAAATTCCCTGGACCTGAGAATCTGCTCATGAATGGAGTCTTCTGGAAAGGAATGGTTCAGAGCAGTGGAATCATAGTGGTACCAAAAGTCTTGAAATCAGGTTCTGGTCTTTGTTCTGTCCTTGCCTCTACCTGGCTATGTGGTTTGGGGTTGAGGACTTTACCCTTTGTCTATGGGCATAGATGCCTTGTTACATTAGATAAGATGTTTTAAATGGCTTCTGTTTCTAAAATTCTATTCATTTAGGGCTGATGAAAGACCAGCCATATAGCAGTGAATAAACTTACATATCCCTTCAAGAGTGGAGCCAATAACAGACACAAGTGGAACAGAGTCAATTGCTCCTGAGTTATTCTCCACTTACCAAGCAGGTGGCTTGATCAGAAATGTGGGCCTTGACAGTGAGTAGGGATATAAACATCTCAAAACTGTTTGTCGTGGGCTGGGAAGGTGGCTCAGTGGTAGAGTGTTTGCATGAGGCTCTGGGTTCGATTCTTCAGCACCACGTAAGCAGAAAAAGCTGGAAGAGGTATTGTGGCTCAAGTGGTAGAGCACTAGCTTTGAGCTAAAGAGCTGAGGGACAGCGCCCAGACCCAGAGTTCAGAACCCATGACCAACTGGAAAAAAAAAAAAGAAAAGAAAAAACTGTTTGTCATAGGAATCCCATGCCAAATAAAAGTGAAGGCAGATGTTCGCATCAAGTTTTTGCTGTTTGTGGTTTTGTTTTGTAGTGGGACTTTCTGGATAGGAAGTTTATTAGCCAAGCATGGTAGCATCTGCCCACACACACTGCCATATAATAACTGTCTTACAACCCCTTTATGGAACTGGAATTATTTTTGTTAATGATTTTCATCAGAGTCGATGAAATGCAATGTGTTCCAGCTGTAACTACGTTTATCACAAAGCTGGCTTCCCAAGAAGTCTTCCTCCACAGATATCATGTGATATCTGGATTGTCAAAGAGATTTTTTTTTTGCCTCATGGATTTTTTTACTAAGAGAAAAGGGCTATATTTGTTTCCTACCAGCGCTGAGACAAATGATCAAAACGGAATAGCTTAACACAGCACAAATTTATTATCTGAGCAGCTCTGGCTGTCAGATGTCTAGAATGACTCTCTTAGGGTTGAAAATCACAATGTCAGCAAACCCACATTTCTTTCAGAGGCACTATTGTCTCTCCTGGTCCAGATCACAGAAACTGCATTCCCTGGTTCACACCTCTGCCTCCATTTAAGGAGCCAACAGACTTCTATCTAATCCCCAGTGATCTCTATGTTCTTCTTTATATCTCTTTTCTACATTACTGGACTTCCTATTTCCCTCCTGTAAGTCCCCCCCTGATTACAATGGGCCAATCCAAACCAGCTCTCCATCTCAACATCTTGAACTTAATTATAGTATGTAAAGTATCTTTTATTATCTGTATCAGTCAACTTCCTGTTACTCAAACAAACTTATAAAGAGGAAAGAGCCTTGAGGAGCCCATGGCTCATGCCTATAATACTCAGGAGGCTGAGATCTGAGGAATGCACACAGGTACTGAAATACAGAGCTTGAACTCAGGGCCTCATGCTCTTCCTTAGCTTTTTTTCTCAGTGGTGCTATACTACTTGAGCCCAATTTGACTTCCAGCTTTTGGCTGGAAAATTGGAGATAAGAGTCTTTTCTGCCTGTGTTGGCTTCAAACAATGACCCTATGAGCTCAGTTTCCTGAGTAATTAGGATTACATGTGTGAGCCACAGGTACCCAATCAGAAAAGTATATTTTTAAAAGTGTGTAATGTGTGTGTGTGTGTGTGTGTGTGTGTGTGTGTGTGTGTGCTGGTCCTGGCAGTTTGAACTCAGAGCATGGGAGCCATCCCTGAGCTTTTTTGCTGCTGAAAGCTAAAGTCCTACTACCTGAACTCTTTTGGTGGTTAATTAGAGATGAGAGCCTCACAGACTTCCTGCCCAGGCTGGCTTAAAACCATAATCCTCAAATCTCAGCCTCCTGAGTAGCTAGGAATGCCAGCATGAGCCAGTACATACTTAATGCAAAAATTCCTTAGATACTAATTTTGCAAGAATAAGATGACTTAGAAACAAGAAGTTCACACTCATTAACAGACTTTAAGTAACAAGGAATGAAAGCAGCAAGGAAGCACATGTGTAAATGTCCTCTTCCTCCTCTGCCTTCTCTGAAAGTCCGAAGCCATGACTGCCATTTTGAAAATGGTAAATGGTGAGAAAGCCAATTCAAACTTGATAAACAAATGGAGTCACTGGAGGATTATTGGAATCTATGCTAGCAAATTAATTATTTGTCAGATTGTAGAGCCCATCCTATATATCAGTGTTGAAAGTATTTTCCTAGGAACCAACTTCTTCCCAATGTTGACTGGAACAAATAGAAAAGTCATAGAGTTTTTGACTTGGATGAGACTAGACACATCATCTTATCCTAATTCCTCTCCTACATTATAAGACTCTGTCAAGTGTCCACCAGACTCTTTTTCTTCTCCATAGTATGGGCAGGATCAATGGCTGCACAAAATTAAAGGCTGCATTAAATTTGTTTCTGAGAGGCCAAGTACATTTCAGAGGGATGCAGAATGACTGAAATAATCATCTTCTCCATGTCTCCCTCCCTGGCTCCACCCCTTCATAATACCCACAATCCCAGTCACTCAGTTTTTTTAATATATATATTTTTTTATTTGTAAAGCTACTGTACAGAGGGGTTACAATTACATGAGCAAGGTAATGAGTCCATTTCCTATGGAGTATTGTTACTCCCTCCTTTATTTTTTCCCTATCATCCCTTCCCTCCCGACCTCCGCAATTCCTCCCTCCCTGCCCCCTGCAAAGTTGTAAAGTTCGTTTTCAACATAGTGTCTTGTACATCTTATTGTTGCAATGGGTCATCCTGTATCCTTATTTCAGCATTTTGTTCTTTTCCTTCCCCTCCCCAAATTAGAAAGAAAATGTATATACAAGATGCAGGACACCAGAATCATATACAGTGACATCAGGGGTTGTACCATTGGGGGAAGAACATACAAAGAAACAAAAAAAAATCACATAGTACATTATGAGTACATTAAAAAGAACAGCAACAAAGATAAAACCTCTTGTGTCCCTATCTTGGGGTTCATTTCACTTAGCATCAGGTTATATGGTCATATGTACATAGCTTTTGACCTCTTCTGCTTGTCCTAGACATACACTAGTTACTGCAGATAAGAGAAACCATGGGACCTATGTTTCTTTGGGCTTGGCTTGCTTCACTTAATATAATTTTTTCCAAGTCTTTCCATTTCCTAACTAATAAGGCAATATGCTTTCTGATGGAGGCATAGAATTCTATTGTATATAAATACCACATTTTCTTGATCCATTCATCCACTGAGGGGCATCTGGGTTGGCTCCATATCTTAGCTATGGTGAATAATGCTGCGATAAACATAGTTATGCTCCCACAGCTTAAACTCAATTCCCTGGCATGTTCCTTATTCTAGTGCTTTTTTTCTAGATCCTCCCAATTCAACATAATCAAGGACTAGACACAAGATAGGAGCTCACTGTACCCTCTGAGATGGAATGAATGAATGAATGGCCCTAAAATCTCAAAAATGTTTACAGGATATCTGTGTCTCAGTGGAAGTACGGGAGAAGGGCCATAAAAGATTAAGAGTTGAGTTTCTTCACTAACAAAAAAAAAAAATCACTATGTTGGTGCTCCCTCTTTCCCTACTAGCTTTCTTGATAGAGCTGGGAATTCCACAGAGATTTGTCCTAATAGATAATTTAATGTGAAGCTGAAAATGAGCAGACGGCTTTCCTTTGGATATTTGCACTCAGCACTCGATGTCATTTTTCTGCCTATCAAAAGATTGCATTCTTCAGCTGCTGGCACATTAGGTTAATGGCACCATACCTCACCAAACAAAGACAGAATTGAGTTGTCAAGCTCTTGTCTAGCACTGATTTGGGCGGGGGAGGGAGGTCATAGAAATAATTCAATCCCTCTGTTTAGTCTTGACAACATGTAGAAAACACTTCTTGTATACATTGAATGACATTTTTCTTTGAAAAAAGTCCAAAATACCCATGGACAAGGCTGATTTTTGTACTATTTCTGCCATGTAGGAAAACAGGACATTAGTCTTGGAATTACGACCAAGTTGGTAATAGGTTGGGAATTTTACAAAGATGGAATATCCTTAAAAAAATAATCATAATGCTAACTCTACACAACAGAGGCCAGAGGATCCATTGGCCCATAAACGGGATAATCTAAACTGAAGAGTTTGTGACTATAAACCTTGAAGATCAAACCAGAAAAATAATGATCGTTACCTCCAGATATGTTGGTGAGCAGGAACTGGGGGTACTTTGCTTTCCTTTCACCAATTATGTGCTGTTTTATCACGGCTCCCTCACCCTGCCATCCAGACTAATTGCATCATTTCTATTTGTTTCTAGTTCCTTCTTTCTGGGGATTGGTGAACTCGGCTTGGAACCTTTGCTCGGTGGGGAAACGGCAGTCACCAGTCAACATAGAGACCAGCCACATGATCTTCGACCCCTTTCTGACACCCCTGCGCATCAACACTGGGGGCAGGAAGGTAAGCTGCCATGTTGCTGACATGGTGAATTGAGCAGAGGGGGTGATGCTGTTTCTGAAAGCTGATCCCCAGGCGTCTTGGCTCGGATGAGTTTGTGTCTCCATCTCAAAATGCAACCGACCTTAGCCTTGCTGCCAATGAGTGTAATGTGTACCTCTGCAACCTCGCAAAGTCAAACTCTAGAGCTTGTAATTACTCTACATACCCCATGGAAGTTGCTTGAGGGCCTAGCCCCATCGCACCCCATAAAGGTCAGAAAATACGTTGTTTTCCTTGCACTCCATGGTGAGCAAAATTTCTTTAAGATTCTTTCCTTGGCTTTCTTTTCATCTCAATGAAGTGGGAAGAGAAGGGGGAAAACAAATATGAAAAGTAAAATCAGACATTTATCATCCTAGGAGGGAAAACAAACAAATAGCCATCACCTTAGATGATTTATAAGAAAATCAATAATTAATCTTCCTAGGGGCATCTTGCTGGCTAAGAATCCCCACTCCTTCCCAGAAGTGCTGAGCTATGCTTTGTGAGTCTCACACCTACATCCCTCCATCGCTCTCCTCCCTTTGAGATGAGCTCCTCCCTAATTTGTAGAAAGACACAGTGCCCACAGGGGTTCCGTAAAACCCAGTGTTACTCTGGCTGGCTCATGTCTATTTGGCTGCCTGTGTAAGGATGTCAGCGGTGGAGTAGAAAAAATACCCATACAAGAACATGGTGTTTGAAGGTGATTCAGTCTTTGTGAACTCAAGAAGAAATTCTTTAGTGTGCAAAAAATTAGAGACAACTTACGTTGTTGCCAATTACTGACTTCCCAGGGTTTGGGCCCCCATGAACCCTGGTTAGTCTTCCTCATGGGCAGTTTGGTTTTCTATTGGAGCTTGTACCTCGATTTTTCTCTTTCTGATATGCTTGAATACATTTTCGACTGCGGAACATTCACATTCACAAACAAAAAAAATTGTCAGTGACTTTGAACTCGGGTCAGAGGCAGATTTTAAGTAACATCGACTATGAGCTTGTGTCCATTTAGCTGTGTTGTATTTGCAAGCTGGTTTAAATGTGACTTGAGAAGCTTTTTTATTTGTAGAAAGGGTCTGTGTAGGTCATTTGGTTGATGGCTCTTAGTCTATAGAAAGCTCAGCTGTTTTAGTTATTGTTTCATTTGCAGTTTTATTTTTATAAACCCTAAAAGGAACTTGATATAAATTCTTATACTCACCTTTCTTTAAAAAAAAAAAACAAGATGAATCAGTCATTCAAAGTCACAAATATATCTGAGTTTCAGCAAAAGTTGAAGTTTTGACCAGATAGTCAATCATCTTTTCTTTCTTGGAGATGATGACAGAGGGTGATAATTGTATTTGGGGCAGAGGGGAAAGTAACAAAATATCTCAAGACAGAATGAGGTTCCATTCTGAATGCCTAAGTTCCAGAATTCACCCTAAAGGTGAGCAGCAAGGCTAAAGCACAAATGCCAAAGATGTGTACATTGGGTTTGAAGTACAAATGGAGAAGATGGCAAAAGGAGAAGATCTTGAAATTGTGTGAAGGAACTAGATCACTTTCTTAAGATGTGGTCTTTAAGTAAATTGTTCATTGAAGAATGGGATGGGAAGGATACCAAGCTAACTCAAATGCTGGATTTATATTCTATCATCTACTAAATCCCCTTAGAATAAGATGTTGATGTGAAAGAAAGAAACAAACTTAAAGAATTTTTCTCCAAAATTTACTGGGAGAGAAAAGACTGGGTAGCCTGGAATTAAAAGTACCTCATGTGTTAAGATGTATGTTGATGTTGCCTTCTGTCTTTCTTTTGGGGGGAATACAAGTGACTTTAAAAAAATCTTTCCAATACAGTAAAGTGTACCTGATCCAAATCAATCTGCAAAAGCATTCAAGTTTGGGATTTTGGAAATGTTGACTTTTAACAGTGTCAATATTTATATCTGGCATCGTTTGTGCTGTCTGCGGTTTGCAGAGCTGAGAACTGGCTGATGGTGACTTTTGCATTTGGGAAATGTAGAAGCCAAACTACAGACAGTAGCAGGAGAGAGTGCCTAATAATGAAATGCCTAAACTTGGTAGACAATCGCTGAATCATGTTTGCAGGCTTTTTAAAGGTGATGTTTCATGAGTTGGAGAGTTGTTTTAGAAGTGATTCATGCTCTGAATTTAGTTTAGTTTCTTGCAGGTTTTTTTTCACTTAAAGAAACATACAACCTAAAAGTGTTGGTTGTTTTTTTTTTTTAAATCACCCTGTTCAACGGGAGGTTTCGTGCATTTCAGGCAAGGTGCCACCTTTTGAAGTTTTCAATTGCATGAGTGTTGGGAGGTTAAATACGCCCCAGTAACTTTGTGTTTTGTGTCACAGTTTTACTCCTGGACATTATCCATTCTGGCATTTAAATGTGCCCAATTCACAAAACCATGAAGCAGCTCTGCCACAGACTCTGATTTAGGTTATCGTGTTTGTTTTAACATATTTGACCTGACACATGTCTCAGATGATGGAATAAGGGCTTTTCTTAGCACAGGTGAGGACTGAAGTTCAATCTCCACACAAGAACAATACAGGAATAAAAAATAGATAAGACTCAAAATGCACTATGACTTGGATATAATAGAGTGTATTCATTTTTTATCACAACTGAGATTACTCTCGCCCTTTTGGTTGCATATTTTTCAATGCTCATTTTTAAGCCATATTCTTTTGTCTTGGAAGGGAGTACTTTCTCCTTTGCTGTCTATATTTGACACATGAGGCTCTTAAGGATACAATCCTAAAATAATTGTAGTTTTATCATGACAGTCCCTTAAGGTGTAATGCCTGTGAAAATAATTATCTTGCCTGGGAACGAGTCTCCCACCCTTTACCTTCTTAAACTTAACTCACGGTGTTCTAAATAGTTTGAAATTAATCCATGCTAGATATACCTACTAAATCAATCAAGATTTATTTTTTTTAATGTCAGACTTTTAAAAGACTCCCAGTTTTGTTGTTGAAGTATATGACCAGATTCTGATAGAAGGTAGAAGTACCTGGATCTGGAATTCGAAGGAGAGACAGGTGGTAGAAATAATGACCTAGCCTAGTGACCTAGTCAGAGATATAACAAGCAAAAAGATGGAGGCGACTAGACTTTCAGTGGTCCATGGAGTCACCTCAGTTTTCTCCTAGAAGCAGTGGCTCCCCATGTATTCAGGTTTCTTTGCTTTGGAGGCCAGGATCCTGCTGTTATCAGCTTCCTTTTGGATTTTGCTTACTTAGAGCTTGCCTCTCAAAGAGAGATTCAGTAGAGACACAGAGCAATTGGGATTATTCATAACAATTCCTGGTCTTGAAGGAATAAGAAGAGGGAATGGCTGCCAGACCTAGGAAGCTGTGGAGGAGACCTTTAGCAAGACAGACAGGCAGGCAGACAAACTAAGGGATGAGCTAGGGAAGAAAGAGCCTCACCTTCCCCCGCCCCGCACACTTTTGCCTGACTCTCTTTGCAAAGAAGGGAAAGGCTGAAGGGAGCCTGTTGATTCAATCTACCTATGCCACAGAACGAGGGGAAGAGACAAACGGAAGACATGTGACACAAAGTGATATAGGTGTGTCTACATAACCATTTCCACATTTCCCATGATATAAATATAAATATATGTAATAACTACTATATATGAATATATAGTGTAATTATATATGTGTATATATATATACAGAGAGAGAGAGAGAGAGAGAGAGAGAGAGAGAGAGAGAGGGAGGGAGGGAGCGAGGGAGGGAGATGGAGAGGGAGAGAGAGTAACTTCTATCTACCTATACCTCCCAAGTTGCTGGGATTGTATGCATTCATCACTAGGCCTGGACTGGTTTATATGTCATGGTAGGGTCTTGCTAATTTTTTGCCCCAGCTGGCTTCAGACTATGATCTTCCCAACATTTGCCACACAAGTAGATGAAATGATACATGCAAGCCAACATGCCTGGCATGTTTTGATTATCCACATTCTGTGACTCCTACTCCTCTATGAAATTCTTTGGCTGACTGTGAATCTTCAATCTCATTCCTAAGTACTTTTCTTCTCTTTTTCTTTTAGAATCTGAGCCTTGGTGCATAGTACAATTTACCCCTTAGATTAGTAGTTTCTTAAGATATTTTTCAGATTTTCACTTTATACCCCTGAGGTTATCTATGACAGTTCTAGTTGATTGAGAGGGAAACAAGATTATCTTTGATTAGAAATGAAAAGGTATTTGTGGATTTAGTCTCGTGAAATGAAAAGGTATGTGTGGAATTAGTCAAGTATTACTACCATTTAAGGTTGAAAAAAATGATATTAGGATGAATAATAACTTTGCTATAACTGAATCTGTCACTAAAACTCTTCTTTGGGCACTGTACTTCTCATGAAATAAGCTGAAAATGAGGAATGGCAATTGCTTTTATATATGAAATTTCACCCTGTCTCTATTTTCTAATTTTCCTGTGAATCTCATAGCAAAATTTAGTTGGCCATAATTAACCATTGTTATTCATGGTGTGACAAGATCCTGGTATTCTTAAACATTTTATAGGTGAGCCATTTGTGTTTCTCTAAAATATTTATGGTCTATTGCAGGAGAAAAAATAGATTCACAGAAGTTCAGTGGTAGCATCTGATTTAAATAACTATTTAAGATAATAGTGGATTAGATGCTAAGAAAACTGAAATGATTAAATGGCAGATTGATCATTTGGGCACTAATTTCTAATGGGATTAGGAAGTGGGGATGGATAGATTGGGATTTATGAAAGAACTAGGATACAAACTTGCAAGAATAGATAGGTAGGTTGAAATATAGTGCATAAGAGGGTCTTTGAATGTCAGGTGACCCAGCCCCTTGTATGGAAGATTAAAAGCAAAAGGTAAAAACAGATCCATATTGTCATCTAAACATATTACCATGATGATGCTTTTATCCGATAACTGATGTTAGATTTTCCTAGACCATTTAAAAACTCATTAGCTGATGATCAAGATGCATTGAATCCATAAACCAATTTGTTAAGTGGCACCTCCTTTATACAAGTCCTTAAGGATTATTTAAATAAATAAATAAATAAAACTCATTAAACATCATGGGGTTTTTTAGATCAAAACTCTGCTGTGGAAGTGGTATAGATAATCTTATGTAGGAGACAGTAGAACTTTAAGAACTTCTGAAGAAATGGACGCAATTCTTGCTCCTGTGTACTTTGTGATATATTTCTTGATTTGCCATGTTGATTATATGGTTTCTCAGAGGGAAGCAAGGAGGAGAGTCTGCTTATTTGGAGCTAACTCTAATCACCAAGGAAAAGGTTGATCATATAAAGTAACTCCTAGACAAAGTACCTACATTATCTTAGAAAGTATGGCAGCCAAGGTAAAAGAAGAATTCCATGCAGTATCAGATATACTTATGAAAACGTCAAAAGGCAGGTGCTTTAAACATCACATGCAGGAAGATGTGATCTCACTTCATGGGAGATGCTCCAGAGAATTGGGAAGCACTTCAAAAATTAAATTAGGATAATAAAATCACAAGTGATAAGAAGGGGGTGGGGAAGAACTGTGTGGAATGAAATACATGGCAAGAAAACTGGGTAGAATGAAATACATGGCTGTGGTTGCAGGAGGATCTCTACAAAAAGTACTGCTTTCAAGTATCAGGTAAGAAATGAGAGGGCGGGACTTACAGCCAAGAGAAAGAACCAAGGGAGAAATGATTCATAAAAATAGGTTCAGAGAACATATGATCCAGAATGAAATATAGACCTCCATTGTGGAGGGAGAAGCAATGCCTGCAGAGAGATCAGTGTAGACCTGCTGTAGCTGAGGGCCTTCGCCTCTCTTATTTTCAGTTACCTCATTGGCAAAAGGGACACATGAAGCCACCTTAGGTGTTGTCATTTTGCTATGGAGACAACACAACTCCCCTTTGAATTTCTCTGTCAAGGAAATTCCTGTTTACATGAGAATTAGTAACATACACACACCAAGAAATGAAGTGATTACCACTCTTTGCGTGACAGATTACATATTCGAAATTCCAGCCTTAGAGTTTGAAATGTCATAGGCAAGAAGATCAAGCTTGCTTCTCTGTGTGAATGTTTATTATTATTATTTTTTTAATCTTCATCTGGGTGCCAGTTGCTCCATTCAGGAGGCTGAGATCTGGGGAAGATTGAGCTTCAAAACCAGCCAGGGAACCAAAGTACATGAGACTCATCGCCAATTAACCACCAAAACAAGCTACAAATGAAACTGTGGGTCAAATAGAGTGCTATCCTTGAGCAAGTAAAGCTCAGGAACAGTGCCCAGGTCCACAGACAGACCCCAGGATACACACACACACACACACACACACACACACACACACACACACACACGCACACATCTTCATAGATATAGATTGGGCAAGATATGGTGTAAGAACACTATACATTGACATGTAGAGAAAATTCATGGATAATGTGTCCAATATGAACAAATAGCACAGGGAAGGGACCAAGAGAAGAAGGCCGCCTGATAACTTAGCACAGAAGGTATCCTGTCATGCAGAGTGAGATGTTCAGGTGTTAGCTGTGCAGTTCCTTTCACTGAGAGGACAATGTCTGGGATGTGATATCCAGAGCCTTCCAGTGCCAAGGGTACTATTAACAAATGGAAACTACATTGATAAAGTACATAAGAAGAGGAACACAGTGATGACTAGAAGAACCCAAATGTTCTACTTTTCACTTTATCTATCTGCCCGCCCCTTTATCTCTGCACCAACGAGAGAGGAAAATACTTGACAGAGTCATTCCAGCGGCCTTCTGACAGGACCTTTCCAGTATGGCCTCAGCTACAGAGAAGTAGCACTGGTGTTTGGACATGCACCACATATCAGTTCAAGACAGGAATTGGAGCTATGTGAAAAGAATGAATTCCTTCTGTCTCATGAAGACCACACCCAAGAAAAGAAAAGAATCCGTGCAAGCACTGAGGGCTACTTGAGAAGATGGAACATAGCTAGGGGGACACCAAATGAGAGCTTTGACTTCATCCTTCCCCAGCTGGGAAAAGCCTCTGGTTCTAAAAGAGCCAGTGGTCATATGGGACACGAGGAATGCATTTGCTTGAAGTTGAACCTGGAACCAGGGTAGAAGGAGGATGGAATCCCGCCACCCCCCCCCCCCCCCCGCCCAAAGACAAGTCCCCCCAAGCACTGGTTTTAGCTTTAAAGAAATTTGTATGGATTTCTTCTTCTCAACTTCCATCGAAGTTTCTCCATAAGTCTATTTTGCTCAAGTGGAAGATGCAGGATCAAATGAACGGCACCAGGAAGGATTTTAATTACAAACAAAAGTGAGGCCAAGGTAATTCTGTTTGTGCTTACAGCAGATCTTTGAGTTAGGTTTCTATTTATTTATTTATTTATTTATTTATTTATTTATTTATTTATGTCGGTAATGGGGCTTGAACTCTGGGACTGGGCGCTGTCCCTGAGCTCTTCAGCTCAAGGTGAGTGCTCCACTGCTTGAGCCACAGTGCTACTTCCTGCATAGGTTTCAATGGATAGCAATGGGCTGCTTAAAAGCTAGGCAAAGTAGGAAGGACTACTAAGATGCTGTATGAAATCAGAAGAGACTTGGATACAGAGGACTCAGTTGTAGTATTCGGTTCCACTGCCCCTTGAAGAAGCTCAGATCTGAGCGGAGGATTACCCTTCTCACTGTCTTGGCAGCTCCTTTTGATATTTACCTCCTGATAGTACCCAGAAAAATCAGTGCCTAGTTATTAAGTGAGTCTCCCAAGGAAACACCTGGCTGCTGGCTTTCACGTTGTATAAATAGGTCTAATTCTCATTTGGTTCCTCAGATGATTATTCGAAAAGACTCTGTTGATTTTCTTTCCTGCTTCTTGCTCTTTCAATCTCTTTGTTCCCCCCTACACACCCGCCCCAATCCCTCTTAGTTGCTCTCTTCTCCAAGTCTCCTCCTGCTCCTATCTTTGTCTCTGATCTTCTCTCTCCCTTCCATCTTTTCCAAATCTTCTTGGCCTCCTTTCCTTATGCCTGAGTATCTAAGGCCAAGGAACCCTTCCCCACTCTCCTCTGCATTAAGGTAGAATCCGTTCTCATCTTTCACAGAACATTTCAATAAACCCTGAAAGACTGGCAGTTGTGTGGCTTCGATGACAACCCATCAATGAGGGAAAATTCAAGTTATTTAAGAACTGAGCATAAGTGATATGAGAAAATAAGAGAAAGGTTGTTAACTCAAGATGCTTATAATTAGTTTGTAGGCAGGTGAATTTCTGAAAGGAAGATTGCCTTGTGAGCTATAAGCACAATATCACCTCACACCACTTTAGTTTTCTGGGTGCATGATTCTGCAAGTCAAACTTACAAGCATTTTACAAGCTAAATAGTCTCCTAAAAAAATCAGCCACACTTATTCACATTTAATGTCTGCTTGCACCTCAGCTCTCTTACTAGCTTTCTAAATGTAGAAAAAGAAAAGGAGAAAAAGGAAAGCCCACGAGCTAATTTTTACAGACCTCTCCCTGCTGGCTTCATCGCTCTGTAGCCAAGAACAAGTGGTTCCATCACAGTCAAGAATGGCCCAGCACTTCAGCAATAGAAGAACCAGTCACCTTCCCAAGAGAGTTTGAAACCTTGATATTAAGAGTCAGTACCCCATTTTGTATTCACTTCAGTTCATTTCTAAAGAAGCCTGACCAGTTGGCTGGATAAACCAGCAAAGCTGCTCCAAGTGAGACTTCAAATGCTCTTCTAGGGAGCTCACTGACCAGAAATGGGATCTTTGGGGGCTGAAAATAAATTATAAAGAGGACTGGAGATGGTGGCTCATGTTTTATAATCCCAGCTACCCAGAAGGTAGAGATAAGAGGATTGCATTCTAATGCTAGTCTGGGCAAAGTTGTGAGGCCTATTTGAAAATAACTCATGCAAAAAGAGTTGGGGAAAGGCTCAAATTAAAGACCACAAATAACAATGCTGATGGTAACAATAAATAAATAAAATCAATAAATAATAACCTCACCACTTTGGAAAAATGAAGTCATTTGAAGGACTAAAGGAAATGCTCATTTTGTTCTCAGTTCACTTTCCAAAGCAAAATAACTGCCTTAAAAGGAAAAAAAAAATGAGATAAAAGAAACACAACATTGAGAGTCTAGATCATAGGAACATTGAATGACGATCAGACCTGACTTTCCCTGTGAAAACTTATACTGTCACATAGATATAACTTTACTAATGCTTCATGAAGGATTATCAATTACTAAAATCCTCACTGTTCAAGAGGTTGGGATCTGAGGATAGTACACCAGGAAAGCCCATGAGTCTCTGGTCTCCAGTTAATCTCCCACATGCCAGAAGTGGAGGTGTGAATCAAGTGATAGAACACCAGTCTTGAGCAAAAAAAGCTAAAGGATAACACCCAGGACCTGAGTTTAAGCCCCGATACCAACATACACACATGTAAAAAATAATTAATAATCTTTTTATAGTAGCTTACATGTTTTACCTTGATCAGTAGTGTCTTACAGACAAGCTCTACACTGCAAATAATGTTAAGATTAGCCATTCAGTCTAGTGTTTCTTTTGTACATCAGATCTATTTCATTCAGCAAGTTTATTCAGTAGGCAGACAGTTTCATTTTGCTAATGTTAGATATTTCCCCCTAATATTGCAAACAGATTGCTTCTAATTTTTACTCAGTTCTTCATCAGACCTTACAATTAATGTCAATAATAAGTGCTGGCCCTTAGCCCTGAAACAGACATGCTGTAACTCATACATAAAACATTTATATCTATCATATGGTGGAGTTTTATGATGCCATTTTTTATCAAAAGATAAAAAATACATAAAGTTTGCTTTGTTATATCTAATTTAAAAAACATCAAACAAGCACTTTTCATCTGCTTAAAATATTTTTTGCCAGTAGCCAGGTGCCGGTGGCTCACCTGTAATCCTAGCTGCACAGGAGGCTGAGATCTGAGGATCATAGTTCAAAGCCAGGCCAGGCAGGAAAGTCTGTGAGACTCTTATCTTCAATAAACCACTAGAAAACCGGAGGTGGTGCTATGGCTCAAGCGGTAGAGCGCTTGCCTTGAGCTGAAGAGTTCAGGGACAGGGCTCAAGCCCAGAGTTCAAGCCCCACAACCGACAAAAATAAAATAAAATAAAATAAATTTGCCACCTTTATATAAAAAATATTCTTTTCATCACATCTAAAGAGAGTGATTTTTTAAATTTGTATTTTTCACTAAAATAATCAGAAAAATATTTCTCTTTTGATTGAGGTAAAGTCATTCTTCTTTTACTTTTTAGCCAAGTAGCTTTTTTTCAAAACAATTTTAATTCACATTATTTACATATTTTTATTGCTTTTTGCTTTCTTTTTTTTATTGTAAAGGTGATATACAGAGGGGGGTTACAGTTACAAAACTAAGGAAATGAGTACAAGTCTTGTCAAACATTGTTATCCCCTCTCTCGTTTTCTCCTGCTATTCCTCACCCCCTCCGCTCCCCCCTGTTAGGTTTTTAAAAAGAGATAGCCGAGTAAGAAGTACACTTCGCATGTGGTATTCAGGTAAGAGGTAGGTTTATTCATCCTTCTGGCTGGCACCAGGCCATGCTGGCACTTGATGCGGCTGGGAGAGACCTGGGAAAGAGGGCTTCTGGGCTTGGGCTAGGCCTTATCTATGGTATGGGTGGAGAAAGGTGTGGCCACATCGGATTCAGATGTGACCTCCTCAGCAGATGCAGATGTGACCTCTTCCAGGTGTGCCAGTTGCCTAGGTAACGCAGGCACTGGGCAGAGACTTTGCTGTGAGGAGGGTGGAGTCTGCTTGTCATCCAGGAGCAGACCTGACACCCCCCAAGTTGTAAAGTTCATTTCTAGTGTAGTGTCTTGTGAGTATCACTGCTGAATTGGTTCGCTCTGTGTCCTTTGTCTCACCATTTCTGTGATTTCCCCTCCCCATCCTCAAATCAGATACACTTTTATTATCTTTAAGTAGTAATATGGAAGGGTTTCAATTCAACACGTGGGCTTATAAGTACAATGTGTCTTGTTTAACATCATCTTTCCATCATTCCTCCCCATCTTCCCCAACCTCTTCCAATCCCATATTGAATGTTATGAAGACATTTGCCTACCATTTCTCTCTCCATCCATCTCTTCTCACCCCCAACTCTGACAGCACATGTTATATAGCTTCTTATATCCATTTAGCCAAATTAAAAATCAGTTGTTTGGAGGATTTATACTATGGTAATTCTCCTCCGTGTATACAGTACTTTAGTCTGTTTGTTTATGTATATATCCATACAGCCCCTGTATATGTTTTCGTATGCTTTTATAATCTAGACCTAAAGTCCACAACGGAGAGAAAACATGTGTTCTTTGTCTCCCTGTGCTTGACTTATTTTTGCTAATTTTTCAATATAAGCCACCAGCATTACTTGGGCTATGAGGCAGAAAATAGGTACACGTTATGTGAAGCATGTTATTATTTAATGTTCAAATGTGAGGTAAGCTGAATATAAAAATCAACTCAGTGTCAGTTTTTAATTTATTCATTCAGAGCATATAAAATAGAATAGAGCAAGATTTGGGTGAAATTAGCTTGAAATAAGAATAGCCTTCCTTAGTCTGATGCTAGCTTTTTTTCTCCCTTTTCTTTTCTTTTCTTTTGTTTTTCCTCTGTGTGTGTGTGTGTGTGTGTGTGTGTGTGTGTGTGTGTGTGTGTGTGTGTGTGTGTGTGTGTGTGTGTGTGTGTGTGTGTGTGTGTGCATGTAGGTACTGGGGCTTGAATTCAGAATTCAGGGCTTCATATTCTCACTTGGCATTTTCACCCAGTGTTAGCACTCTATCACTTGAGCCACAGGTCCGCTTCCAGCCTATTTCTGGTTAATTGTAAATAAACAGTCTCATGGATTGCTCTGTCTGGGCTGGCTTCAAACTGTGATCCTCAGATACCAGCCTCCTGAGTAATTAGGATTACAGAAATTAGGATTATGATCAGATTCTCAATCTGATGCTTTTAAGTCCGTAGGGACAGATATGAGGGTTCTTACTTGGAGGTATGGTTTTCTGAATCAATGTTTTCTGGAGAAACCTGCTTGGGATATGGAAAGAGTCCAAGGGGAAAGTTCAACAGTGAGTTCATCCAGAATCCCCAATTCTACAGGGTTAGAACTTCAGTGTTATCAGCTTAGACCCACCCTCCAGGGGCCTCTGGAACCAACTTCTCCACCTTCTCTGGGAGATACTACAACCAATCATTCCCAAGGGAAAGGTGATTCTCACACAGTGGGAGGCGGGAGCAGTCAGTTTATACAGGCTTTCAAGAGCCATCTCTTCCCGTCTCTTCATTCAGAGATTTCAGGTTGTTAACTTGAAACCCACCTGGTAGATTCAAAGAACTCAACTAGTATGATTCCTTAGCAAACCAAAATCAACATTCAGCAAAATAAAACACCAGGAAGTGGGTACTTGAAAGGGGCAGAGTGAGGTCAAGGAGAAAAGGAAAGACAAATGAAGAGGAGAAGAGGGAGAGAAGGCAGTCAAGAATCCGGTATAAAGCCGGGCACCTGTGGCTCACCCCTGTAATCCTAGCACTCAGGAGGCTGAGATCTAAGGATCATAGTTCAAAGCCAGCCCAGGCAGGAAAGTCCGTGAAAGTCTTATCTCCAATAAACCACCAGAAAACTGGAAGTGGCGCTGTGGCTCAAGTAGTAGAGCACTAGCCTTGAGCTGAAGAGCTGAGGGACAGCGCTCAGGCCCAGAGTTCAAGCCCCACGACCGACAAAAGAAAAAGAATCCGGTGTATATCTTAAAAAATTAAGAAGAATGAGGAAAAGGGTGGGTAGTGGAAAGGATAGGTGAAAATATTTAAAGGAGTGGCATTGACCAAGATATATGGTATTCATAAACCACTTTGTTAAATGGCGACTCATTTGTACAACTACTTAAAGACAATAATAACAAGAGGAAAATAATAAAGATAGGTATAAAGATAGAATACAATAATTTATTGGCAATTCAAAGAACACATTGGAGTAGAAATTTTCCCCCCACAGAAATCTGCAAATAGTGCACGTCAGGATCTACTGACACATGGTTGCTTTCATAGGTCAAGGGCAATTCGTAGAAGTTGAGTTGATTACAACCAACACTTAAGAAGCTAGGGAAGGGCAGGGGCGGTGCTTGTGCAAATGAGTGAGCAATGTTATTGTACCTGGTGCTAAGAAAAGTTTCAATTTGTTCTAAGTATGTGTACAGGAAATGACTTCAGCGGCATGGCCTCCTTCTCCTGAAGAAAGATGCAAACTGAACTATCTGTGCCCTGTATCTCACTTTCTCCAAGCCCAGCTTGGAGTTACAAGGATCAGAGCTGGATGTCAGCCTTAGGTCATCTGACTCCAAAGAATTTCCAGAATGTTGAGCTAAAGCTGAATGCAATGCTGCAGATGCAGGTGAGGCACATGTTCAAAAGTCTGAAGCAAAGAGGCCAAGGGGATGTTTTTAGGCCTTTACAAGCAAGTGATCTTTATGCTAAGCATTCCCTTTTAATGATTATTTTGCAGTTTCTAAATCTAAAGAGAAGGAAGGAAGGAGATAAAGAGAAAGAAAGAAAGAAAGAAAGAAAGAAAGAAAGAAAGAAAGAAAGAAAGAAAGAAAGAAAGAAAGAAAGAAAGAATGCACGAAGGAAGGAAGGAAGGAAGGAAGGAAGGAAGGAAGGAAGGAAGGAAGGAAGGAAGGAAGGAAGGAAGGAAATCAGAATAGGAGTGAGAAACGAATCCTGCGCCAAGCAGTTTCCAGTCCTGCTGTTCAATCAATTCTAAGTATTACCAGCATTTTCCTCAAGAGTATAATATACGACAACTGCCAAGCTTTCCTTTGGCGATTACGAAAAAGGACAGATACTGGAGCGAGCCATATTTCAGCCCTGCAGGGATATAAAAAATGAACTGCTAAAAACGGCCCGGGAGGAATGAATAGCAATAAGACATCAATGTCATCTGTATACTGATTTGTGATGAATTTCCAAAAGGCTTAATGGTATGATGTTGTGATATATAAGGGGCTTCCTGAAAGTTAATAGCTACAAGTTATCCTCTTGGAAGAATATAATGTGGGGAGGGGAAGTAAGTGGTCCCAGAAAAATATATAAATAAGTAACTAGAGTCATATCGTCAAGCTGGTCAGTGTGTTCTATGTTGTTATCCACGACGATTAAAAAACAAAATCAGAAGGCTAGTAAAAGGGGTGAATGTCAAATGTTACACAGACACCCAGGGACACACAACTGACAAGCTTTTTATTTGTGTTTTAATAGTTGGGGACCAATAAGGGGAAGAAAGAATGTGTGTGTGTGTGTGTGTGTGTGTGTGTGTGTGTGTGTGTGTATTGATCACCTTTCCAAGGTGAATTAGTAACATGGAGGCCATCAAGAGAGCACAAGAAGATCTGTTGAGCATGTGGTCCTCACCAATTATTACCACGTGGCCTGGTATTTCACCCGTAGATCACATGCATAAAACATCAACAGATAGGAGACATAGGATCTAGCACAAAGGTGGTTCTTTTCAACCTGCAGTCTGAATTCCTCTTTGTCTAGGTTTTTCATTGTGATGTGTTGTGTTGTGCTGGTACTGGAGTTTGAACTTTGGACCTCACACACTTTCACTTGGCTTTTTCTCTCAAAGCTACTACACTACCACTTGAGTCATACCACTTCAAGCCTTTCACTGGTTAATTGGAGATCAGAGTTCCACGGACATTTCTGCCCAGGCTGACTTCAAACATGGATCCTCAGATCCCAGCCTCCTAGTTAGCTATGATTACAGGCAAGAGCCACTGGCACCTGGCAATGCCTAGTTATTGTTATGTTAAGTCAGATAGCTTCTAGTTAGCATCAAGGTGCATAATCATAGAAAAGTCTACCAATACTTAGTGAATGAAACAATAAATCGATGAGTGAAAAAGGACCCCAGGTCCTGGAATTACAAATAGATGAGAAAAGAGAAAGAAGCTAAATGTATTGACTAAGTATCCTTCCACCTATCATACAGATTTTATCCTATTTGATTTCCTCAAGTAACCGATGATGGACAATTGTACAGACGGGGAAACTGCAATCGACGGTTGTTAAATAATTTACCTAGAGTTGCAAAGATCAAAGCTGGGTGTCAGCCTTAGGTCATTTGGCTCCAAAGAAATTTCTAGAATGTTGAGCTGAAGCTGAAACAGGGGAAAAATGTTTTCTGTGTATAACGACGGTTTAGGAAGAAGAAGGGATATGACTGAAAGAGTCTTGACCTTCATCCAATATTTATCCCTTTGCCATGTTTGAAGAAAATAAAGGAAAGTGAGTGTTCCAATCAGACTATCCAATTGCAGCTTTACTCCCTATTTAGAGGGCTCAAGAACCATACACACTTTATTCTGGTGGACATGACTATAGGTCTTTGTTTTATGTTGTTTTATGTTGAAATAGATGCCACTTTAAATGCCAATATAGCTATTGCCATCCCAGGACCAGTTCAAGCAGATAAACAGTCAAGCTAACACATCCAGTTGCAATTTTTAGGACACAACATGTGAGCTTGCTCTCTGAATAGAGAGAGATGTGCTTTCTGTTGCCTCTGCTGTTTTTTGTAGTTTGTTGTTGTTTTCTGCTCCATCTCTCCTTGCTCTATGTAAAGGACACATTTTGGTGTTTTGCATCTAGGATCATCTCCCCCAAGAACACGAATGACACTTTGGTAACTCTCAGAGGTATCTTTTCAAGTTCTGGAGGGCTCAGAGCCAATCAGGAATAACTTTTTAAAGTCATGCGCCTCAAAGGACTGGCCAACATAAATGGCTTGTCCCTGTTTCTCCTAAGCAGTCATCCTTTAAGTCATTTCATCTGATGTGCATAATTTAACAGGGGCAAAGCTGATGCGTCCCTCCCTGCCATTCATTTCTCAGGTCTGTCCTCAGTTCTCCGTGGCTAATAACTGATGATATGATAAGAATGGATAGGAAATATTCGAATTGATTCCCCCCCCCCGGGTGCAGAATTAAGACTGAAGCGAATGCAAAGAGAACCCTCAGTTCTCAAGTGATACCAAGAACAGAGTCCTCAGATCCAAGGTTTGTGATTGCAATGATATTTGGTACAAGTGTCCCTGCTTGGTTGCTGGCAAGAGATGCTTCCTGGGAGGGTTGTCCATAAGGAGGTGGGGTGACCCCAGTCTGCTCTTGCAGAGTTGTGTTCTAACAAGGTCTTGTTTTTCCCATCCTGGCAGTGAAACTTCTTACACACAAAACAAGGCCTTCTTCCCAAACCTGAATGCTCTGACCTTGAAGGGACTCCAGGTTTCTCTCCTCTTGGATAGCACAGCGGCTTTTTCCAATTACACAGAAGGCTCTGACAGGAAAAAAAAAAAGCCGTTTTAAAATGAGGTCCCTGGAGATTGACTTGGAAGCCATTTGAGCCACCTTGCCAGGTGGGCCTCAGAGGTTTTTGAGTCACCCAGAAAAGGACTCCTCCCCCCGTAAGCCTATTCATTTATTCTACCTCTACCTCCTCAGCTAGCAGACATTGGAGTGTCTCTTCTTGCTTTTCTTGGAAATCTTGCCCTGCAGTTTCAAAGTCTCCTTTGCTGTTTCCTGAGAGAGCCATAAAACGCTTATGCAAATGGATTCTTAGAGGTAGTGGCAAATACCCTTGTGATTTCAGAGGAATAAGCAAATTAAGCTCCACTTAACTCCCTGAGCATGGGAAATAAATCGGTCCTCCCCCACCCCCCAACCCCGACTCCTACCTCCTGCCTTTGTAAATGAATGCCCTCCTCCTCTCCACCCCTGGACTCCTGCTCTTCTTTCCTGTTAAGAGTGGGTAGAGCCATTGGGTTGTGCTTTTCCTATAACTGAGTGCTGTCTTAGCACAGACAGGTGAGCTGCTTAAGAGGCTAGTGAGTTTTCTCACTATTAACATGAATGCAGCATTATGACGACGGACTGGGAGGTATAGATGGATATTTTATCCTTTTGTTACCAAGGCTTTTCAAAAGATAAAACATAGATTATACTTCATGGAGTATAGGAAAGTTCAGTAAAAATATGATAATGTTGCTTCACATTGTGTTCTCTTGAGTATGATATCAGGAAAATGTTTTCTTCTGACAGCTTCTTATAATGGATGAAAATATATTCCCTCTCATTGCACACAGAGTGCAAGGTTTCAGGCATATTATGAGAGTCAGGTAATCTGCCTCTGAAATACTGGTATTTGAAAAGCAAATTTAGGGCTTAGGACATTTTTACTTTATGATCATTGACACTGATGTTAGTAAACTCTTTATCTGTGAAGAAGAGAAATGGCAGGCAGCGTTTTATTTCTTTTCCCCCTCAGTAACCATTCGCTTTATAGAAACTGTAGCATATGGAGCACAATAAATAAACTATAAGGATTGCAGAATGCATGGAAAAAGGGAACACACAGGGACTCTGACGATCCTCAAGTGAGTTATTTTACTTTCTTGAGCCTCTTCCTGATCTATAAAGTGAAGTTACTATTAAAGAATTGTAATAAGGACCACACCTTATTTGGAAGGCTCCCAAGACTGTACCCTGTTCAATAATGTTTCCACAACTTGAATTTAATTTAACAGAGGAATAGCTAACCCTAAAAATTACCATGTCATAATATGCTTGTGATTTGATGTCAGTATCATTTTTACCATCAGTTTTACTGTCCTTCTTAGTCCATAAAAGAGGCAAAGGTACAAGGTAGAACTCAGATGGGGAATCTTTGCAGAATCCATGTACGGCGTAGTCTTTGTGAAGTGAGTCTTGTAAATTACTCAAGTAATTGTTCATAAGCTTTGTAGCGTCACACGTACTATTCAACTGTTTGCCTATCCTTGCCTAATACATATGTTGACATTGTTAGCAGATACACAACGAACAAAGGATCACCTAATCACAGCTTCACTATAGACTAGCCAGAATTCTACCTTGATTTTTCAGACTCCTTTTGGTAGCTTGTTACTATGGTATCTCAATCCTTCCTACTTCCTCTATGCCATTTCCAGCAGCAGTTTCATCCCAGCACAGCATCTCTCACAATAGGCCAAACAGACAGTATCTGTTGCAATGCAGAAGAGTATCAGATCTGGTCCCTCAATGGGGGGCGGGGGGTATCAGATCTGGTCCTAGCTATGCATAATGAACTACCTCCTCTAACTTTTCACTTGCTGCCAATTGTGGACATCACTTCTCTAGATCTGTTCTGGCCCCAGGACCAGTTCATTTACCTGCAAGCATCAGATAAGTCATTCATAAACTCTGTAAGCTCATATGGGACTAACCAACAGAGAAATAAGTAATTATAATTCACCCATTAAATCTGAATATGCAAATAAAGTCCATGATCATTCTCTACCTTAATCTTCATAAAAGCTTTGTGAGACACTCAAGACGGTATTAGTAAGCTTTCGTCACAATAATAGTATTAAATAAATAACCACCAATTTTCTATTAGTATAAGATCTGAGCATATCTTAGTTCTTATTCGTGAGTCTTCAGGTCTGTCTGTGGGGGTGGGTCTGGTTCAAGCCTCAAGTCAGGGTCCTATTACATTCTGTGGCTCAGGCTGACAGGCATCAGCTACCTAAAGCACGTCCGGTTAGCTGAGCTCCGAAGCTTCCAGAGGGTCAAGTGCCATAGAAGTCTTAGGTTCAAAACCGGCCCCCAAATGGCTTCCACCCACATTCTTTCCACAGCTCAGATTGGCCTTTAGTCAAGAAAAATTAACATAAAATATTTAAGAGTTAACAAAAGTAATATGTCAAACCTATGACAATCTGTCCCCTCAGCCAATACAAACTCTCTCAAAGACATTTCTCTTAAAGAAACTCAATTTTATGAGGAAAAGAACTGCTGGAATGTTGTGAAGAACATTGTATCGTGGGTTCTTTCTTTAGTTCTAAGTCTTTGCTATCCCTGAGAAACCCCTTTGCTCCCCCATCCTCCCCCCCCCCACGATCTTTGTGCTATCTATTTTCCTTTGGGTATCTAGACCTTCAGAGCCAAACTTCCACTTTATAATACAATTTGAAGAACTTTATAACCTAGTGATTTGCTCTCTAAAGATCCTGTTGTTCTAATTTGTCTTTACCCTGCTTGGATCATTATTGTTGTTGCTGTTACATATAATGTGAACACAATGACTTTCTTTGTTCTCCTCGATCTGTTGAATGATTTGTGGATGAGGCAGGCTAGCAGAACAAAACAAATAATTAAATGAAGCTGTGCACTGTCAGAAGCATCTGATTAAGTGGAGAGAAATCAGCTCATCCGTTTCTTGGTTCTCTTATTAATTACCATTGGTAGGAAGATATTCTGTTTATCATCAGAATTAAGCCAAATCTTTGGAGATTATGTTTTCTAAAAGAGCTTAAGGACCGGATCAAAGAGGATTCCACACATTGTCTCTGACGCTCTTCTCTAACACTGCCCGCCCCCCCCCTTTAAATCTCTCTTCCCTCCCTCACCAAGCCTGGACCCACAGAAGGACAGGACCCTCTCTGCTATTTCTATCATTCTGTTTCTCATGGTAGGTCTGATTTAAGTAACTATAGTCACAAGGGTTTGTAAAGACAAGGCACCAGAAACAGTCAAGGGGAACTAAATTAAACAAAGCAACACAGGGAAACATGTTATTACATGTCTATGATTTTAAAAGTTGGAATAGAAGAAATTTCCCAATGCAGACAGAGTGGAAAGAGAGTCTGGAGTTGAGTATTCAGTGCAGCAAAAATGAGGGTACAGGCTATATATTGGCCTAGAGGCTGCTGAAGGGAGAGATCATTCCTGATATTCTTGTCACTTTTTGTGATTCACATCCATGAGATGAGAACAGGGCAGTAGATGAGTCCTGCAAATCTCACAGGTACCAAATGGTCTCCTAAGAGGATAAGGATGCTTTTCCTGGCAAACCAAATTATAAAAAGCTGAGCCTCTGGCTGACTATTAAATAAAAAGCTATCAAAAGAACATCTGTCGAAGATTCCTTGAAATAGGGTCTTTGTCCTTTGAATGGATGATTAGAAGTTGACAGGTTCGATCTCAACACTGTAATTTTGCTCTTGTGAAAAGGGGTTGCTTTTCATTGCTAATTATTGGCCATATTTTTAGTATCATACCATGTCCCCAAATAACTCAATAACAGGAGCAGAAGACACCAAGTTTCCCTCTCTCTTAACTCGCAGTATTCGCCTCTGAATTCCACCTGATGTGTACAGCTTTCATTTCCTTGGACTCATGGGAGCAAGGTAGGATCCTCTGAGTGCAGCAGTTGGCTGAGCAGTGATGAGTTCTGGCCTACAGTACTGGAAAATCCCAGATCCCATTTCAAGATATTCTGCAAAAAACCCACAAAACCAGAAATGCCATCCAGTCTAATTTAACATTGCTTTAAACTAGGAATTTGACCATTTTGTCTTTAACATAGGCCAGGAAAGAGACCATCTCAGTTCTCCTCTCCCTTTCTGACCAACAGAAAACACTTGTAGATATCCACCAAGGCAAAGAGCACAGTCGAGCACTACAATACCACATTCAGACACATGTATTCAACTGAAAAATAAAGTGGTCTCTCCTGAAACATAAAGACCGCTGTCACCCTGGCTTCTATGGAGAACCAGATGAAGTCAAGAAATGACCTAGGAAAGCCAAGGACATTTTAGTCCATGAGAATGGCCTATTTTACTAATGTCTTTATGTCCATAGCAGATTAGCATAATCGGAGTTTGATTCTCTCTGCATTTGGACAGCTGTCACTGTGTATAGCTTTCCTAGTGATTTGGTAAAATACTAAACACATCACTGGACTATGAGCGTTGATAGTGTGGGTTTTAATCCAGTGGGTGAGACAGAGGTGGAGACATTTGGAATGCAGCCTCATTCCTAACTCAACTGAGTTTTTACTCTGTAAGTGAATTTGTAGTTTTCCTCAACAGTTAGGAATGAAGGTGACCAATCTACTCAACTATACCAACTGGTGTACTCCTATTTTTGTCTCCTCAGAAAGCTAGCTACTACCAAAAGTATTTAAAGTACAAGTCAAGAATAGGAAGATACAGAGTTGAACACTCTCCGAGGAAAACTCAGCTTCTTAACAAAATCGAATCTTGCAAGCAGGAGCTGTCAACATGATAAATATTCTAGTCTTTAATATCAGTTTACATACCAAGGCAGTTGAAAAGGAGAGAATATGCACGCAGTCAAAATTTATTAAAATGATATTGTCTGGGTTGAAGTGACAGAGGCTCAAGGAAATTCAAAGTTAAGATGGAAACCTTCAGCTGAGCCTCATCCTAAGCTCTCCATGGGCTTTTTGATCTCTAGATGCCCCTAAAGTAATTACACTGTCACACACGAACTCTCCCAGGTTGAACATTTGTGGGAATGAATTTTTTTTCCAATTAATCTCTGTGCCGTAGCTAACTGCGGGCTTCATCTGGTACTGGGTACATACAGAAGCAAGGGCAGAATTTCAAATAGAACTTCTCTCAAATTCTAATTTATAGTTGCCTAGCTGAGGCTAGACGCGTGTCACACATTTGTCATTGTAGCACATGGGAGGCTGAGGTAGGCGGATCAAGAGTTTCAGTCCAGCATTAGCAACATACAGACCCTGTTGCAAACAAATAAAGTTTGTGCACTAATTTTTTTATTGAACATTTACTGGATGCTAGCTACTTTTCTAGATTCTGAGTATATGGCACAAGTGGAACTTACATTTTATTTTTGCAGGTCAGGTTCTCTATAAAATAGATTCTGGGGACAGACATACAGACTCAGTAAGGTGTTTGGAAATGGCTTGAAGACTTAACTCTCAGGTGAAAAATGAAGGAGGAAAAAGATTGCTCTTGCAATACAGTCTCGTGTTTTTAAATCTCCTGGAAAATACACTGAGGAAACCAAGGTTTCAAGTAATTAAGTAATTCATCCATGCATATTCAACCACAAATCAGCAGAGTGAAGACCTGGAATGAGCTCTGGAGCAGTCTAGAGAGTCCAGAGTCTATGTGGTTTGTGTTATAGTCACTGCCTCCATATGGCCCTGAGAAGCAGAGGAGCCTAAATTAGAGGCTCCCTCACCAAGCTTGCAGAAAATAGGGGTACAGAGGGGTTAAAGATGGATTAGAAGTGAGAGTCACACTTTTCGTCATGCATTTATTTAATAAGGAAACTGAGATAGTGTTTGCTTTGTGCATATGTATATGAGATTTCCAATTACATACTTTGTGAATGTTTGAGAACTTTCTGTCATTTGCAAATTAGCACATGACTTCTCCACCCCCACCTCCCGGCCCCCTTACGATTTTAAAGTCAATACCCAGCGCTTTCATTATGATTGAAATTCTATCAGTTGTGCCTCATGAATGGCAAAGTAAAGAGTATGGAATGCAAGGTGGAGAGCCTGTGATTTTGTTAGGAGAAGTAATTCCCTTGAATTTATGGCAGACGTTCCACAGAACCTTCATCTACAAATATCTGAACCAGTGGATAGACTGGCTATGCCATGAATAATCAGGACCCTGACCAGTGCACTGACCAGTGCTGTGAACAGAGCACTGAACTGAGTTGGGATTCAGTTCAGTTCTCAGAGTTTTACCAGCTCATTGCATGGCACTGGCAGGTAGCCATTCTCAGTGTCTCTTATTTTCTGCAGCATGGACATTGACAATGCCTGGTGTGGTAGTGACTTGGGGCTTTTGTAAGGAACAGGAAAGAAGATGAAAACCATGTTACTCAGAGAAGTATAAATCACTGTAAACCCCTGCGGTGACTTATTCCCCTATTTCTGTGATTCATCAGCGCCATCTCTCCCTTTCTGAAAAGTCTATAGCCATGTTTTCCTATTTGTGCATTCTGAAGCAGTGCCTCTAAGAAATAGTAGTAGGAATTGCTGTTTTTTGGATGAAGAACAAATCTAACCTAGGTTTCCTAGAGGCCCCAAAAGACCCTTTGAGCATAAGCATTGCCTACTTAGTCATCTTCTGAAAAGAAATTCCATATTGTTGGTTTATTGTAAATACATTTGCTTTGAGTTTTTTTTCTCATTGTAAAAGTAATAGGGACTTATAAAAGTAAAACAAGCAATCAAGAAAAGGAAAAGTTACAAATAGCCCTACCTTCGAAAGCTAACCACCATTAACATTACACCATATTTCTTTCCAGTTTCTTTTTCGCAGTAAGTAGTTCTCCCTTGCAAAAGATAAAGTTTTATGTTTTGCTTTTTTCAATTTCTCTACTTTATTATGGGCTTGATAATATCATCTCAAACTACTTGGAACTCAGCCTCCATAGAGGATGAAATGAGAGGGCAAATCTTTTCCTAATGATTCCTGATGAGGGCTGAACAATTGTAAGCTGCCGTTTTCATCAACAACAACATCGCCATTGGTATTAGCATTACCTTTGTGTAATTGCTGTTCCCTTTGTTAGGCGTTGTGCAGTACTTCTGAATTTGGAATACTGGGATTGGGCTCTCTGCTGCTAACGTCTTCACAATATTTATTTGTCATTGGACCGTTGCTTTATCATGATTAGTTAAAACACTCCAAAAAGTACTAACACACTTCTGTGACTACATTTTCAGCTTTATTCTGCCTGCTAAGTCCCCTTGCAGTGGCCTACTGTAGTCCCAAAGGACTTGTGTTGGCAAGAACTGGATAGAAATAATTCTCCATGGACAAGCAGGCCCAGTTGGGCATCTGTTCCAATTTAGTGTCGCTTGTGTTTAGTGACTCTAGCCACACAAAGGTTCATAGAAATTGTCTACAGTTGGCTAAGCACATGAGCTCTAGGTTCAAATCCCTTTCTATCACCTCTTAACTGTGTGGACTTGCATAAGTCCTTTAACTTTTCCAAGTGACATCTATTGAAATCCATAATAGGGATTGAAACAGTACTGTTTGCACAGGATGGTCAAGACTTGTAACCAGGCATAAAGAGGTCTGCATGTAGTGCCTAAAGCATAGATTCACTCAGAGTGTTTTAGCTCCCTCTGATAATCAATGTCATTTTTTTTTTATCAGTTGTGGGGTTTGAATTAATGCTTGGGTTCTGTCCCTGAGCTTTTTCACTCAAGGCCATAGCACTCTACCTCTTTGAGCCAGAGCTCCACTTCCTATTTTCTGGTGGTTCATGGGAGATCAGAATCTCTTGGACTTTCTTGCCCTGGCTGGCTACAAACCACAATCCTCAGATCTCAGCCTCCTGAGTAGCTAGGATTACAGGTTTGGGCTACCAGCTTGCATCAGCGCCTGACTATCAAGGTCATTCTTTCTCCTTCCCCTCCTCTTTCTTTTCCACTTCTTCCTCTGCAAAGGACCCAAGGCAGCATCTCTGAAACAGAACATCAGTTATGGCCCAGGAGATTGTAGCCTGCAAAGTGTTACCAAGTCTGAAATTTGTTTTTGTTATTTTGTGCTTAGAGGATACTACTGACTAGGATATTGGACCCAGGGCAACATACTAGTTAGGCAGGCACTGTATCATTTGAGCTATACTTTTAGTCTTTTTAGCTTTAGTTTGTTTTGGGGTTGGGTCTTGTATTTTGCCTGGGACTAACTTCAGACCATGAATGATCTTCCTACATCTATCTTCCATGTAGTTAAATTTTACAGATGTGAACCATTCCCCTCCCCACCCCATTCTGTTTGTTAAGATGGAGGTCTCACTGCCCAAGCTAGCCTTAGACCAAGATCCACCCAATCTCTGCATCCCAAGGAGCAGAAATTATAGGTAGGCCCCACTCCTGATCTTCTAAGTATTAAATATTAAAGGCAAGAGCAGCAGAGTAAGTAAGAACACGAGTGAAAGCAACCAGGATGGAGTAGAAGAACAGGGAGTAAGCTAACTAGTGGAAAGAAGTTCAGGCCAAGATTATAAAAGGCATGAGAAGCCGGGCACCGGTGGCTCATGCCTGTCATCCTAGTTACTCGAGAGGCTGAGATCTGAGGATCACGGTTCAAAGCCAGCCTGGGCAAGCAAGTCTATGAGAATCTGATCTCCAATGAACCACCAGAAAACCAGAAGTGGAGTTGTAGCTCAAGTGAAGAGCTGAGGGACAGCTCCCAGGCCCAGAGTTCAAACCCCACGGCCAACAACAACAAATAAAAAGGCAACTTTTTCACTCACCTTTGTTTGGGCCCTGGCAAATATGATAGAATGTACTGGCCAAGGAGTATATTTTTCATAGTACCATATATTGTTGCTTAAAGGATGGATGGACAGATAGGCATCAGAACTGACCAAATTCAAAACAGATTGCTATATCATATTATACTAAACAGATTGCTGCATGGTATCAAACTCTGTATTGTACGTATAGGTTAGAGATAACTGAATCTTAGATTTCTAGTCATTTTCTCTTGCTTTCATACATAACCCAACCAGGCATGGCGTATATAGCATGTTATGGTATAGTATGTAATATACACATGAACCATCTCCCCAAATCAAGGACTTTGTTCCACACTGACTGAGAAAAGGAGCAGTATATCCACCCACCCATGTAACAATGAAGTAAAAGCAATCCGCGGTGTCCCATTTTCCCCAGAGGAGGAGCAAACCTGTGGTTTGGTTTTCTTTGTTTACATCAGGGAGACCCCCATCCTCCACTGTAAAGTAAGCCAATGAGAAGCCTGATTTTAACTAGAACTACCTAGGAGAGAAATCACCAACAAGTCATTTTGCACTCCATTAGTATCAGCAGCTTCATAATCGATTGATCATTAAGTGATTAGTTGATTAATCTCAAATCGTTAATTAATGAGCAGAGTCAAAAATTAATTAAGAATCAAATAGATGGATAAAGCGTCTTTCAGGAGGAAGGAAATTACATTTTGGAAAGGACAGTCTGGACTTGATTTCAAGGAAACAATTTGACTTGTGTCACCAGGCATCAGTGGCTCAGCCTGTCAGCCCAGCCACCCCAGTTGGCTGAGGTCTGAGGATCACAATTTGAAGCTATCCCAGACAGGAAAGTGTTTGAAACTTTGCTCTCTAATTGGCCACCAATAAAATCTGGAAGTAGAACTGTGTCTCAAGTGCTAGAGCCTTAACCTTGAGCACAAAAGCTGAGTGACCATGCCCAGCCCTGAGTTCAAGCACAATAACAGCACAAAAAAAGAAGAAGAAAAAAAAGCCTACCTCTTATTTGCCTCTGGCCCCCAGGCATGTCTCTCCATACTCATCATGTCATTTTAGCACAGACCACCTCCCCTTTCCAAGACAATTTCATAATCTCATTGGCACATGCTTAGCTTTTTATTACATTTCTCATTATCTTTAAGTAGTTGTACAAAGGGATCACCATTTAACAAACCAGTTTGTCACTCTAATGCATCTTTCACTATTCTCCCCATCCCTCCCAGCCTGTGCTTCTTCTCAGCCTCTCTTCTTATTCTTCCTTCACTTTGTCTCTCCAAAGGTTTTGAAATTAGAAGCTACACACTGTCTACGTAAAACCTTTCTGAAGTTTTCCATATGTTTAGGATAAAGAGAAAATCCCTGCCACTGTCTTGCTCTAAAGGATCCCCAGGGCTTTGAACCTTTCCTTTGTAGCAATGATCACCATTGTGATCTTTACCTTCCTTTCTGTGATTCTTTTCATTTTTACTGCCTTCTCCACTATACCATGAACTCTACAAGGGGACATGGGCCATGCGGTTCTTTCCCTCAACACACTACTGAGCAAAGAGCAACTAGCAGCAAGAAAAATGTATTGAATGAAAAGTATTCTTTTTTAGGGGTACTTTTTGCCCTGGCTTGCCATCAGTTCTAGAGACAAGCAACCTGAGTAAAATATTTACCATGGTGGAAAAGGGTTCCTGAATTCTGAGCTCGTGCCTTTTCATGTTACAAAAATATCTGGCTGTGAACTTGGTGTTTCCTGTCACTTTGGCTGAGAGTGGGGATGAATGTGAAGGGTGTAGGCGCTGTACGCTGGCATCAGTTTAAATCTCAACTCCATTGCTTCATCACTTCAGGGCCTGGAGGGAAATTTCCAAACAAACCTCTAAGTCATTTGGACTGCTGTAAAAAAGCACTACCCGCTGGGTGGTATGTAACCATAGAAAATGTATTCCTCCTAGTTCTGGAAGTTGTAACTTAAAGACTAGGTCTGAGTTGCAGGCTGTCATCTTCTCCCTGTGTCTTCACTTGGCAAGAATAAATCAAAAGAGCTCTCTGGGTCTGCTTCCTAAGCACCTTAATCCCAGTCATGAAGGTTCTAGCCTCATGACCTCATTAATTCTCATACACTCCAGTTCCTAATACATCACACTGGAAGTTTGGTTTTCCACATAAACCTGGAGGGAAGCAAATATTCAGCCCACTGCATGCTGTCAGTCTCAGTTTTGTCATCTGTACCAAATACAGTGGTCATAAGGAGGAAATAAGGTAATGCTAATAAGTGCTTACAGAATGCACCAAAGGTAGGGTGCGAGTCAGCCTTCCATCACTGTAGCAAATACCTGAGATAATCAACTTATGAAAAGTAAAGGTTTGGGGAAGTTCTGCTTCCTGAAAAATGGCCTTGTTGAGCAGAAAACATCATGGCAGTATTATGAAGGAAGACTGCACACCTCATGAACAGCAAGCAAAGGGGAGACAGAGGAGGGGGCTGAGATCCTACCTACTCCTAATGACTTGAAGATTTTCCAGTCAAGCTCACTTCAAAAAGATTCCACCACCCCTCAAGGCCACCCTGTTGGCCAACCCTTCAACACATGGGCCTTTGCAGGGAGACTCAATACCCAAACTAAAGCAAGTAGCTGTCCATTTCACTATTAGTAATACAGTACTATAATGACTACCATAGATTTGCTGTTACTTCTATTTATTGTGGCAGTGGTAGTGGTCTTTATGTCCAGAATTCTGTAGTCAGATGAAAATAAATCTTACAACTGCTAAAAGTAGTAGCTCTTATGAGAAACCAACCACAAGTCTCTCTTCTACTTTTCTTTGGAGTATCTACTCCTAGTAGATAATTTGTGTTTCCTTTAAGATATTAATGATAGGGCTGGGAAGGTGGCTCAGTGGTAGAGCGCTTGCCTTGCATGCATGAGGCCATGGGTTCGATTCCTCAGCACCACATAAGCAGAAAAAAAAAGCTGGAAGTGGCACTGTGGCTCAAGTGGTAGAGCGCTAGCCTTGAGCTGAAGAGTTGAGGGACAGGGCCCAGGCCCAGAGTTCAGGCCCCATGACCGGACCCCCCCCCCCAAAAAAAGATATTAATGATAGCAACATCCCAAACTCTTCCAATAGATTCAAGAGAATGTAGGAAATATTTAGGAGGGTATTCCAAACTTTTGAATGTCCTTATTTAACTAAATTTGGAAATAACCTATTTGTGGCCTTAATGTCATCTCCATCTGTGGCTTGAGCAGACAGAGCTATTCTTACTGACTAGAAGGTGTCAGAGACTGTGGAAGTTGGAGGGGGTGGTGGTGGAATTTCCTTATTTGGGTGATAATTGCTCACAGTTTATTCAACATTATTATCGAATTAATATTGAAGAGGTAATTTTGTGCTTCATGAAGTGGCAAATTTGATTCATAGGCTAGGAAAGCAAAAGAACAAATGTGATATTGGTGGTAAAAATTAACATCCCACCCTTTAAAAATGGCAACATAAACACCTCCGACCACCGTGGCAGGATTCATGCCTTCTCTCCCTATTGGATTATTGACAGTCTAAGGACAAGACATTGCAAGGTAATGAAATTTCCTTTGTTGGAATCTGTTGACCTATTCTCTAAGTAATAGGTTCTTCCATTCTGTTTGTTGCATTGGAGAACACATTTGTTACTTAGTAGTACAGAATGAATGAATTACCCATGCTTACTTATCCATAAGGATGAACAAGCTGGTGACTTTCTTTGCATCCCAGAGTTGTCAGCAGTGTACATTCAACTCTCATGTGGACTTCAGTCTTTGAGTATGAAGGAGCATGTGGGTGCACAGGCAGGCTGTATCTCAGCCCCTACCCTGGCTTCATTCCTTCATTTCACTTTGCACAGGTAGATAGCTTCTAGTATGGATATTTGCATCTGAAGAACTCCATTGGGATTCCCTAATCATTTCTCAGGGAAGAAGGTCTTTGTTCTTCCTTGAGATTAAGCTCGTAAATACCATGCAGTCAGCTTAAGAGCAGCTTTTGCAAATCTATCATGGTACCTACTGAGAGTAAAGCTATTGAGATCATTTGTTTCAATGCTGTAGCAAGCCTCAGGACAGGTCCTGTAACACTAAAGTGCTCAGAAAAATGGTACCTCTGGAGAATATGGACATTATGATTTCAAGGTCATTATGATTTCAGTGTCTGTGTTTCTATAGATAACGGCTTCCATCTTGCTTTGTCCACTAGGATGCTCAGTGCTGGGTTTACCTAGCCCTAGAAAAGGCTCAAGATTTGTGTGAATCCTCCTATACACAGAGCCCCCTCCCAGCATGTTAACCTTAACTTCCTCCTAGTTGATTGTTTTATCTATATTTGATTACTTTTGTCAGGTGTGGGGCTTGAACTCAGGACCTACTGTCCTTGAGCTTTTACTCAAGGCTAGCACTCTTCTACTTTGGGCCACAACTCCATGCCCTTTATTTTATTACCAAAGTAATGTTACATGCTCAGATTTTTTTAAAAAAGTGTAAAGAGTTAAGTCCTGAGGGTTTTCATCTAAAGAAAGAATTTTGTTTGTGTTTATGTTTGTTTTGTGATACTAGTGTTTGAACAGAGGACCAAGCACTTTAGCTCAGCTTTCTTGCTCAATTGACACTCTATTACTTAAAGCCTACCCTCAACACCTGCATGTTGTCTATTTGAAGACAAGTCTCAGGGACTTTTCTGCCCAGGCTGGCCTCAAACCTTGATTTTTCTGGATCTCAGCCTCCTGCGTAGCTAGGATTACAGGTGTGAGCTGCTGGTGCCCAGCTCCATCAAGACAAAGTGATTTTTGACAATTCAGTAGAGTGCACCTTTTTAAACCTGTTCTCTGCTTACAAATGACATGTGTAAGCATGCAAACATGCTGTATGCAAGTGTATAGGAAGGTGTGTGTACACACATGTGCACATACATACTTGTTTTTCATCACTCTACAACACTTACCTATTCTCCCATGTCAGTACATTAAGTCTTTTATATCATTTTGAATGTTTTCTCCTCATTCTATGGTATAACTGGAAAATACATCATCCAGCCATTGTCCTGTCAGAGTGGAAGTTATCTTCAATTTTTCTCTCTCCAAATAATCACACATTGAGTATATCCTTTCAGTATAAATTCTCAGACATCGTTTTGCTGTTCCAAAGGATCTATGTTTTGAGAGCTTTGATAAGTACTTCTAAATCTCCCTCCATAAATCTAAACCAGTTTAAACAGTAACCACAGAGACATAAGAATGCTTGTTTCTCTACGCCTCAACCAAATGGATTGTCAGCAGAAAATGATCTTCAGACTATTAGAAGAAACTCGTATCTTGTTTCAATTTGCATTTCATTTCTCTTGTGACTAGCTCGAATATCTGTGGCCATGTTGATTTGTGATTTCTAATTCTCCCCGGAGTGAACTACACGTCTCTATTGGCCTGTTTGTTTGTTTTTTCTTTTTAATTGGTGACTTCTCTTTGTATGTTATTAGCTTTCAACCTTTATTAAACAGACTGCAAGTGTTTATGTTTTTGAACCAATTGATGACTTAAAAAAAATTGGCTGTGGGTCTTGAACTCAAGGCCTGGGTACTGTCCCTAAGTTCTCTGTACTCAAGGCTAGGTTGTACTTTGAGCCACAGCACCACTTCTGGGTTTTGAATGGCTAATTAGAGTAAGAGTCTCTCAGGAACTTTTCTGCTCAGGTTGGTTTCAAATCGTAATCCTCAGATCTCAGCCTCCTGAGTAGCTATGATTAGAGGTGTGAGCCTCCAGCATCCAGCTAATTGGTGACTTTTTCTACAATAAAAAGTTTAATGTGACCCATCACTCTAGTTTTGTGGGAGGTTAAAAAGAGGAAGATGGTGGTTCCAGGCTAGGCCAGGCAGAAAAGTCAACAGAAGAAGGTAGGTGATGTAACAGGTACCTATCATCTCAGCTAAGACAAGAAGCTTAAATTAACCAGATCTTGGTCTAGACCTGTGCTTAGATAAGAAGTAAGATCCTGTCTCAAACATAATGAGCTTAGAAAAGGGTTGGAGGGCTGAGTGCCAGTGAGTCATGCCTTTAATCCTTGCTATTCAAGAGACTGAGATCTGAAGATGGAGGTTCAAAGCTCACCTGGGCAGGAAAAGCTGTGAGACTCTTAGCTCCAATTAACCACCAGAAAACCAGAAGTTACTCTGTGCCTCACAGTGGTAGAGTACTGGCCTTGAGCAAAAGAACTCAAGAACATTGCCCAAGTCCTGGGTTTAAGTGCATGACTGACAAGAATTTAAAAAAAAAAAAAAAAGGACTGGAAGAGTGGATCACCTAAGGAATAGAACACCTATCTTGCAAGCCAAAACTCCAGTACTGTCAGAAGGAAGGAAGGAAGGAAGGAAGGTAGGAAGGAAGGAAGGAAGGAAGGAAGGAAGGAAGGAAGGAAGGAAGGAAGGCAGGCAGGAAAGCAGGAAGGCAGAAAAATACCCAAGGGTTTTTATTTTTTCTTTTTCTTCACTTTATATTTTGCAAGTAAGAACTCACACCTTTTCTTTAAAATTAGTCAATGCTAGTATACTATAGTCAGAGAGTGTGCCTTTTAGAATTTGCACTTTAATATATTTGCCAAGATTATGGAGTACTATAGAATTGATTTTTGTAAAGCTATCATATATATATATATATATATATATATATATATATATATATATATATATATATATTTCCAGTAGGTCTGGCAAAATTAAAAATGTTCACATTCCTTCTTTCTTTTCTTCCTTTATTTCTCCCCTATCTTTCCTCCCTTATTTCCTCCTTCTCTTCTTTTTTCTTCTTCTGTGTTATTCAAATCTTGTTTCTCCTCACTTTGGAGTCTACAAAATTAAAATTTTCTCAGCATGCTTTTTGTAAAAAATAAAATTCTTCTTAAGCCAGGCGTTGATGGCTCATTCCTGTAATCCTAGCTATTCAAGAAACTGAAATCTGAGGATTATGGTTCAAAATCAGCCCAGGCAGAAAGTCTGTGACTGTTATCTCCATTAGACATGAAAAAAGCCAGTAGTGGGAGCTGTGGCTCAAGTCATAGAGTATGAGCAGTGAGTGAGAAAGCTAAGAGACAGTACCCAGACTCTGAGTGCAAGTCTTGGTACCAACACACACACACACACACACACACACACACACACACACACACACACACACACACTTAATAAATTAATAAATAAAATCCTTCTCTTAATATCTTTTATTTTCTTTCACTTAATGTTATGAATGTCAATATCCACAGCCACCCTAGCACCATGGCAGTGTATGCATTTCTTCAATGACATTTGTGCTGTGCTTTGTACACAATGCTTTTTCTCTTGAACTGTACCTTGCCTCAAACTGCTATGTGATTATTGTACTAGATCTTTCCATTCCTTTGTTTACTAAGTCTTGATGTGATTTTTGTCTTAGGTACTTCTCTTTAAATAGTACTGATTTTTGTTTGTTTGTTTTCCCTTATCCCTAAATTAAAATTTTCAGCTGCTGCTCATTCATTATAAGGTCTCATGTGTTTGCTTTGAATTCCACTTTCTTTCCATCTTTGTCATATTTTCTTGTTTATCTGTCCTTGTTCTTTATTTGGTGTCTTTTGTGGTGTAAGTCTTGTAGTTTTGATCCCCTAAAGTCTTTATAATCACAACCTACTTTCCTGTCTCCATAAAAATGAAGCAGTCTATACAACCACTTACTTCACTTAAAGCAAGAGCCATATTACTATGTATTTTATACTTTCCATTTATTTCATCAGTACTACCTCCTCAATACTATTAAAAACTATCTTAAATTTGGGTTCCAGATTGTTAAGTTTTTACTCTGTGCCTCTTCTTTTTAATGAATACCTACTTAACAATTCCGTTAAATTTCATGACCATATTTCCAACAATTACTTAGTATTAAGTATAAGTTTTACTGATATCATTGCTCATTTTATTGGCATGCAGTGTACTTGTTGTTATTGTTTCTTGGCATTAGCTGAAGTACAATCTGAAATTCTCTCATTTTGGTGTTTTGTTCTCTGAGAAGTTTGTGTAGGTAGTGAACTGTCTATATTCTGATATGCTTCAATATGTCATTTTCTATGCTCTAAACTTTATAACCCTTTAACTCTTCACAGGCATTAGCCCATTTTTGTTTTTCTGGTTTCTAAATTGTAAGTGATACTCTTTTCTCTTTCCTTGTCCCCTTCCCTGTCTCTGATCATGAGTTCACACTAGAATTGTGCTGAAATTTTTTCTTGGTCCTTTCTTTCCTCCATTATATTGTGAGTTATTTAGCCTTACAACTTTGAGGAACACCCAGTATTTTGATCTGCCAAATTCAAGTGCTATGGATTTTTCTAGTAATGTTACAATTCCATTCTCACTTGTATATACCCTGTGTCATTTACTGAGTAGTAAGATCGGGGGCATGTATAGCAAATACCTTAAGCTCAATTTTTTAAATCTATTTTTTATTCTACTGTTGTATATGTGTTTCTATGAATTGTACAAATATTTTTGAAAATGTATAAATGCATCAAAACCATACAGACAGTACCTAAGTAGGTAGAATTTTTTTAATTTAATCACCAGATAAAAACAGGATCTATGATTGTCCTTATGGCCCTGTATTGTGTAGTTGATCATTCTCTTATTTAGTAAACATATCTATGCCTGGAGCCATGCTACATAGATGCAACCGAGGACTGGAATTTTGCTTCTTTGGGTGGGGGGAGGGGAGATTGTTTATTTGTTTGGTTTAGTTTTTGAAGATATTCCTAAGTTTTCCCCTGTCTAGGATTCAATTATATGATTCAGTTTTGTACTTTTGGTCCATTCCAAGCATTTTAGCATACATTATAGATTAACAGTTTGTCCCGTGCAATCGTTGGCTAGAGAATTCTGAAGATCATAGAATTCATTTCCAGTGGCTTTGATTCCCCTGGTTTCTAAATTTTTTTACCAGAAAAACCACAATCTCTCTTCATTAGTTTCACTGCTTCCTATCCTTATGAACCTATAACACTGGATTTAAGTCAGAGTGACAGAATCCCTCATCCAAAGTCCAAAAGCTCATTCTGCAGTCATCAATCCAAATTCTCCAGGAGAAATGTTTCCTTCCACCCTTCCCCTGCTGCCATTCTGCATCTGGATAGAGAGTCCTTGACTATAATCCTGACTTTGGGCTTATAGACTGGATTTTTCTCAACATCTGTACAGATAATTCTACCCCTGCAGAACCAACACGGTTTCATGTCAGGATCCTTGGCTGTGACTTTGTCCTCATCTTTATAGAGGATACCACATGCTTATCTGTGAATTTTGATTATGTTTTCCTCAACTGAAAGTTACCTTCTAGATTGACATTATCTCTTAACTCAAATAGTAACAGGAACATTGATGGTGAGATTAGTAATAATAGAAACTCTTTATTAGGTGTAAGCCTGGTAACAAATGTTTTTCTATATTTGATCACTTTTGAGTGTTTTCCACAGAGCACACTACAAATTGATGCCCCAGTATCTTCCTTCAATCAGTAGTTTAGCTTTGTTACAAACAGAGATCTAGAGGTTGGTAGTGATGGGTGATGGCCCATTCACTCAGTGTTACTGTGTGAAGTCTTTGTATCTGCATAGCTGCCTCCTTGGGGTGTTGCAATGACTGCATCCAGCCATCCTGTCCACCAACAGGAAGAAAGAAAAAAGAAAGAAATGTATGTAAGACAAGTAAAACTGTGGTATAATAATAACCCAGTGCCACCATGGTTTTTTTTTATTGATAATGGAGAAGGAATTTGAGAAAGAAGATTGGGCTAAGAATGTCCACTCATGCCACCTTATTTTACACATTTCCATCACTATTATTCCTCTAAAGATAGGAACAGTTGAGGAATTTGTGTAACTAAATCAAAATCATATCACTGGACATGGAATGGCTGAACTAACTCATCTCTCTTTCTCTGAAACTCCCATTCTTTCCATTTATTATCCCCTTCCAAGAAATAGTTCAAGGTAATAGTAGATATGATTAAAGCAAGATTAGAGAAAAAGATGTACGATTGGCTTCTTATTTTAGTGGTTCTGCCTATGACTCTAGTGCCTATAGCTCTGAAATAGCTCTCTTACAGGCCCTACAGGCAGACAGAAAGTGCTCGAGAGTCATCAGCTTGAGTTCTAATCCCAATTCCACCACTTACCCATGTGTGACCGTGAATCTGTCTAGGTCAGTACTGAAGAATCTGTAGAGTGTGGTCTCTATTTCTTCCCCAGTTTTTCTTCTCTCTTTCGTCCACATTGCTTCCTGTTTCCACATCTTGTTCAAGGCTGAGCTAATGTATTGTCACTCCCTCAACAAGTCTCCCTCATCTTGTCTGGCTGGTACCACTTCTTATTCCTTAGAACTTTGATATTTAATTCTAATAACTCTTTAACACTCTCTTTCTTGGGTTACATGTAGGCATCTTTCTCCTCTTTACCTTTGTAAATCCTAATAATCTTATTAACCAGCACCAATATTCTCCACATCATCTGCACAATCTTGTTTACCATGGACACCCTACCCAGGTGGATCCCTGGTACCTTGGTGGAAATGAGTAAGTAGTATGTAATTTTTTGAGGTTCTTTGCCTTTTCATTTCTTCTATTTTTTTTAAATACCAAAAATAATCTGGTTTCTCTTGCGTGGTCCCGCTGTTGTTTGCAACTTTGTCAATCTCAATAGCTTTCTTAGGTCCATCTTTCCCTGCACTGTTGTTGACCTATTTAAGAAAACACAGAAATGAAAAAAAGAAATAGTCTTGTTTGGTAGTCTTGGGCTTGGTTGATTGAGCTTTTTCTGAGCCGTCTGCTGTGCACTGAATGGAAGCAAGTTTTTAATTCCCTCCTTGGCAGGAAGGAAGATTGGTCTGTGTTCCAGTGTAACTGCCAGCCAGCTCAAAATTCAGCAACCTCTAAGTAAGTGGAAGAAGCTTTTTGAATGCAGGGAGCAAGCATGAATCTTGTCCTCGACACCATATTGCACAGTGCCTTCCATATGGTAGACACCCAATAAATATTTTTTTGATCGCTTTGAAATTATGCTCTGAATCCAAATTTTCAGACAGGCTTGCCTTGCTTTGAAATACTGTTCACTCTTTTTTTAAAAATTTATGTGTATTATTCATACCCTGACTACTTCCCAAAGAGATTTATGGTAACTAAAAGCTACAGGTACAACATAATCACTTTGTCATTCAACTGGGTTAAGAAGGACAAAAACCAAACAACAGAAATGACTCAGTGATGGGAAGACCTGAGTTAGCATTTGGAAAGTTCAGCTTAACTTCTTTCTTTCTATGAATTTGGTATGTCGTGCAAAGGAGAAAAAGAAGGACCAGAAGAATTGTAGCCATGAGACTAGATCCAGCATTCATAAATTTCAGATCCTACCATTCAAGCACAGTACATGTGGGCATCAGGGCTACTGCTTCACTCAGCCTCACGCTGTTACAGAAGCAGGATTTTATTCACCCTAGGGTGAATACTACCTTCATTAATAAACTATGCCAGAAAGGAAAATATGATTGAATAAGAGTTAATATCATAAATTAATGGAAAAGCTCTATTCTGTAAAATTCTCTGCAAAGTCCTGAACCACTAGCTCATTAACAGAAAGTCAGAAGGGAAGAATTCTGAAAATTGGTCTTTTATGATTCCATCCTTTTGCCCAGATGACAACAGTAGAGGATCTGAGGTGTCCAAAGTACTCTGAATAATGGTTCATGTATACCTGCCTTCTTCCCTAGGACTGCTTAGTTTCTGGAAGATTCTCACTCCCTTCCCTTTCGGGCTTGGAGTTAGAAATTCCCAAAGGGTGCTGTTTTCCAGTGGGTCTTCATCCAGTTAAAGACCTTTTAGCTAGAAATGTGCAGTCACTGATTGGTTTCTCTTGGATTACAACCTTCTTTCCATATACTCAATTGTTTAAAAAATTAAAAACATTAAAAAATAATTAAAAATTAAATTTAAAAAATCTTCCCTCATAAATTTGTAGCAAAATGGTAGAAATGTCCAGTGAGAGGAGAAGTTTAATTAGAAGGTAGCTAAGTGTTGTCATTTAATCTCCAAAAAAATGACTCTCCCACTCCCTCCCAATACTAAACTATGTGGTACAGACACCCACTTAACTGTACTCAAACACTTCTGCACTTAATGATTCATTGGGCCTGTGTAATCAAGAGAATGACTTCAAAGTCCAAGTCACAAGAAACCTTGAAGTTTGCCCTGGACTTGCTTGAAGTGCTCAGTCTTGGGGCTGTCCCTGACAGAATTCAGCCATCTGGACAGCCCATGTGTGAGGGTACAGGTTGACAGGCCAAGCTGAGTTCCCAGCCAACTTCTAAAAGCAACTGCCAATCTTTGGAGTAAGCTTGCCTAGATTTCCAGCCTAGATAACTCTTACTCAAGGCACTGTGTCCCCAGACTGCATCCACATGAAAGACTTCAAGTTCACCAGTTGAAACAAAACTATGACTCATGATAATAAATCACTGGTTTAGAGCATTCATGGTTGAGATGATTTGTTATAAAGCATCCATGGGAACAGTAGGACATACTCAAAAAATATATTTTTTCTCCCCAGTTTCTACAAAACTCATTTGGCAAAGCATAATCAATAGTTACGAATATCTAGAAAATGGTCAGATTGAAATTTATTTAAACGTCCTTCTCATCTTGCCAAAGACTGTATCATTTTCACTCAAATTATTTCTTTCATTCCCAAGCAAGACAGTAGAGATAGAAAGATCTTGAAAGAAGAATGCAATTTTAAAGTGTCTGCTGAGATAGGGATTTTTGACATTTGACAAGAAAAAAAAATTTAGGGTATTTTAAGAGCTTTCCAGTGTTTACTTTCATATTATTTCATGCTGAACTATAGAAAATAATCCTTATCCTACTATCTAGTTATTTAGAGCAATCTATAATACTATGATATACCTTGAAAGATGTTAATTGAAATGTGCTGTGAAACATTTTATTTGCAGGTCATTTCCTTTAGCTGCCAAACTGGACCACAGTTTGTTTTAGTTCTGTACCCTCTTCTCTTTGTTTCTCTTCCCGTCTCTTCTCTCCTACTCTTCCTTTTCCTCATCTCCCTTCCTTCCTGTTCCCCTATATTTTATCCCTCTTTCCTTTCTCTTTTTCCTCTACCTTTTTTGGATTCCAACTTCCTCTTATATATACATAGATACATACTTATATGCAAATATATAATTTTATTTTATTTATTTATTCAATTTTGTCAGCCATAGAGCTGGGCCTGGGCACTGTCCTGGATCTTTTTCACTCAAGGCTAGTACTCTACCACTTTCAGCCACAGCACCACATCCAGTTTTCTGGTGGTTGATTAGAGATCAGAGTCTCACAGACTTTCCTGCCTGGGCTGGCTTTGAACCACAATCCTCAGATTTCAGCCTCCTGAGAAGCTAAGATTATAGGCATGACACTGGCACCCAGCTTACTTTTTTATAAATGCCAAATTTTGGTAATGCCTTAGTGAAGACAAGGAAACTCTAATTTAAGGACGCTCCTAAGTATCATAATTATATTAGCTAATCTCACACATTCATATCCTTGATATCACCTTGATATCAACAAAGGGTGATATTATCCCCATTGTGCAGATGAGGAAATTGGGACTGAGATCCATTTTGTTCTTTTTTATTCTAGAAACCTTGCTGTTTCCATTATATTATCCTGTGTTTTAAATTTGAATCTCAGTCCAGGAATTGCCTAACATACACAGAATGACTGTTCAGATTTTCAATGTGTCTAGGAATCCCTGTCTGCCTTTCAATGTGATTAACACAATTTCAAAACCTGTACTTTTTTTTTCCATTCAGTGATCCCGTCCTATGGACCTGCTTGTCTCAGCCTGTAGTCTTCTTTCAGGTGTCCACCTGCTAAAAAGCATTATATTTCCTGTAAGGACAGGGAGTAGCTAGGGAGACTCTTAACTTCAAGGCAAATAGATGAATCCAAAGATTTCTCTTTTTTTTCATTCACTTCACTCTCAAGCTTTTTGGCTACATTAACCATTGTTCTTCCAGAGAAACAGAACAACAGATTATATACATAAAAATTAATAGTAAGAATTGCAGGCTGGAAACCCTGAAAAGACAACAGCATAATTCAATCAAAATTGGAAGTCCTGAGGAAAAGGGAGGGGAGGATGGCACGAATCTTGGTCGGAAGTCTGAAGGCATAACATGTAGGTACTAATGTTATGAGTCCCAATACTAGTCCAAAGACCCAGATGTCGAAACACCAAAGTCTGAGGGCAGGAAATGAATGTTCAAGAAAGCTTATGGACAGACAGGTCAAATCACCCTTCCTCTGCCTTCTCTTTTATTTGGGCCTCCAATAGACTAATGATGCCAGCTCACTTTTGGGGAGAGGGGTTATCTTATGTGCTTATCTCTTCTTGAAACACTTTTATAGACTCAGAAACACTCCAGGTACACTCCAGGCTTACACCTGGAATCCTAGGTACTAAAGAGCTGACATCTGAGGATTGCTGTTCAAAGCCAGCCTGGACAAGGAAGTCCAAGAGTCTCTTATCTCCTATTAACTACTGTGACTTAAGTGGGAGAGTCCCAGCCTTGAGCCAAAAAGCTCAAAGACAGTAAGTACCCATGCCCTGAAGTGTATGCCCCAGTCCCAGCACGCACACACACACACACACACACACACACACACACACACACACACACACACACACACACACACACACACACACACACACACACACACACACACACACTATTTCACTAGCTCTCTCTGGCCATTCATTTATCCAATCAAGTTAGCACATATAGATTTGGGAATAGTTCTCTTCAAAGCAGGCATCCTTGAACACTAGTTTATATCATATTTTCCTGGGACCTTATTGACAATGCAGATTGGAGGATCTCATTCTCAAGATCTGATTCAAAGGGATATTAGATGGGTCCATGAATTTGGTTTTTAAAAAAGCATTCCACTGATTCTAACATAGTATCCCTATGACTATGGTACTGCTTAAAGAGGAGACATGATCAATAATGATTTTGAGTTACTTAAGGGAAAGGGAATTGTTACCTCATAGTTGGCAGACACAGTTTTTTAAAAAACATTTTTATGTTTTTTATTGTACAGAAGGGTTACAGTTATATGAGCAAGGTCATGAGTACATTTCCTATCAAGCACTGTTACCTCCTCCTTTGTTTTTCCCCTACCCTCCCTTCCCTCCCACCTCCATAACTACACTCCTCCCTTCCCCACCTAAATTGTAAAGTTCATGTTTCATTATTATAATGAGTCAACCTGTATCCCTATTTAGGCATTTTTATTTTTTCCCTTCCCCTCCCCAAGCTAGAGAAATGTATATATAAGATGCAGGGCACCAACATCAAATACAGTGAAAACAGGGGTTATACCGTGGGGGAGGAACATACAAAGAAACAAAAAAAAAATCACATGGTACATTATAAATACGTTAGGAACAATGGCAAGAAAGAAAAAAAACATTTGTGTCCCTATCTTGGGTTTCATTTTGCTTAACATCATCTTCTATGGACATATGTACATAGATTTTGACCTTTTCTGCTTGTCCCAGACATATACTAGTTATTGCAAATATGGGAAACCATAGGACCTATGTTTCTTTGGGCCTGGCTTACTTTACTTAATGTAATTTTCCCAAGTCTTTCCATTTCCTAACAAATGGGGCAATGTCATTCTTTCTGATTGAGGCATAGAATTCATATATATATATATATATATATATATATATATATATATATATATATGAGACACATTTTTTGATCCATTCATCTACGAGGGGCATCTGGGTTGGTTCCATGTCTTAGCTATGTTAAATAATGCTGCAATAAACATAGTTGTGCTGGTAGCTTTAGTATGGTTTTGTTTGTGATCATTTGGGTAAATGCCCAAAAGTGGGATTGCTGGGTCATAGGGGCATTCTATGTGGAGTCTTTTGAGGAACCTCCATACTGCTTTCCAGAGTGGTTGAACAAGTTTACACTCCCACCAGCAATGCAGTAGGGTTCCCTTCTGGCCACATCCCCTCCAGCATCTGTTGTTATTAGAGTTCTTAATTATAATAACCATTCTAACTGGGGTGAGGTGGAATCTCAATGTTGTTTTGATTTGCATTTCTTTTGTAGCTAGAGGTTGAGCATTTCTTCGTACGTCTATTGGCCATTCTTATTTCCTCTTCAGAGAAGTTTCTTTTTAAGTCTTTAGTCCACTTATTTATGGGACAGTTGTTTCTCTGAGAATTTGTTGTTGGGGGATTTAATTTTTTGAGTTCCAAGTATATTTTAGATATGAGACCCTTGGGCTAGTGAAGATCTTCTCCCAATCTGAGAGCTTTCTATTGATCTTGCTAGCTATGTCCTTTGCCATGCAGAAGCTCTGCAGTTTCATGCAATCCCATTTATCCAACTTTTCTTTGCTTTGTTGTATTTCTGGGTCTCTATTGAGAAGATTTCAGCCTGTGCCAAGGAGACCTAGGGTTTCTCCTATTCCTTCCTGTAATGTTTTCAGGGTGGGCAGACACAGTTTTGACAGCCACTGTCTCATTTATGTCTAACACCACATTGTTAAAGTTACCCACGATGCTCAAGATATCTCTAAAAACGGCTCCAAAGGTTGGAATGCTGGTGGTGATGCAGGGGACTGAGGAGGATCTGCTTTCTGGCCTGGTACCTTGAAGAGAGAGTCCTTCTTGGCCTTCTAAATAGTATATTTTAAGTGCTTCATATTTATCTGCATTCTTCCCATAACCAAAGATTCTCTTGGAAGTTACTTATATATAGCAACTTCTCCAAAGCTTTAGGGATAGGGATGTGGATCAAATGGTAGAGCACCTGCAAGTGCGAGGCCTTAAGTCCAAATCCCAATAACAAAACAAACACACAAAAAAAGCTTTAGAAACTTCAACCTTCCTACCTTACTCATTGTCTGACTGTAGAATGTATGTTCTGAAGCTCAGTAGACAATCTATATCTAGTCTTATGTCAGAACCAATTTGCATATTCCCCCAGCACACACATGCATCCACAGGTGCACATGTGCACACGTACTCACACACACGCACACTCCACAGTTAACAATTGGCATTCGTGTGGCTTTAAATTTTTTGGACAAGTTTGGGATTAAGCAATCACAGGTAGGAGATTCTGCATTTCCTGATTTCAGATCTATGGAAGCCAGTGATCTAGTGGAGAAAATGAAAAGCGACATGATGATGTAACTCTGAGCATTTATCACTTTACTTGATTTATATATACAAACATAAAAATGTATGTGATTATTTATAACTATATACTACTCAAATGGCATAGAAAATACTATGCATACTCATATTATTTTGTGATTTTCTTTCATTTTTTTAATCTACTGCTTTTTATGAGTTCTCAATGTGATATGTAACCATGGGGTAACAAACACTTTTGGTTTTCTTTTTGCTGGTACTGGAGCTTGGACTCAGGCCTCGTACTATAGCTTGGCTTCTACACTCGGGGCTGGCACTCTATCACCTAATCCATGCCTGTCATCTGCTTTTTTTAATTAATTTACTTTATTGTTATTAGAAAGGTGATGTGCAGAGGGATTACAAGTACAAGAGTCAGGTAATGACTTTTCCTTTTGTACAGTGTCTTCTGTTCCCTTACTCCATTCTGTTTCCACCCTTCATTCTCCACATGAGTTGTATGGGTGTATGTATATATCCAGTGAATATCACTGCTGCACTTTTTCACCCTTTTTCCCTGGAGTTTAGTATCCTCCCCACCACCCTTCTGACATTTAAAATAGCTATATTATTATTGGGCACTGATAAAAATGAACTGTACAACAACTCATGAGTGGAGATGGGAGGGAGGAACTGGGAGAGAGAGAGGGAATAGAAGATGCTGTATGGAAGGAAATGTACTCATTACCTGACTCATGTAATTGTAATCCCTCTGTATATCACCTGAATAATAATAATAATAATATAAATTAATAGTAAAAAAATGGTATCATGAAAAACAGTCAGATTGCCAAGTATGGTAACCCAAGCTTGGATTCCCAAGCATGGAAATCCCACTCATTACTTCTGAGACCAAGGCAAGAGGGATCATGACAATATCAAACTCTTATAAAAAGGAAGGAAGGGAAGCAGGTAGGGAAGGAAGGGAAAGAAAGGAGGGAGGAAGGAAAGGAAGGGAGGGAGGGAAGGAGGGAGGGGAGGAAGAGAAGAAAGGAAGGAGGGAGGGAAGAAGGGATGAGAGGAAAGAGGGAGGGAGGGAAGGGAGGAAGGAAGGTAGGAAGAAGGAAGGAAGGGCCCTTCAAATGTAAACCTGTTCTTTCATTTTTATCAGATACTGTGATGTTTTCCCCAGTATTCAATCATGTCTATTATTGAACCTTTAGAATGCCTCTAAGTTTATTATAAATAATGCTGACATTTTACTCACATCTTGTACAACTGGGCAGCCATTTCAATGCATTACATTTCGAGAGATGGTGTTGTCATAGCCAAAATTCACAAACTTGTCGTTTTGATGTAGGCAAAATGTGCGCTCCCCAAAGCTGTCTCTCCTTATGAAGGTGTTAGGTGCTCCTTCTCCACCACAACTTAGGCGATCCTGGATATTTACCCATCTCTAACATTTCTGCAAGTCTGTTTCTGAAAACTTCTCTCATTGTCGACTGAATTTTCATTTATCTGATCACTAGTGAGTTTTTATCACCTTTTCATATGTTTATTTGCCTTTTGTGTTTTTATGTAAATCCCCTGTTCATATCCATTGCTCTGGTTTTTATTAGAATAGACTCTTTTTCATATTGATTTTTATGAGTGTACTATACATTGTGAACAGTAAACAGTTTTTTCAGTCTTAGGTGCTACAGTGTTTTTTTTATCATTTGTCTTTTTAATATAGTTATAGCAACTTTGGCTGGTGCATAGAAGCTTCCATTTTTTAAGATGTAAACCCATAAATCTTTTTCTTCTCTGTGACTCCTAGGTTTTGTCCTTCAAAGTTTTTGTCCTTTCTTCAGAGAGCCATCTTAGCACAGGATTGAAAAAACCATTATGCTATTAG